>NC_090268.1:399933911-400257661 GCF_040414725.1 Anabrus simplex | reverse complement strand
GTTCTGCATCAGGTGGGCTGGATCCATTGTCAAATACATCTCCAAGACTGCCCACTGCACATCTAGTAGTACATTATACCGTTCTTCTTGCTTGAGCTCACGATAACAGAATACAAATATGAGATACGGAAATTCATAGCAATATTTTTAATAAGTTGACAATATATAACTGCTTTTCTGTTTTTGATATTCAATGAAGACTGCTTTCAATTATTCTATATTAGGTTCAGTACTGCTTCGGTCTCTATTTTATTTACAAGAGAGCGAGATTTTGTTAATCTGCTCGTTTTTGTCGTGTTATTTTTCCTTGTTCTTCCTTCCTGGATTTATCATTTGAATTATGCTTGGCAATTTTGGTATTCTGCCGGTAACTACTACTTCGGTTCTCGTATGATGTCTTGCTTTGCTTATTAAGGTTTTCTCTTTTATTGTGAGAACACTGTTTCTTTAAAATAAATGTACTTCTATGCTTTCTGTTTTTCTTGCTTGAAAAATACTTTTTTTCTCTGCAATTAAACGCAATTGACAAACGTGTCCTCCATTTGTTTTTTTTAAACAATCTGACTCTTATTCCTTTTCTTTTCCTCCACTGCCGTAGCGATTATGGCTCTTTTTTTCTAAGTTCGGCTCCTATGGACTTCTGATTCATACTATTATTTGTGTTCCCTCTACATAAATTTCGTTTTGCGTAACTTCATTCAACTTCGCGACATTTTTTAACACTCCGGAAAATGCAAAGGCGCAAGATGAATTACGACTTTTATAGACAAGTATTTTGTACCCCAGAGAGGAAACTATAAAAGGTGTCTTACAGATTATGAGCAGCCTTAAAACTCACCAACCTGTATTTGCAGACATGATGAATTACGTCTGCCAACCTTTCATACCTACTCAACATGGATTTACAGCAAACAGCACTGCTTCATTTTTTGGAGGTTTGAATACGAATGACATCAGTCGGATATACAGGAAAGCAAGTAGGTGCTGAGAATTCAGTTTCAAAATAAGGCTGTCATCAGAAAAGGATCCACTACACTATACTATATCATTTCCCATCTCCAGTTTCCCGGGTGTGTTGTACAAGCGCTCGCCATCTGTCTAGATTCATCTTCTGATCCATATTACTACATTAAACTGCAGAACACTTTGTCCGAAGACAGGTTGCTGGAACTTGAAGAGGAGCTAATAAACATGAAATGGGATATCTTATGATAGCTGTGCTTGATCAATGTCAACTTGGATGTCGCACTGTATGGAATTTCTTTCAGCTTATGAAACTTAGCTAATGAAATGAACTGGCGTATGGCTTGTAGTGCCGGGAGTGTCCGAGGAAAAGTTCGGCTCACCAGATGCAGGTCTTTCAATTTGATGCCCGTAGGTGACCTGTGTGTTGTGATGTTGAAATTTTATTTTGCTAGTGGCTTTACATTGCACCAACAGAGATAGGTCTTATGGCGACAAAGGGATAGGAAAGGCCTAGGAGTTGGAAACGGCCATGGCCTTAATTAAGGTACCGCCCCATCATTTGCCTGGTGTGAAAATGGGAAACCACAGAAAACCATCTTCAGGGCTGCCGACAGTAGGATTCAAGCCCACTATCTCCCAGATGTAAGCTCACAGCCGCGCGCTCCTGACAACACGGCCGACTCACCCGGTGATAATGAAATGACGATTAAGACGACACATACACCCATTCCCCGTTCCAGCGAAATTAACCAATTATGGTTAAAAACCGACCCTGCGGGAATCGAACCTGGGACTCCTGTGACCAAAGGCCAGCATGCTAACCATTTAGCCATGGAGCCGAACATTTTGCTGATGACATTCCAGTAAACGAGCTGGGTCTGTGGAACGTAAACTTCTGCAAACTGAGTGCATGCAATGTAAGATCATGTGGCACTCTTATAGAATCTTTTTGAGATCTGGGAGTGCTGCATGAAGTATTTTCAGTTTCTAGTACTATTGTTCATTTGGAGACGTGCCATTAATTTTCCTCTGCCTTTTCATTTTAAATACAAGACTTAATTTGCTTCAGGCAGTGTCTGCAATGGTGCATGTTCATCTTTATGGTGTGGCATAGCGATCATATTGGTCCGTAGCTGGAGCAGTCTATCATATTTACCTTGCCATATTTGAATTGTGATGTTCATCTGATGGATGATAGAGGCCTTATTTTGTTGTTGTTGATGATCCTCTTGAGCAGATCTTCCAGAAAATGAAGCCACCTGTCATCTAAGCAGTTTCCACGGGTCTTTACAGTTGTTTCTAGTTTTCATCCTATGTGGTCATGACTTGCCTAGTATCCTGTGTAGAGCAGTGGGAATTTTTGCTAGTTGATAGATCTTTTTAATACCGTCTGGGGTGTCTGTAGCCACCCTTTGTTGTGGAGGATGGTTGCTTGGTTGTACTTCTTAAAACTGTTATTACTACCACTACCCTCACAGTGGTCCTCTCCTGCCTTTATCACTTAGCTCTTTGCCGTTGACTTAACCCATTCCCATTCAGTTATAGGTATACCTGTTGTGATCCCCATGTTCATTAACCTATTGGCATACAAATTTTAATGTGCTGACCTTGCACATGTATATTATTTTTTCATGCATAAGGTACAGTTTTACGCTGCTAAGATGTAATCTGCAACATACTGAATTTTAATCGTACCCTTGTTTGATGTATGGAGTGCAGCACCCAGAAGAACAATTCATGTAAGTTTCAATGGCGTGAAACACCCTAAAACACTCTGGGAAATGCAAAGCCACTAAATACTTTCACAGTCTTATCTCATTGCACTTTTCTTGTTTGTCTTGCTTTCTACACAGTCGTGGCATGGTGTAGGGTTATAAGCCTTGTGAAATGTTCCCAGTGAACTCTACAGGGTGAGTTGGGATTTTTTTCTGTGAATAACTTATCTGCAAAACTGTTTCATTCAGTAGCCATCTCATCCCATAAAGAGTTGTGAATGACATGTTGAGAAATGTGTTGAGAGGAGGGATCTGGAGGGAGGGTCCTGTTTATGATGGGTTTTATTTCAGAATTTCATATAAAATCACATTTGGATGGTTTATCGCCTGTTTTATTCCATTCCCAGCCATCTTCCTTTGTCTTTTTGTAGGCAGGATGGACTTTATTATAATCGTCACTACATCACTGCCCAATTCACTCTATCCCATAATATACGTTTGATTTTGTTCCTTGTAATACATTGTATACTACGGCTAGCCATTTCTGCTGATTATGAAGCAGGTAACCACCCTACCTGGAGAGGCGTGATGTAATCTATGTTCATTCCAACTTCGAGAGAGCAGATTCTCAACTTACAGATGGTATACTGCATTTCATGCCATCTATGGACAGAAGGCTTGGAACTAGTTGTAGAAAGCTTACCTCTCAGTTGACCGCCTGCCAGGCGTCTGTGTATGAATGGTCACTACACGCGCGGCCACCTGGCAGGCGGCAAAGTATGCCAGTGAGTTAACATACAGTGATAGGTACAACAGTCATAATAGCATATGCGAGTTGTACACCAAATGCTTTTGATTTATTTTGGCAACAGTATTCTAGTTCAGTATTAAATTTGTAGACAGCATTTGTGCTTTATAGGCCATGTGATCATGCAAGGTCATTTCTTCAATATTTTTTCCTAAATTTTGGCATCCTGTTTGCAGGTAGGCAACATGAGAAGTACATCTTGTAAACATTGAGAGGAGGAGGAGGAAAGAATTTGTCTTTTTCTTAATAGTGATGACGGTAATGAATCACAAGTGTCATAGTACAGTGATTCCACATCTGAAAGTGTGAGCAAAGATGTACCATATTTACACAAATAATCCCCGCATCCTAGTTTTAGGATGGCTTATTTTGAAGAAAATGAAATTAACTGAAATTCCTTCCATCGAAAGAGTAACATAGGCATAAACAAACATTTCGTATCACTCCGCGAGGTTGACAGGGTCTTTACACAAATATGATCGTGTAAATTTACAGATACAGCTGCTTTGTTGAACATGAGATGATAAAAATACATTATCACTGCTATAAAATACATTGCCATGAAAATTAGTAAATAGGCCTAAGTATTTCATTAATCTAAACTTGCAATAGGCTCGGTTCCCTGTAGATCGGAAGATTCGTTGTCTCTTGTATCACTAGAATCCTCTTCAATTACTTACAAATTCATCGCACTCCACGTCTAAAACACTTCGTGCAATTTGAAACCCTTGAAACAGACACACCGGCGAACTCTGATGTTAGTTTTGCGACAGTAAAACCTTGTTAATTCGAAGTCATTGGGGACTCAAAAATCGGACTTCAAACGACATGATTTTGAATTAACCGCCAACTCGTACTTCAGAAATGCCAACCCTTGCCGCGTCACAAAATATTCTAAGACTCGTTACTGCATGCAATTAACATTGATTCACAGTTTAAACCTTTCAAATACCGGTACCATGGAAAGAGCTATTTCCAAAATGTGTCCAACAAGGTGCATTCATTTATTTATTTATTTATTTATTTATTTATTTGGGAAACCAAAACAGCGAGAAGCCGAATTACAGACTTCCGCAAAGGAAAAAATATTTATAGTGGAGTAGCACAAAGCAAACATAACAAAATAAGTGGAAGAACAATGAGGAAAAAACATCTAGGCCCGGTTTCATCAACACATGTTAGTACTTAACAAGATGTTAAATCATTTTAACACACGATTTAAGAAAATTTGCGTTTCATCAGCAAATGTTAACATTAACAAATGTTAAACTGCGTATTAAAGTTAACATCAGCCATTTCCAATGTTAAATGGCTAACATTCGCATTTAGCAACCTGTTCCAAAATGGCTGCTGTGAATCTCGCTTTCGAGGCGGGATTGCTCTATTTAGCTCTTTTACAAAACAATCCTGATCGAAGAAGAGTTCAGCAACGTAATGACTTTGAAAATTTGACGAATCTGAAATTTCTTCATAGATACAGGTTATCGAAAACAGTCGTTGCTAAGGTTGTTGACGAAATTCAAGTGAGTTTAGAATATCCTACGAAGAGAAACTTACCTCTTTCTCCAATGTTGCAGGTACTGATAATATTACGAGTTTTTGCTACTGGTTATTTTCACATAATGGCCGGAGACAATGCTGGAATTTCTAAAGCCACTGTTAATAGAGTTGTTTGTCGAATGTCTGCAGCAATAGCATCCATGAGAAGGAGGTATATAACATTCCCTTCAGTAGAAGAGCGTCAGCAAATTATCCGCGACTTCTATGAAATAAGCCGTTTTCCTGGTGTTTGTTCTACGTGCAATAGATTGCACACATGTAAGAATCCAATCACCTGGAGGCAATTGGGACGAAATACATCGTAATCGAAAGGGATATTTCTCTGTTAATGTTAATGTTCACGTGATTAGTGAGCCTAACCTCCAAATCAGGGATATACTTGCTAGGTGGTCTGGTTCTGCTCAAGACAATACAATATTTAATAACTCCCATATTGGAGCACAGTTTGAAGTGGGACAATTAACGAAGTGATTTTGTTAGGTGACAGCGGATACCCGCTAAAAAAAGTGTCTGTTTACCCCATTGAAACCCTCGCGGACTTTTCCCGTGCCTCGTCCTTTTCTTTTATCGTCAAGCCATCTTTGCGCTTGCACTCAATAACTTATATATATTTACTAACTAATTCAATTAACAACTCTACGGAACTACGATTCCGTTTCACTTCACACGCCATATTTTACAGCTGTGCTCAAACAAAAGCGCATCGGAGCACGCTGTAAAACAGCATGTTTGTACCACTGCCTCCTTGATTCGCACCAGTTCGCAATATTGGGAGAGTTAACAGTCGATTAGTTAACATTTCACAAGAAAAGTTTGATGAAACGCAAGAAACCTAACAAGATGTTAAATTTCTAACTCCGTATTAACTAACTACTTGTTAGTATATATTTAACATGTGTTGATGAAACCGGGCCCTAATGATAAAAATAGAGGAAAAAATTAAAAAATAACAAAATAACTGTCGAGACACAACAGTTAACAACAAAACATAAAGGCAAAAGAAACAAAGAAAATTGAAGATTGAGCGTAAAACGAAGAGAAGAACTTATAGCTAGGCACAGTAAGATAAATACAGATATAACACATAAGTAATGGTATAGTACAGTAAAATATTTATAAATAAATGAATATTACATTATGTACAAAAGAGAGGAAAGCAATGAGAAGAGAAAAAAAGGAATATGAAGAAAATGAACTAGGTTAAGTTAAGGAAGAATCGATTAAAGGAGGCATACGGAGAAAAAATGTCCAAGTTCCTGTCAGAAGATAGTTAAGGAGGGTTGGTATGCGGATAAATAAACTTCTTTGAACAAGAGAGGCGGGAATACGGAATATGAAGGGGCGGATTAATCCTGGTTTTGCGAGTTGGAACATGTAAGGAAAAGGATGCAGGTTCGGGAGAACAAAATAAACCGTTAAAAGCATTATATAAGAATCTAAGGTCGGCTACTTTCCTGCGAATAGATAACGGGCGAAGGTTTAACTTATCCAGTATCTGGTTACTGCTCAAGTTTCGACAATCAGATCCTCTGGCTCTAACAATGGCGCAGAAGAATGACTGCACGCGGTCAATGTGATACAGATTAGTGGTAGTATGCAAGATACATAGTTGGCTCGGAGGGCGTGGATATCTGTGATGTCAGAAAATCTATACAACAAACTGATAAGTGACATTGCTCATGAGGTTATCTTTTGTATATGGGGGACAAATAACAATTTACTGTCAAACAACACTCCTAAGTCATTTTGTTCTGTTAGAGTTGGGAACGGGTTACCGAGGAGGGAGTATTTACTGAGAATAGGGGATTTACGAAGCGTGATCGAAATTGTGGAACACTTCGTAGGATTAGGCCTAAGACGCCAAGCGGAGCACCATTCAGAGAGTGAGTTAAGCCCACTCTGTAAGGAGTTTACATCTGATAATGAATCGATTTGTTTGAATATTTTACAGTCGTCTGCAAATAGTAGAATTTCACAAGAAACGGAGGGTATAGTAATAATGGGATCATCAATAAATAAGACAAAAAGAAGCGGACCTAGGACACTGCCCTGTGGGACGCCAGAATGTACCATAACAAGAGTCGAACTGAACCCATCAAGAACCACACTCTGAGTTCTGGTATTGAGGAAGCTCTGCGGGAGAGTTAGGAAGCAACCATGGATATTAAAACGTTCTGAGGGTTTATAGGAAAGAAGTGCGTGGTCTACGGTATCAAAAGCCTTTGCAATATTGCGCCGTTCCTGCGTCCAGGCAAGGACACAAGAGATCCAGACTAGCTCTATCTTCAATAAATCAGGTGACTGAGTTCTACGGGTGTGAGTTCCGCAACGGAAAAACGACCAGGTCAAACAACGGTATTCCCTAACTAACGCAGAAAGACGTCTCTTACTCGTATTTAGCTAGGTACCACTCTCATTAATTCTTAAGAAAATCGTCGTCGATCGCTACTACTACAATCTTACAACTAAACCTTATGCTAAGAACACAGAGAAAGAGTTTTTAGGTTTCACCATTCAAAATTTATTTAAATATTAAATCAGATATTCAAGCAATTAGTTCAAAATTTTACTAATGAAGTAGCCTTAGTATTGTCTGACTCATCGTCGACCTAGTAATCCATATCCATCGATAACTTTGGAAAAAATCACGTCTTTTCACTTCACCCTAAGTGATTGAATGTCTTCTCGGCTTAAATAGCTTCCTTTCTTAATACTCATTCATCTCCGAAATCATCAATTAATATTGTAAATGACTTGACACATGTGGGAAGATTCTTAAAAATAAACTGCCCTATCCTTCTCTTTCAATTCACCTAGCGAGTTGGGTGATGATTAAATAAATTAAATTGGATACAGCTACTAGTATTTACAAGTGCCTTCTTGGCAAGAAAATAAAACATGAAAATTATTTACATTAGAAGTGTAGGATGCATCCACAGAAAAGAAAAGAAAACTCTTATCAACTATTTTTTTATAGTCCTTCTAGTTGTATTATTTTGAGAAATAAAGAAACACATGTGGACTTTCTGAGCCATTCTTCAGTCAAGAAATGGAGTTCTATTTGTTAAAGTCAACCGTCCTTGGACATCGCATCAGATTATGTTAACTAACACTTGATATTTATTCTAAAAACTATCACAGTACTTAAAAATTCAACTGACTGATTGACTGTCCGTAGTTTTAAGACTATCAATGAGGATATTCTAAACTCTTCTTGCGTTGTTCTGACAAGTACACACATATACGTTTTACGTCTTAAATATTGTTCTCTGCCTATTTAGTTGCTTTTTTAGACACTCATATTTCCTTATGTTACACATCATGAGCTAAGCTACGTCCATTGTAAGTCGTAATCAACTAATAAGTAACATCTTCGCAAGATTTAATTCATGAATTTAAGGTAATATGACCTTATCTTATTGACATAGACTACGTGCGTACGAAATGGCAAGAAACGTCATCACTCTGGTTCAACAAGGTTATAATAACACATGCTACCAATGGAAAATCTACTTAATCGGATGACAATATCTCCAGCTAAAAGAAAATGATTCTCCTTCGAAACCCTAGGTCACCAGCGATCGGCCTATAGATTGAAATTCATACAGAAGTGTAATTATTCAGTGAGTTCTCGAGATCTTCCTAAGCGAATCAGTGAAGGCTCCAAACTATCCAGAGTAAACATTTGCTTCTCCAAGTAACTTAATATGGATAAAAGAAACATTGCACTCGACGTCCTGAGATCATGTCCTGAGCTAGATAAAATGCGTAGGCTTAAAATCATTGCGTGGAATTGGCGAGAAATCAGTGATCTTCTCAATTATAACATTTGAAATCACGAGACCTTATTTCATGCAACTATGACTCTCTCACGAAGAAACAATAACTACAACCATTATACATCATCGACTCTATATCATATCCATGACGCGTTACTTATTACACTTATTTCATATAACCACACTATCACTTTATCACGTAATTCATTACCTTGGCTTGCACATGAACGTGCCGCGACATTACTAAAATGCCTACTTTATTTACTACAGTCATAGTACCAAATTTAACGTAACTTGGAATAGTCTACTGCCATTCCTTCATAACACAAATCCTATGCATGATCTCGTACAATTTGACGTTGCTTAAGTTTATGACACGCAGATATAAATGCCTACTTCATTCTTACACATCACTGATAATAATAATAATAATAATAATTTTAGCGATCTCTTCACGCATGTCTCTGGAAAACATTACGAACGAACCTCACTTGGTGACCACGCCTACAAATGGAATTGACGTTTCGTACGGATGAGTACCTCCTTCCAATCAATTTAGCTAGATGTTTGTTTACGCACTGTGTTCGCACCAATAAATATTACTAAGCAAAATAAAGAAAACAATATCTTCTTACTTACGAAAACGACTTGGATATTGGACTTAACTTTGCTCAAGATGGTCTAGGCGTTTCCTCCTCTCCGGTCATCTGAGACTATGAACTGGTCATCTGGTTCCTCCACAAGTGGTTGGGTACATCGTGGCTTCTCATCATCGCTCACTGGTCATCCGGGATAGCCAACATCGTCTCGCCTCGTCAGGATCCAAGCAGCATCGCCTTGCTTCCTTACAGACCCATGATGAAGACTCGTGCGTATGGAACAGAACAATGATAGAATGTTTGACTCATTGCTGACATTTTCCAAGTACTATAGTTCTTGCGTTGCTCAGATTGCTCAGTTTTTTTTTTTTTTTTTTTTTTTTTTTTTTTTACTGGAACACAGTTAAATGAATGAATAGTCCAGAATTGTCTAAGATATATACTTGGTATATTCTGATCTGAAAATAAATTTCTTTCCGTCGTCCTTTATCAGCCTAAATGCATTTAATTTACTGGTCCGTAAGTGTCTTTCAATGTTAACCGGTGTCGGGCAAATTTCATCAAGGGCTTGCGTCACTGCGTGACGTAGTTCCACAGTAGTATATCTTATCTTATCTCTTATTGTTTCTCGTATTAAATCTCTCGCGCGGCGTTTAAATCTTGATCTCTGCCAGATAGAGTGTAGTCGGGAACTAATCTTCGTTTCCAAATCTCCAATATATCGCTCCGCTGAATAATTCCTTTAAAATGAGTTTTTCGTCCTGCTAATACACCGAAGTCAGATTAGATAGTAAAAGATGAGCATTTTTTTTTCTTGAATAATGGTTTCAAATAATGTCCATCTGTCATTTTTTTCTGCGCCTTCTAAACGCGGCTATTACTGTAACCGACTGACGAAAAGACTTATAATTTGGCCCGTACTGACGTTAAATGTATTTTATTCGAGATTTTGACCGCAGAGACTCCATCTTTGTTGCTCTAGCTCTTATAAAGAATTGTGAAACGGCACATTAACTTCCCCTACGTTGAAAGAAATATATGGCTTGCTATATATTTATTATATTCGTCTTCCTTTTTATAATGGGACCTTTCACTATTCTTTATGAGTTCTTTTCTTGCATTATTACTCCTTTCTTTGGAACAATTTGTTTATTCATGCTGTAAGTGGCTTCAATCTGTACTTCTTTGACTCGTCATCACTTGAGATGGTTTGCCCCTTTCCTATTCTTTGAAATATAATTTGATGTTTGCACTGTTATGTACTCCTTTACTGTTTCCATTTAAGTCGTGAATTTCGTATGCATTATTTCTAAATGAACGGTTAATCCTAAATGGTCCTTCAAATAAATGTAGGAATTTCGCAAAGACTTTGTTCGTTACACTGGAAATTGCGGGTTTCTTTATTAATACAAGGTATAACTGTGAATTTTGGTATCCAATGCGTTCTTTATATTCTCAAAGTTTTTCTACAGACAGGCTAACATTCCTTTTCTTCTTCCGGGTAATCTAGACGTCCATTTTCGTTCATCTTCTTTTCTTCTTGCCTTCGTCTTCTCCTTCGAAAATGGTTCGTTCTTCTCAGAATTGTTTATGTAGTAATCCTCTGAAATAACCTTATTTTTTTCTGAAGTTCGTCTGGTGAGTACCATGTTAGTCTCAAGTAAATGCATTTCTTTGTCTTCTTCATGCATATCTGCTTGATGCATATTTATGTAGCTCTGCATTCGCAAGGTTCCTACAGAGTTTGCCTTGGTTTCCATTCTTCTTCTCTTTATTTGTCTCTCCTCCATTCCTACTATCTTCTTCAGCTGCTCTCGCTGCCATTCTTCTCGTATACCTGGTTCTCTTGGTTTTCTACTTCTGCTTTCTTCTCGTGGTAACTCTCGTTGATTCTTCTCTGGTTGTACATTTATGCTCTGTACCTTTCCTTCGCTCTTCTCCGTGGTTTTTTCTTTCCTTTGTGCGGTTTCTTCTTTCTTCTCCTTCGGTTTCTCAGCTTCTTCTTGTGATAGTTCTTGTTGTCTTTCATGTTCTTCACTTTCCGTTCTCATTTCCTGAGTGACTTCTTGTTTTCCCTCACTTCTCACTCCTCGCAATTCTTTCAGAATCATTTTACAATTTTCATCTATTTTGTTTATGATCTCTTCTTTCATCTCCTCCATCTTCTCCTGATATTTATTCATTTCTTCCTTTTGTTCTTGATGACCTCTCCTTATTTCCTCCATCATTTCTTTATGTTTTTCTTCCATAAATCTTTGGTATCGTTCCTCTTGTTCTTGCTTCTCTCTCTTCCTCTCTTCTTCCTGCTTCTTCTCCTTCTCTTCTCGTTCCTGTCTCTCTTTATTCTTCTCTTCCTCCTGCTTCTTCTCCTTCTCCTCACGTTCCTGTCTCTCTTTATTCTTCTCTTCCTCCTGCTTCTTATTCATTTCTTCCATCATCTTCTTCAACGTCTCTTCCTGCTTTCTCATCTCTTCCTGCCTCTCTTTCTTAGCTTCCTCGTCGCGTCTTCTAGCTTCTTCCTCGCGTTTTTCATCACGCATTCTAGCTTCTTCATCGCGCTTCCTGTTCTCTTCCAACCTCTCCTTTCTAGCTTCTTCATCACGCTTTCTATTCTCTTCTAATCTCTCTTTTTTAGCTTCTTCATCGCGCTTTCTAGCTTCTTCATCACGCTTTCTGTTTTCTTCCATCATTTCCTTTATAGCCTGCAACAATCCCTGGCGCTCTTCTTTCTGTCTTCTTTCTTTCTCTTCCTGCTCTTTTTGATATTTCTCTTGTTTCTCTTCTCGGTCTTTCCGATACTGTTCTTGTTCTTCTCGTTGTTCCCTTTGATACTCCTCAAATTGAGCTTTCAAATGGCTTAACGTCGTCATATTGATATTCAATTAGTATTCTAAATTCTAAAAATCCTAATAAACTCTATGGTTTTACCTAAATTCTCCACAACTCAAGTTCTCCAACAATGTCTCTCCCACTACTCCAATCAACAATATATATATTCAGCAAATACACAGGCAGGCTACACTACTTGGATCTGATTCAGCTCACGATGTTGACCCAATCACACTAGGAAATATGAGGTACTTGTTCATGTACTTATGACTCCAATTCTTAACTGAAAATAACTCAAATAACCTCCTACAATCTATCTCTTACATCTAAGTTACATCTAATTAAATTGACATATTAGCAATAATCTATCCTTCTTTCCTATTTCTGACTGCTATCAGCCATTTGCTGCTATCCTCTTCAGAGCAATCATCCATTTCTTCTTTCTCCTATTCCATTATCTATACTGGGCATCTACTCGTCCTCACAGTCTAATATCTTGCTGTGTCCACTTCGATCCCATAAGATTATAACGCCTAACAGTCCAGTAAAGAAATTACCGTACAACATCTTCATTTCCATGCAATCAATCTGCTGTTACCATCAATAATTCCTCATCCATTAGTTTCTAAAATATCTCCTTCGTCTTACCCACTTCTTGAGTAAATTCTCCCGTTTTACTCTAATATTGCACCGAAGACCCGTCATTCGACTATCATCTCCGTCATCTTCTTACTAGGTTTCCCGATGTTTTCCTCATTCTTATTGTTACATATGGGAATCGACCTCTTCACAGTTCTGTGTCGTATTCTTTCTCTTGACTTCCCACGACGACTTTCTCTTGAATTTCCACATACATGAGTATCTCAAAAAAAAAATTCTGTTTGGTTTGCAACCAACAGTTCCCATGGCGTTTTCCTCCATTCGCATCACGTTGAGGCGCCATTTTCTATGGCGACCAACGGTTCTTGACCACGGTGTCTTTCTCGAATTGCCACACGTATGGGCGACATTTTCTACTTGCGCCGTTCCTGCGTCCAGGCAAGGACACAAGAGATCCAGACTAGCTCTATCTTCAATAAATCAGGTGACTGAGTTCTACGGGTGTGAGTTCCGCAACGGAAAAACGACCAGGTCAAACAACGGTATTCCCTAACTAACGCAGAAAGACGTCTCTTACTCGTATTTAGCTAGGTACCACTCTCATTAATTCTTAAGAAAATCGTCGTCGATCGCTACTACTACAATCTTACAACTAAACCTTATGCTAAGAACACAGAGAAAGAGTTTTTAGGTTTCACCATTCAAAATTTATTTAAATATTAAATCAGATATTCAAGCAATTAGTTCAAAATTTTACTAATGAAGTAGCCTTAGTATTGTCTGACTCATCGTCGACCTAGTAATCCATATCCGTCGATAACTTTGGAAAAAATCACGTCTTTTCACTTCACCCTAAGTGATTGAATGTCTTCTCGGCTTAAATAGCTTCCTTTCTTAATACTCATTCATCTCCGAAATCATCAATTAATATTGTAAATGACTTGACACATGTGGGAAGATTCTTAAAAATAAACTGCCCTATCCTTCTCTTTCAATTCACCTAGCGAGTTGGGTGATGATTAAATAAATTAAATTGGATACAGCTACTAGTATTTACAAGTGCCTTCTTGGCAAGAAAATAAAACATGAAAATTATTTACATTAGAAGTGTAGGATGCATCCACAGAAAAGAAAAGAAAACTCTTATCAACTATTTTTTTATAGTCCTTCTAGTTGTATTATTTTGAGAAATAAAGAAACACATGTGGACTTTCTGAGCCATTCTTCAGTCAAGAAATGGAGTTCTATTTGTTAAAGTCAACCGTCCTTGGACATCGCATCAGATTATGTTAACTAACACTTGATATTTATTCTAAAAACTATCACAGTACTTAAAAATTCAACTGACTGATTGACTGTCCGTAGTTTTAAGACTATCAATGAGGATATTCTAAACTCTTCTTGCGTTGTTCTGACAAGTACACACATATACGTTTTACGTCTTAAATATTGTTCTCTGCCTATTTAGTTGCTTTTTTAGACACTCATATTTCCTTATGTTACACATCATGAGCTAAGCTACGTCCATTGTAAGTCGTAATCAACTAATAAGTAACATCTTCGCAAGATTTAATTCATGAATTTAAGGTAATATGACCTTATCTTATTGACATAGACTACGTGCGTACGAAATGGCAAGAAACGTCATCACTCTGGTTCAACAAGGTTATAATAACACATGCTACCAATGGAAAATCTACTTAATCGGATGACAATATCTCCAGCTAAAAGAAAATGATTCTCCTTCGAAACCCTAGGTCACCAGCGATCGGCCTATAGATTGAAATTCATACAGAAGTGTAATTATTCAGTGAGTTCTCGAGATCTTCCTAAGCGAATCAGTGAAGGCTCCAAACTATCCAGAGTAAACATTTGCTTCTCCAAGTAACTTAATATGGATAAAAGAAACATTGCACTCGACGTCCTGAGATCATGTCCTGAGCTAGATAAAATGCGTAGGCTTAAAATCATTGCGTGGAATTGGCGAGAAATCAGTGATCTTCTCAATTATAACATTTGAAATCACGAGACCTTATTTCATGCAACTATGACTCTCTCACGAAGAAACAATAACTACAACCATTATACATCATCGACTCTATATCATATCCATGACGCGTTACTTATTACACTTATTTCATATAACCACACTATCACTTTATCACGTAATTCATTACCTTGGCTTGCACATGAACGTGCCGCGACATTACTAAAATGCCTACTTTATTTACTACAGTCATAGTACCAAATTTAACGTAACTTGGAATAGTCTACTGCCATTCCTTCATAACACAAATCCTATGCATGATCTCGTACAATTTGACGTTGCTTAAGTTTATGACACGCAGATATAAATGCCTACTTCATTCTTACACATCACTGATAATAATAATAATAATAATTTTAGCGATCTCTTCACGCATGTCTCTGGAAAACATTACGAACGAACCTCACTTGGTGACCACGCCTACAAATGGAATTGACGTTTCGTACGGATGAGTACCTCCTTCCAATCAATTTAGCTAGATGTTTGTTTACGCACTGTGTTCGCACCAATAAATATTACTAAGCAAAATAAAGAAAACAATATCTTCTTACTTACGAAAACGACTTGGATATTGGACTTAACTTTGCTCAAGATGGTCTAGGCGTTTCCTCCTCTCCGGTCATCTGAGACTATGAACTGGTCATCTGGTTCCTCCACAAGTGGTTGGGTACATCGTGGCTTCTCATCATCGCTCACTGGTCATCCGGGATAGCCAACATCGTCTCGCCTCGTCAGGATCCAAGCAGCATCGCCTTGCTTCCTTACAGACCCATGATGAAGACTCGTGCGTATGGAACAGAACAATGATAGAATGTTTGACTCATTGCTGACATTTTCCAAGTACTATAGTTCTTGCGTTGCTCAGATTGCTCAGTTTTTTTTTTTTTTTTTTTTTTTTTTTTACTGGAACACAGTTAAATGAATGAATAGTCCAGAATTGTCTAAGATATATACTTGGTATATTCTGATCTGAAAATAAATTTCTTTCCGTCGTCCTTTATCAGCCTAAATGCATTTAATTTACTGGTCCGTAAGTGTCTTTCAATGTTAACCGGTGTCGGGCAAATTTCATCAAGGGCTTGCGTCACTGCGTGACGTAGTTCCACAGTAGTATATCTTATCTTATCTCTTATTGTTTCTCGTATTAAATCTCTCGCGCGGCGTTTAAATCTTGATCTCTGCCAGATAGAGTGTAGTCGGGAACTAATCTTCGTTTCCAAATCTCCAATATATCGCTCCGCTGAATAATTCCTTTAAAATGAGTTTTTCGTCCTGCTAATACACCGAAGTCAGATTAGATAGTAAAAGATGAGCATTTTTTTTTCTTGAATAATGGTTTCAAATAATGTCCATCTGTCATTTTTTTCTGCGCCTTCTAAACGCGGCTATTACTGTAACCGACTGACGAAAAGACTTATAATTTGGCCCGTACTGACGTTAAATGTATTTTATTCGAGATTTTGACCGCAGAGACTCCATCTTTGTTGCTCTAGCTCTTATAAAGAATTGTGAAACGGCACAATATCAATGTAGCACACATCCAGCTGAGAACCGGCATTAAGAGCAGATGTTGCACGATGGAAAAGAACAGCCAGATTAGTTAGGCAGGAGCTACCAGGAAGAAAACCATGCTGCTGGGATGATATATAAGGAAATGTGAAAGAAAGAAGACGTGGTGGATAATCTTTTCACAGATGAGTGACAGGGTGAGTAATATAGAAATCGGACAATAGTTTCTGACATCAGACCTCTTTCCACTTTTAAAAACCGGAGTGATGTTAGCGATTTTCCAGTCGTCAGGAAAGTAGCCTGTTAAGAAGCAATGGGATGGGCAAGAGTCGTAGCGGTATTCTTAAGGAAGACAGGACTGAGACCATCCAGACCAGTTGGTTTATTTTCTGGCAGGGAGGAAAGTAAAGAATAGACTTTTGATTCGGAGGTGGAAAGATTACTAAGACTATGAGAAAAAACAGAATCAATACACGGAAAATCTGGGGACTGAACAGGTGAAACAAAATTAGACGCAAAGTAATCGTTGAAAATTTCCGGTCTATTACTACCACTGGCTAAATTATCACCCCAAGTCACTGTCTGGCACACACTTTGTATTTTTCCTGCTGTTTATCAGAGACCAGAATCTTTTGCTGTTTCTTCTCACTTCTAGGCAGGTAGAGTTTATGTAGTCCTGGTAATCCAGTTTTAGAAGCTGTTTATGGTGGTTGCGAAGATCGGAAAAAGTTTTATAGCTGGCTTCAGAAGGTGACATTTACATTACAGTATTCCAATAATGCTTTTTTTTTTCGTCGCATGAGGTTGTGTTTGTCAGTGATGTATCTTTTTTTTTTGCTATGTGCTTTACGTTGCACTGACACAGATATGTCTTATGGCAACGATGGGATGGGAAAGGCCTAGGAATGGGAAGGGAGTGGCCGTGGTCTTAATTAAGGTACAACCCCAGCATTTGCCTGGTGTGAAAATGGGAAACCACGGAAAACCATCTTCAGGGCGGCCAACAGTGGAGTGGGTTCGAACCCACTCCGCGGGCTCTCTCCCAGACAAAGAAATGCACATTCACATGATCCCTAGTCCTTGGTTCATGTCCCTGTCTGGTAAACGCGAAATGTCTTGAAATTTTGTCATTGTATGTACCTTCATCTTATATGACACAGAGTGGCTTTTAGCTATTTTGAATTAACAATAAAATGTGGTTCAAAATGCAAAATTATACTATTTATGTGTAATACACTGTTTTAGGTGAAATAAACATCTTTTTAAAAACAACGGATTTTCTTAAATATAAGGGAAGAATTATTATGACACCGTAAATCTCTTAATGTGTGGAATATCTTTCAATGGCTAAAGAGAAGTGCAAAGAACAACCAATCAAACAGCTTAAAACACTTTCAAGCGCACACCTTCATTTTGTGTTGACCTTTTATCATAGTTGGTTATTCTTGACAGGTGTTGAGTACTAGTTCTGTTTTAAAGTGCATAGGACATTCGAACAGTTCAAAAAACCAGCCATGGATGACAGAAGATATTCTACAGCTTATGGACCAAAGATGGAAAGTGAAAAATGTAAGTAAAGTCCAATACCAAGAACTAAACAGGACAGTAAGGAGGAAGTGTAGGGAAGCAAAAGAACGATGGCTTGTGGAGAGATGCAGAGAAATAGAACTTCTCCAAGAGAAAAATGACTTGTTTAATCTCCACAAGATCAAGGAACTTGTAGGGAAATATCACAGGCCATGTAAGTCTATACTGTGGGATGCCAATGACACAATTTTGGTAGGAGTCGAAGACAAGTTGAAGTGGTGGAAAGAATATGTTGAAAATCTATTTAGTGATGTAAGGCCAGACAAACCCCCTTTTATTGACAAAGGCAGTGAAACAAGTCCAAATATAACCCAAGAGTAAGTACTGTATGCAATCAAACTCCAGAAGAAAAGCTGTAGGTCCGGACAAGATTCATGCAGAAACTCTCAATCATTGCTGAAGGCAGAGATGCCAACTATTACGATTCAATCGTAATAATTACGATTTACCCATCATAATTGCGCCTTTATGAATCACACACCACAAATTACAATTTTTAGTTGATTTTAAAATATAATTGTATGAAGTGTTCAGAAGGATACACAAGGCGGCTTGAATTCTCGGAATATTATTTTTGTATTTCTCAGTAATAATTTATACCACTTTCCTGTTCCTTGTTTAAGAATATTTCGAGTTTTCACGCGACGAACACAGTGTGTGCTTCCAGTACCGGAAATATAGGCATCTGTGAAGTGATATATCTAGCGGAGTTGTTGTCTTTTAAAGTTTAAAACTTCAGCACTTATCCGTATTGAACTAATAGTTACAATGCTAAAAAAAAGCATTGTTGTCTTTGTTCATCACATGATCAGACTTCCATGCAAGTTTGCAAGTTCTTTTTTCTTTGTTTTGGCGGTAAAGTGGTGACAAACTCAGTTTAATTGTGAATACCGTGTGCGTGACTGTTGAAGAAGTATTTGTTGCGATTTTGGTTGCCAAATTTACATATATTTCTCTTCTAGGATATATGCTAATCGTGTGTTGCGAAATGCGAAAGGTTTGAGATAATGAAATTTCTTGTGCAGGAAAATACGTGTGATTACGTTACCGTGACTAGTGAGGCTAATAATAAACCAAATATAGTTGAAAAATTTAGGGAGGTATACTCGAAAGAATGCCCTGTTTACTGCGTTCCTCAAAATCTCATTCTCACGTGTTTTGTAGTGTGTGTAGCCGCGATTTTTCGGATGCGCATGACGAAGAACAAGACTGAATTTCATGCTAATATGAACTCCGAACTGTTAACTGCTCTGTTGGTGTAAAGGATGCACATGATATGAAAAGGAAAAGCATGTCACCAGTGTACGTTTACCAAACTGGAACTACAAGCTTACTAACTTACATATCATTGAAAGATCACGAAAAAAAAAAATTCTACGTCCGCATCCCCCCCCCCCGGTGGCCTAACAGCTGCATTACGAATTACCTTTCTTGAAAGTTGGCATCTCTGTGAAGGCCATGGCAGAGGACTAGAGCTGCTAACTACATTATTCAATGCAATATATAAATCTGGTAGAATTCCATCTGACTGGCTAAGATCTACTTTTGTCACCATACCTAAAAAGGCTAGTGCATCACATTGTGATGATTATCGTACGATCATCCTAATGTCCCATGTGCTAAAGGTATTTTTGCATATCATCCACATTCGAATCTACCTCAAACGCGAACGCCAAGTTGGACATCCTCAGTTTGGCTTTAGGAATGGACTGGATACTTGCGAGGCTCTTTTTTTCCTTGGAATGTTTTGACCCAGAGATGCCTAGATATGAATGTAGATGTGCATGCTTGCTCAAAGCTTTCGATTGCGTGTCTCATGGAAAACTTGTTGAGATTTTAAAATCTACTGGTGTAGATGTCGGTGATCTTCGTATCATTACCCATTTGTACTGGAATCAAACGGCAGAGGTCAAAAGAGAAGGAACTACTATTGAGGACATAGCTATGCGAAGTCTATGGAAGATGTTAACCTAGGTATCAAGATCACTGGCTATGTCATTAATAACATCCGATTTGCTGATGACACGATTGTGTTAGCCAGCAACCCTAGTGATCTTCAAATCATCATAAACAGCATTGTGAGGAATAGTGAAACCTACGGTTTATCCTTGAATATTAACAAGACCAAACTGTTTGTATTCTTGAAAACATCAAAACAGGCCTCTCTTTACATCAACATCGTCCAACAAGTATCTTCCATCAAATATCTCGAAACTCTAGTGAACCAGCATTGTGATTCAAAATGTGAAATCCTATCCAGGATTGGACAAGCAAAAAATATGTTCAATACCATGAGGACCTTATTCACCAGCCGAGAACTCAACCTCCAGCTCAGAGTTCGAATGCTACGTTATGTCTTTCCTGTCCTTCTCTATGGTTTCGAAGGGTGGACGCTCAGCCATTTATTGGAGAAGCAGATTGAATCTTTTGAAATATACAGAATACTCCGGATATCTTGGGTAGGAAAGAAGACAAATGAAGTCCTCAACATCTTGAACAAGAAGAAAGAGCTTCTCATAACCATCAAGGAGCGTAACCTCAGCTACCTCAGGCACATAATGAGAGGTGAACGATAAGAACTTCTCCGACTGATCATTCAAGGGAAGATTGATGGGAAAAGATCTGTGGGAAGACGGAGAAATTCCTGGCTGAATGATTTGTGGTGGTGGTATGGACATACATCGATAGAAATCTTCCGTGCTGCCATTTTGTGTGGAATCGTAATCAATTGGATCTCCAACCTTCGGAGGGAGATGGTGTCATAAGAAGAAGAAGCGATTTGTCTGGTAGCCATGGTTAGAAGCGAAGTGACTATCAAACTGTGTTCCGAGAGTTACAAATCAGAAAATTTTTTGGCAAGCAATACAGATATATTGATGTGCTAACTTTGCAATCAAATTATGGCTTTTTTAACCAGTTTGCTACAAAACTCTAAATTTGAATATGAAAACGCTAAATCTTTGATTTTTAAATGCTATAAACCATGAACTCTAGTTATAGTGTTATATTTTAAACTAGTATATTTGACAGACTGGAAAGCTTTTTACGTTGTATATTTTTTCTGGAATTTAGTGAAGAAAAACAAAGGTGCACACATTATTTGAAATAGGGTTAGCACTGTTTCACCTCTATGACCCGCTTATATTGTAGGTTGGGTAGGCAACCTGCTTATCAGAATTGTCATGCGGTTTGATTCCCCTAATATTTGTAATTGCCTAATTTTGCCGGTGTTGTGATGAATGCACTGTGTCGTGGGCTACACAGAGACTGAACAACTCTGTTCACTTGATGGAGCTGAAGATGACGCTTTGTGGGAAGATGGCAATGACAAATATTCTTCCGCTGATGATGAATAGAAGTATAACAGCATGCAGTTACTGTATTGACTTTAATATTTTATTGCACACATTAATATTGATGAGAATTGTATGTAACTTCAAAAAAAAAAATTGTTATTAGTTCTGGATGCTCTTCAACAGCATCTGAAGATTTGATGTTTTTCTTAACATAAATGTATATTTTATCAGTTTTGGAATACATAAGTATATAGGATTCACAAATAAAACACAAATTACAGCCAATTTTTTTTTTAAATTCTCTCCTAAAATTAGGGTGCGCAGATTATTCAATGGTGTGGATTATTTGTGTATATACGGTATCATACACATTGAAAGAAAATAATTTCTAGGTTTTCTGTAAGTGTATTATTGGGCTTAAATAGTTTATAGTATTATATTGCCACCACTTAGCAACACTGCTGTGGTGTAACAATAGTACATAAAATCTTCAACAATGTTGACGAGTTCTGGCAATATGCAGAAATATGGTCAACTAAGCCCAGCATGACATTGGAGAAAACATCAATTTTGTTTCAGGAAGTGTATCAGGTGGGGCTATACCTGCAAGTGAATAAAACTTCTGTGTTGTCGGTGGAAGAGGTTAGTCATTAGTATATATGTTAAATAGCATTGGTGCTAGGACACTGCCTTGTGGGACACCGTTCTTCTGTATTCTCCATCTACTCTGCTGTCCTTGGGGAATTCAACAAAGAAACAGCGGTTCTGCAACAGCGTGGCAGTAATAGTTGTGAGCCTGAAATCCATAGTAAGATGGTAAAACTTCCTTAGAACTACCTCGTGTTGTACAGTATCATATGCTGAAGAGAGATCAACAAAAGCCACTCCAGTTATATCACCACGCCGAAATCCATCTTTTATGTGCTGTCAGATTAAGGATCTGTGTACAGCAGTGTCTTCCTGGTCTAAATCCAGGTTATGTTTACTAATAGGATAGGCTCACTATGACACTCGGCCCTCCTGTCAAAACAGTTCGATGTTCGTGTTGTTGCAGCTCAAGTCCTTAAACTAGCGACCTGCTAATTATGCTGTACAGTGTTTCCCTCACTGCCTCGCGTAACTCAACACAGTTTCTAGACTGTTTGCTAAGCCGCATTCAACCGATTCTGCGGCTCACTGCTATGTACATAACCTACAAGTTCTGAACTATTATGGCTCACAACCATACACACGTTATTTGTTCTGAAGCTAGACAGTTTCTCTCCCTCTTAGCACTCGGCCATAAACACACGTTGCAATCACGGTGGTAAGCCAGAATCTCTTTCGTGGCACTCAGTCACACACACGTTGCTTTCACGGTGGTCAGCCAGAATCTCTATCGTGGCGCTCAGCCACCCGCACACACAAGTTGCTATCACGGTGGTCAGCCAGATTCTTCTCGATCTCCGAAGTACATGCATATCCCACGTCTTTCTATCTTAAGTGATGGGTTGGCGAACGAGGCTTCTCCACCACCTGCGGTCTCTGAACTTCTTTCCTTCTTCGATGCTTTCCAAAGTGTCCTCGCTGTTGAATGTCAATCTTCACAATGTCCTTGTACCTGAGTCTTGGTCGCCCTCTTGGTCTTTTGTCTTCCAGTTTTAGATCATACATTTGTTCCTGTAATCTGTTATCTCCCATGCATCACATATGTCGATACCATCTGTTGCGCTGTTATTCTGTCCTCCAGTCTTACAACTTGAGCCTGCTTTCGGATTTCCTCATTGCGGACTCTGTCCCTCCGTGTTTTACCTATCATGCTACGAACAAATCTCATTTCTGCTGCCTGGATTCTACTAACATATTTATTTCTCATGGTCAATGTTTCACAACCATAGGTCAGGATTGGTACGTAATAGGTTTCATATATGACTCTTACATTTTGCTGGTAATTTTTTGTTCCATATTGTCTTCAACTATTTTGCAAAAGTTGCTACCTGCCTGAATTCTGTGGGGAAATTTCCTTGTCTACAGAACCAGTATCAGATATAACACTCCCAAGATATTTGAATTGATGGTTCATCTGTAGCTGTTTCCCCTCCATTTCAATGTGTCCCATGGTTGTTTGCATCTCTTCATGACCATAATCTCAATTTTCTCGTGGCTGAAGATCATTCCCTATATCTTACGTTCAATGTTTCTTGAAGCTTTTCTCTCTCTACTCCCGTAGAATAAGACGTTTTTAAGTCTGATTGGTTCACGAGTTCCTCCCACTAACTGAAGGGGTTTGTCATAGAATTCGCTCTAACAATTTTGCTTCTCGCTGCGTCAGCAATCTACACGATATTAGCTTCTATTTGCTTCTAGAAACATGTACAGAACTTCTTTTGCGTTCCGTGATTTATACTGACGCTATGTAGCTGACCGTTGCACAATGTTATACCCGCTGACTTGAGTTGAACCAGCTTGCTTCAAGTAAAACTTGTATGAAGTCTTATGCTTTGATACCTATAACTCTCTCACACTTAACAAAATTATTATTTGATATTTGAAACACTATAACTCCTTGCCACTGTTACATGATCATAAAAACTATAGATCAATACTCGGTATCCTTAGTCTCGGAGATCGCGGATTCGAGACTCGCTCAAGTCGGTTCGCTCGGCACTGAGAAATGAAAGGGGCGTGTTGCGACACGCGGTTGTGACGTCCATCATGAAGAGCTTGAACCAATTCCACATAACGTTCAGGGCATCCAAAATGTCTCAATACTTTCCACATAGCAGACGTACTGAGTCGAAGGCTTTTTCCAGATCATAGAAACCTGAATACAGAGGCTGCTGCTGTTCTCTGCATTTTTCCTGGAGTTGTCTAGCATAGAAGATCATATCTGTTGTGTTTCTGGAGGTTTGGAAACCACCTGGAGACACAGGCAAAATCCTCTTTGAGATAACTCTGAGCCGGTTTAATAGAATTCTTGCAAGAATTTTACTTGCAATTGACAAAACGATACACCACGGTAGTTCCCACATACACTACGATCGCCTTTCTTGAAGATAGTGATGATGGTAGCATTCTTCAAGTCGTCAGGTACTTATCAAGTTTCCCAAATCAAGAGGATGAGAGTGAAAAGTCTAGTTTTCAAGGGTATACCTCCATTTTGTATCAGTTCCAGAGGGATGTTACCATGACCAGGAGCCTTTCTTGGTTATAGTTGGTTGAGTGCTTTGGTGAGGTCTCAGTATGTAGGTGGAACTGCCATCCATGGTTGTTGGGGCTGCTGAGGGACATTACGAAGAAAGTCCTCAGTGACATTGGAGACACAATTTAGAAGTGAAGAGAAACGTTCCTTCCAACGCTCTATAATTTCTCCATTATCAGTTAATGATGGAGTTGTCAGCAGTCTTCAATGACCCCGATGAAGATCAAATTGGACCGTATATCTCCTTTATGCCAGCATAGAAGTTTTGCAGGTCACGGGCATCAGATAGTCTTTGCAGTTCTTCGGCTTTTTGTTGCCACCCATTATTCTTAATTTCCCTAATTCGTGCCTGACATTTTCCTTTAAGTTCCAAGAAATGCGATTTCTTCACATTGTTAGACGGATCTTGAACATGGCATCCTGTTTGGCATTGATCAGACATTTCATTATTTTCATCAAACCAGTCCTCTTTTTTTTCCCTCACAAAACCAATTGTTTCCTCAACTGACTCAGTGATGACCTTCTGAAGCGTGGCACATTCCTGATTTGTACTATCACTGCTGATTGGATGACTAGCCAGCTTGTTTGAGATTGAATTTCTGTAATCTGTGGCAATGGATTCAATTTCAAGTTTAGAGTTACTGTGATATAGAAATGTTTCAGACGCCTTATATTAATAAAAGTATTATTGATTAGGTGGAAGGTTCCTGCCTTTATATTTGTGGGCCCAGAACGTTCCCATGACCCTGTCACCATAGAAAGCAGTTACAGAATTTGACATAACTAGCCTGTGGTCTAACTTCTATCTTAAGGCGCGTCCAGACTTGTAACAGAACATCGTAACGTAACCGCGTCGCGCTCCTGTCTGGACGGTACTGCGTAACCACGTCGCGCAACCTTAGCCCGCAACATGAACGATACGGAACGAGGTTCGCTGCGTTCCACTGCTTGTCGGTTTTCCCGCGTCTCATCAAAGAGCTGCGCGCGCGGAAGTTACAGCAAGCTTGGACGTACATAGAACCTCGGCGCGTAACACGCATTCGCCTCTGTCTGCTTGAGTGGAGTGGACCGAGCAAAACACACTGCATTTTATTGAAATGTACAGAGCTAAAGACATTTTGTGGCTAGCTAGCTATCCCAGGCATTTCAACAAAATTTTAAGGAATGATGCATGGAAGGAGATGGCGACAGAACTTGATTAGTCTTACAAAGTAGTGTTTCTGTGTTGAATAAACAATTAAAATAGATGTTTGATGTATGTAACATAGAATATCCCAGCAATAAATTCCGTACTTAAGGTATTTATTCACGTTTGAAATTGCAATTTAGGTCAAAATAATCAATATTTGGCTTTTGATGTAAAATGGAAGCCTGGAATTTCTCGTTTCCAAATATGTAAGTATCATTGACCTGAGACATACAGAAAGGCCGTAAATTGCATTTAAATGGACAACTGCGTTCATGATTTCTCTGCTCTGGGGGCGTGGTCAGGTGCTAACATTCACTAGCTTTCCATACTCAAGCGGATTTTTCTAAATAATTACATTTCAATACATTGCACTGGTGTTTCCCCATGTAGTACCTTTGTGAACCAAAAGATAGCATTGGTTGTCATATGATATATCTCTGGAGAAGGAATGTTGAATCTTGCATAAATGCTGTGCTATCCAACTATGAATGCCATGTGCTGTGTTATTGGTATTTATATCGAGTAACTAACTTCTGCTAAGTGAATAATGGGTAGTAAGAGACATAATAGCTATAAAAGAAAGCGCCGTTGCTATGGAAATAAGTATACAATGAATTAACGAAATATTACTGAGACAGTAGTCCAAAATGAGAACAATAAAAATAAACTTCCCAATGTCAGTAGTGCTTCTGAGTCTAAAACTTTCTACTTCGCATTATGACAGTAATTGTGGTGATTCTCAAGGTAGTTTTAACATTATATTTAGTGTGGAATGTGTAGAAAAACTGTTATCTTTGCTGGTATGTCCTGTCTGTATGAAATGTGGATCAATATCGCTGAAAAACTTCTGTAAACAGAGGTTAGGTTGGGCTTTTTTTTTAGTTTGGTGTGTAGTAGTAGTGATTTTCAATCTGAATCTCAGTGTACATCAAGGAGAATTGGTCACATTCCTGAAATTAATAGAAGACTTGTGTATGGGGTGCGCTTCAATGGTTGTGGGCGAAGTGAAGCAAGAAAATTTTCGTATATTTTGAATTTACCTCCACCGCCCGCACCTGCAGTATATACTGAACATGTCAAGATTCTGGCTGAAGTTACCACTGAAAGTATCTGAGGAAGAAAACGACTCAAAGAGGACAAAATGATACAAAAACAGGGACCTACTTATGCATCAAACCAAACAAACCCACTGGCACTACAGCCCTTGAAGGGCCTTGGCCTACCAAGCGACCGCTGCTCAGTCCGAAGGCCTGCGGATTTCGAGGTGTCGTGTGGTTAGCATGAAGAATCCTCTCTGCCGTTATTCTTGGCTTTCTAGACCGGGACCGCTATCTCACCGTTAGGTAGCTCCTCAATTCTAATCACGTAGGCTGAGTGGACCTCGAACTAGCCCTCAGGTCCAGGTAAAAATCCCTGATCTGGCCGGGAATCGAACCCGAGGCCTCCGGTAAGAGGTAGGCACACTACCCCTACACAACGGTGCCGGTACTTATGCGTCAGGAGGGTTTTAATTAGCCAAAGTAAGTAATTTCAAACCCGAAATAAACTTTCAAGATTCAAGTTCAATTTTCCACAGAGTGAATTTCTCCAGAGTTTTCATATTTCAAAAAATCATAACGTCTTCAAATTTTAAGTTATAGAATACATTGATATGTCAAATTGAAGCTTATTAAAAGTAGAATGTTCTGAACTAAACATAATAATAAATAAGACTATAATAAAGAGGTACCAAATGAAAAAACAAATCTAAATCTTCTAAAATTTTGACCGCTATGAAAAATATATTGTAAAAAATATGATATCAGTAAATTCTTAAATTCTGTTTAGTTCATCACATTATATGCATTATTAGGATGAATTATGCGCAAAAATAATTGGAATGGAACTATTTTCCAGAAAGCTATGATTTTTGGAAATGTTTGCAAAATTTTGGAGTTTTTGTCAATTATTTAGGAAACGGTACCTTAAGTGTGAAATTTTTATAGTGTAAATATCTTCCGTAAATGCAAGTATTTCATTGTAAAAATTTCAAAAACATCGATAAAATAGTATAGATTTTGGTCCGAAACATGAATACATACCTTAAATTCCTATTTTCTTTCAGTGCTTCAATCAGAGCTTGACACCGGTACGATAACAATAATCGACTGTTTGGATATTTTGAAAAGATACTGCAGACTAGTGTTTGAATCACCGGTTACTAGAAATCGTACTGTCACTGCCAGTCTCTCTTGCAGCGAGATAGCCTCTCTGAATGTGGTATCCTTCTTAGCAACTTTAGGCCCTATCAAATTGATGAGGTATTCAAAGTCTGTAGGTGACATTCCAGTAAAATTTTTATAATGCCCACTAACTGTGAAACTTCATGTCAGCCAGCAAATTCGAACCACCATGTGTAGTTCTACGTGAATATATATATATATATATATATATATATATATATATATATTGCTAGTTGTTTTACGTCGCACCGACACAGATAGGTCTTACGGCGACGATGGGACAGGAAAGGGCTAGGAGTGGGAAGGAAGCGGCCGTGGCCTTAATTAAGGTACAGCCCCAGCATTTGCCTGGTGTGAAAATGGGAAACCACGGAAAACCATTTTCAGGGCTGCCGACAGTGGGGTTCGAACCTACTATCTCCCGAATACTGGATACTGGCCGCACTTAAGCGACTGCAGCTATCGAGCTCGGTCTACGGTGAATATAACTGAGTTTGCCACCATCGTCTATGTTTCCGTTTCTGGTTGGTTGCATTATGCAAATAGATATAGGTTGCTGCAGCTGTGTCCATCTTTCAAAGCTGAACTGTCTCAACTGGCGGAACGCTGGTAGGTTACGTGTTACGAACTGCGGCGCGGGATAGAAAAGTTTACCTCGCAACCGCGGTGCGTAACATTGCCCCGTTTAACCTTGGCGCGCGACGTGGTTACGTTACAGAGTTAGGAGCGCATGTCTGTACCCGCCTTTAAGGATTCTTAAGAACAATTAATTTGGGCTTTATCACATAACAGCTTTATATGCACCTCTCCTGGGCTTCAGTGCATAATAAATCAGCTAATGCATTTACGCGTTTTTAGTTGAAAAGGGACATGAGATCTTCGAAGAACGCGTTAAGTTTTTACAAATATAAATTTTATTCAGCTGAGAAAAGAGCACACACAAATACTAATTTAGAATGTGCCATAAAATTTAACATTAACCAAAGATATGAGGGATTTAAATCGGTGAACTTAAGGTCTTTTCAGAATTTGCGTTCTGCACCAAATAATCCCATATTATTTGAGAGGCATTCCCCTCGTTATCATTTCAACTGCTCATACACATTGTTAAAAGCACTCATTAATTAATTATATACAATAAAAGGCACATTTGTAATTACACAATGTGTAATCACGACTTCGTATTTGAGTTAAAGTTCGTTGTATCATTATCTTCTGTGATCATGTAATTATGATCATGTGATTGAAGCAATGTTTCAATTGTGATAAGCACATCCCATAATATTTGAAAGTCATAATTCCTGCTAATTAACCTTATTCGAATATTATTTTCAATGTTGTAAATAATCACATGAGCATATTTTGCCGGGATTATGAATAATAGCATAGAATAATACAATGCTGTACATATGGACAACACATTGGCAATAATACCATGATATCACATATAATAACACACTTATCTGAAAATAAACACATATAATAGCACTTTTAATATATACACAAATAGATGGAAGGTGTGGTCCCTCCATCAAAATGAAGGGGGCAATGTTCTGTGAACATGTTCCTGAGTCGCTGACTAAATTTTACAAACATATTAATCTGAATTTATATTGAAAATCTGAATATCTGCATTTATAATGGAGAATCTGAAAATTAACCTTTATTAAATAAAATACACACTCGTCGAACCCTGTACTCACACTTACTTGTTACCTGCTTACTTACACATACGTTATTTGAAGGGCGCCAGCTGTCACTCAGTACAGCAATAATAGAATGAGACTCTTGACCATATCTAGGGTGTGGGGTAATAAGCTTACTTTTGACAACATACCATATAAGTTCTGGGAAAAGGAGATTGGCGTTCGGTTTCCCCATTAATTTTGAGGTTAAGGTATTTTACTGTCAATGAAATGAAACTCTGAATTCGTTTGATAGAACAATATATATTCTTTAAATAATATATCAAAAAATAGTGAGTCTTGTTGCGATAAAACAGATGAGAATATGAAATTATGACATTGCAACTGAAAGAAACTAGGCATGAATTTGAATTCTTCTTGACCGGACATTTAACAATTTATACGAAATATTTCCCTCACTGATTCACTTGACTGTACCTTCAACACTTTGAGTGTAATTACGACGTAATCCATTGCTCTGGTGTTTACTGTAGATGTGTCACGCCTAACGTGGTGATACATCCTTGCGACTGCTTCTTCTCCATCTCATCTGACTTCTTTGTAAGTCAATATGGTATGACCTCTTGGCAGGTCCAGGGTTGCCCTCTCTGACTCCTTGGTAAGCCTTGCGTCCGCGTCTTCCACTAAGTGACGGACCAACCATTTGGTCTCACTCTCTCAATGACCAATAATGGCTCACTGAGTCTTCACCATCTCTCGTTCACTGGCCAACTAAGGCCTCTTGATCTAGTAGACTACTTCACTGTACTGCATCCGTATAAGTAATGACTGACGCTACAATGTGCACCCACCTTATATAGACTTTGGTTGACACAGCTACGTAATCTCCAAAAATAACAATGACATACTCCCACCTACGCGACAGATATTACATACAGTGGTGAAATAGCCCCGCGGCGATTGAGTCGATGCGCGCAATCTAAATAAATACAATGACGTAGCCATGGCTTGCCGATGACTTGGCAGAATCGCCACTAGTGTCGCAATATAACAACGTCACTTCCAATCTCTGATATATACAACAATTCTCACTGTACAGGTATTGAGTGTTATACTACACATACGTATATATGTATACATCTAAGTGCAATCTTGCAAGCAACAGGCAATTGCAAAATTGAATAAAACGGATAATTACAATAATAGTACAATATCACAGATAACATAATAATAATACTGACATAATAATAATAATAATAATAATAAAATACAGATAAAATCATACAATAATAAAAATACAGATATCATCTTGTAACGGGATTTGAACCGTTACAATTCGCCTCCCTCATAAATAAATCGAAGAACAAAGAATCGATTGATTTATGAACAAAATTATATATATAACACTGACACAGATAAACACTTTAAATGAGTATACAACAATAATTTTCTTTTTCAACATCCATACATTTTATAAAATATCACAAATATGAGAATTCTTCTCGCACATTGCCATCGTAGATAACTGTTCAGTGTCCCATTCTCTCTCTTTCTCTCATACAAATCACAAGAGTATAGCCCTTAATTTAACACACACAAATAATTTCAATCAATATACAACATTCTTCTCCTTTTTTTTTTTTTAACATATCAAAACTTTTTGTGAAATATCACTTATATGAGAACTGTTCTCGCATATTGTTATCGTAGATAACTGTCCAATGTCCTGTTCTCCGTTTGTCACACAGTACATGACAATGTAGCACTTATTCTTCCAATACACCAATACGACACTTGGTTCACACGCATATCGCAGATGTTAGTTTTATTTTGCCAGTTTCTCACAAAATTTAATCATCTTACTCTTATTTCAACAAATCTCACGTGAAATACTTCTTTACATATATAATACTACAAATACCGACAATATCCCCTTCCTGATCTTTTAAGGAATATGCACACTTCCCGATACGGTTCACAATAGTGAAATACCCCTGATACAAAATAATAACTTCAACATATTTCCCGCCTCTGCAGATGATGAAATGGAACTCTGAGTAGCACTCTGTCACTCAAACTGAATCAATTTTGCCCTTATTAACTTACATATCTCAATAGATCACATCCTACTTGGCAACAATAATTAAAGGTTTAATACCATAGCTACAAGATGGTTCAATTATTCCGTAATCCAGCATAATGTTTATTTGTTCTTAGACGTCACTAGCATTTTTAAGTTGAATGGGGTACTTACCTCCCACAAACGATCTATGGTCATTTACTACAAATTTATGTTCATATACGTGTTCTTCCTCACTTACCACTAAATACATTTCGATGCTTACCTAACATCGAACACAATTACACCTCCTGTAATTCACTTAAATTACCTCACGTCACTGCCTCATACCGACGATCCCTCAGATCCTGGTCGTATAGACACCTGACACACTTCAATACATTTCCTCTCACTAGGAACAACTTCACTTACCTCTCATATATTTCAAAGAACACACGTCACCAACACACTTACCTCAGACCATCATAATTAACACGTACTTCTTTGCTAGTTTCCTCCCAGAACAAACACACACTACCTAAATTAAAGTCTACTCTACTTCCATGATTTGCAACCACGTCAGCTCCTAAAATAACTGAGTACACAAGTTCTGGTACAACAAGGCATGTCTGAAACTTACAATTATCTTCACTTATGATTGGTACCGCTATTAATTTATTTACTCACTTTGACTCACCCAACGGCTGTTATAAGATCTGATAGTACCTTCACTTCTTCATATCACAATTTCCATCATCGGAGTTATTCCCTCACTACTTACATCACATTCTCGGCATTACAAGTACTTACATCACTTAACAGAACACTTCTTACGTCTAACTTACCGCTACCATTAATTACTGCATTATCTACGACTACGTCATTACTTAAATATCTTACTTAACATTACTTAGGTCACAATCACACTACTCTTAACTCTACTTTCACTACATAACTACTTATACTAAATACCAGTTCATCTTCTACCTTTGGACTGTTGACTTAATTTACCCGATTCCCTGCGAATCAGAAATACTCTGACTCGATAACGACACCTTGATAAGCTTCATATTAAGACTATCATAATCCCTCTGATAACTCAAATCCGTACGCCTCCCATCTTCCGATTCTCTCTGATTACTCCTCTGACCTTCTCTCTCATAACACAAATCCGTACGCCTCCCATCTTCCGATTCTTTCTGATTACTCATCTGATCCCCTCTCTCATAACTCAAATACATACGCTTCCCATCTTCCGATTCTCTCTGATTACTCTTCTGACTTTCTCTCTCATAACTCAAATACATACGCCTCCCATCTTCCGATTCTCTCTGATTACTCTTCCGACCACTATCACCTTCAACACAACTATTAATCCTCTGCGGATCATAATCAATCCCTCTCCTCTGATACACTGCTAACATTTTCCCCCTTCTCTCTACAATATTACTTTCCCTAGACATCATACGCTCTCTCTCTCGCGCGCGCCCTTGCACACATTCTTTCCAAAGCCTATCAATGAACAATTTAAACTCTCCTAAATTAGACATATTATTCCAGTATACTCGAAACCATATTCTACTTTCACCGACAAAAACATTAGACAAAATCTCCAACACATATTCCCATTCAATAATATTATCCCTCAACTTACTTGCAAATCTTTTCTCAACTACTTTTACAAATTCTATCGAATGAAACTGTTTTCCAGAAAACTTGGTTAAATCACAATCCCTACTGAACAAACCACTCGCTATTACCACTTCTCTCGCCGTCTCACCTGTACCTTTCTGCCGTATCACTCCCTGGCAGCTCGAAATTTCTTCTTCTTCCGCTGCTCTCTCAGCATTCTCTTCCACTATTAACACGTCATCCTGCGATTCTTCCTCTCTCTCTCTCACCTGCTGTGATAACGTTTCCTGTTCGTTCCGTAGTTCAGCGACCTCCACAAGTTTGCTTTCAATTTGTTCAATTCTACTAATCTGTTCCCTCGTATCTTCCCTAACTGCATTGTAAATTTTGTCCAATCTTTTCTCGACTACCTCATGAATTTCTTCCCGATTACTAGAACTTTTATCACTTAATTCTACGATATTCTCTGTACCAGTTCCTTTACCATGCTTAATTTGAATATGAATATTGCTCCGATTCAACTTCATTTCACCCTCAATTTCAACACACTCTTCATCTGACTTACTTTCTAACTTACATGTTTGCTCTGTTACCTCTATTATCTTAGTATCTATTTTAGAATTAAGTGATTCACTTAGCCCATCTATTTTATCATTAATCGCACTGTTACCATTAATCAATTCTTCGATTTTACTACTTAAAGAGTTAATCTGTTTATTACAATTTTCATTATTAGTAATAATTAATTCTTTCATCTCTTTATTATTTTCACTACTACTACTACTAAAATTCTTTCATCTCTTTCATCTCTTTCTTATTATTTTCACTATTCTTTTCACTGAGCTTATTTTCATTACTGAACTCGGTAAATTTGGCCATCAGCAAATTTAGAAAATCTTGGTTCATTCCCCCCGCGATTTCCTTTTGGGTTTCAGTGTGCTTCTCAATTTCTGCACTTTCCTGAATTACCTCAGAAGTTTCCATTGTATTCACCCGTTCCCTACTCTGAGTTTCACCTTGGATGTCCGCCGAAGCAATGACCTCGTCGTCACATGACTTGTTATTGTCTTCCTTGTCCATCTTTGGTTCACTAGTGATAGTACGCGATCTCAAATTAATTTCCCTCTTCAAATCCCTTGACATATCCCCAAAATACAAATATATATCACAAAATTACACTCCTGACATTTACCGGTAATAATTTCCGTTGGCTTAAATGCGCACACTCCTCCCAAAATGAACCTATGATATGCTGTCATTCAGAACAAATTCTGAATTTATTCGAGTCCCACGTTGCGTCGACACTTTGTGAACATGTTCCTGAGTCGCTGACTAAATTTTACAAACATATTAATCTGAATTTATATTGAAAATCTGAATATCTGCATTTATTATGGAGAATCTGAAAATTAACCTTTATTAAATAAAATACACACTCGTCGAACCCTGTACTCACACTTACTTGTTACCTGCTTACTTACACATACGTTATTTGAAGGGCGCCAGCTGTCACTCAGTACAGCAATAATAGAATGAGACTCTTGACCATATCTAGGGTGTGGGGTAATAAGCTTACTTTTGACAACATACCATATAAGTTCTTTGAAAAGGAGATTGGCGTTCGGTTTCCCCATTAATTTTGAGGTTAAGGTATTTTACTGTCAATGAAATGAAACTCTGAATTCGTTTGATAGAACAATATATATTCTTTAAATAATATATCAAAAAATAGTGAGTCTTGTTGCGATAAAACAGATGAGAATATGAAATTATGACATTGCAACTGAAAGAAACTAGGCATGAATTTGAATTCTTCTTGACCGGACATTTAACAATTTATACGAAATATTTCCCTCACTGATTCACTTGACTGTACCTTCAACACTTTGAGTGTAATTACGACGTAATCCATTGCTCTGGTGTTTACTGTAGATGTGTCACGCCTAACGTGGTGATACATCCTTGCGACTGCTTCTTCTCCATCTCATCTGACTTCTTTGTAAGTCAATATGGTATGACCTCTTGGCAGGTCCAGGGTTGCCCTCTCTGACTCCTTGGTAAGCCTTGCGTCCGCGTCTTCCACTAAGTGACGGACCAACCATTTGGTCTCACTCTCTCAATGACCAATAATGGCTCACTGAGTCTTCACCATCTCTCGTTCACTGGCCAACTAAGGCCTCTTGATCTAGTAGACTACTTCACTGTACTGCATCCGTATAAGTAATGACTGACGCTACAATGTGCACCCACCTTATATAGACTTTGGTTGACACAGCTACGTAATCTCCAAAAATAACAATGACATACTCCCACCTACGCGACAGATATTACATACAGTGGTGAAATAGCCCCACGGCGATTGAGTCGATGCGCGCATATCTAAATAAATACAATGACGTAGCCATGGCTTGCCGATGACTTGGCAGAATCGCCACTAGTGTCGCAATATAACAACGTCACTTCCAATCTCTGATATATACAACAATTCTCACTGTACAGGTATTGAGTGTTATACTACACATACGTATATATGTATACATCTAAGTGCAATCTTGCAAGCAACAGGCAATTGCAAAATTGAATAAAACGGATAATTACAATAATAGTACAATATCACAGATAACATAATAATAATCTATATATATAAAATAAGAGTTTTGTCTGTACATTGCTCAGAATTTGAAAAGAATGGTATTTCTGTATCGGTTATGTCCATAGTAACAAGAAAATGCACTTTTTACTTTTCCGTAATTTCTGTCTGTCTGTCTGTCTGTCTGTATGTATGTACACGCATCACGAGAAAACGGTTGAAGAGAATTCAATGAAAATCGGTATGTGAAGTCGGGAGATGAGCCTCTACAATCTAGGCTATAAATCATTTTGCTCACGCTGAGTGAATTGGTAGTTTAGGGGAAGGGCTAAAATTGAATTCTCAACTATTTATGTTATTAGTGGTCTAATGAAAATCGATATGTGAAGTCGGGGGATGAGCCTCTACGATCTAGGCTATAAATCATTTTACTCACGCTGAGTGAAATGGTAGTTTAGGGGAAGGCCTATAATTGAATTCTCAACTATTTATGTAATTAGTGGTCGTATTTTAAAGAAAATGGGTATGCGAAGTTGGGGAATAAGTTGCTACAATCTAGGCTATCAATAATTGTATTCACGCTGAGAAAAATTGTAGTTTAGGGGAAGGCCTAGAATTTAATTCTCAAATATTGTTGTTATTAGTAATCCTATCTTGATGAAAATCGGTATGGAAAGTCAGGAAATAAGTCGCTACAGTCTAGGCTGTAAATTATTTTATTCACGCTGAGTGAAATGGTAGTTTAGGGGAAGGGATAAAATGTAATTCTCTAATATTTCTTATTAGAGGTGTAATCGATGAATGCTACATAACTAAGGTTATATAGTATTAAATTTCCTGTTATTCATGTCTTATACATTGTTACCGTACTGGCTATGATCGCAAAGATATTCATGAATTTGGATTTTTGTTACGAAGTCCATATCAGCGCCGAGTAACGAGAAAATGGGTAAAAAGTATTTAATGAAAATCGGTATGTAAAGTCGGAGAATAAAAAACTACAGTTTATGGTATAAAATATTTTACAAATCACAGAGTCGAAAGAAAACTAAATGTGAAGGCTTACAATGTAGAAAGCTCATAACATTGATGAACAATAACATTACATTGACCATTGTTTGTCGTGATGTGCTTTGTGTCTTCTGTTGCCCTTCATCTCCGGTGGATAGGATTACTGCTGCGTACAGAGTATTTTTATTTGATTTACGTTGCACCGACATAGATAGGTTTTATGGCGACGATGGGATAGGAAAGGGCTAGGAGTGCCTTAGGTCTTAATTAAGGTACAGGCCCAGCATTTGACTGCTGTGAAAGTGGGAAACCACGGAATACCATCTTCAGCGCTGCCGATAATGGGGTTTTCGGATGCAAGCTCACAGCCGCGCACTGCTAACCACACGGTCAACTCGCCCAGTCGTACAGAGTGTAACAGCCTGTCTGAATATTGATGGGAAGTAGCTGGGGAGTTAGATAACTTTCTTCTTTAGCATGCTATTCCCCTGGTTTATAAATTTTCTGATACTACTGGTACGTAACACACTGGATCATCATAGCATTCGGGCTATTCAATCCCTACTCTGAGGCATTGATTGGAATGAACAGTGTGCATATTTAGCGGAATAATGGCAGATGAGTGTTCATGGCAATCTGCGGCCTGGTCATCCCAGCTCTGGAACTTTTGACTATTAGATTGGCACCGCAATCTAACCGCAGCACTGTTCGTTGAAAGTGATAAAACGTGCGGCTTTCCATTTGATCGAGTATTTTATATGATAGCATTGCTTTTAATCGCTACATTCATACTTACGTTTTTGTAATGACCTATGTTGATTTCAGGTTAGGAAAACCACAAAGTCAGTCTTTCTGAGAATCCCGTAGCGAAGCACGGGTACATCAGCTAGTAATAATAATAAAATACAGATAAAATCATACAATAATAAAAATACAGATATCATCTTGTAACGGGATTTGAACCGTTACAGTTCGTCGCCCTCAGATGGGGTCGAACCCGTGGTCCTCTTACGTCTGGATGCATGTTTAAATCCCTAAATCGAATTAAATAAATGAAAGAAAAGTTGGGAGGAATTCTTCCGTCTCCTAATATGTTGATTCTATTACAACGAAGACAATTTATTATTTTGTGTGTGTTATGTCGTATTTTGCCAGAAATGAACAATCAATGTCCCAAGAATTGTGAAGCCTTGCGATCCGGTCGTTCTCCTCAGACACCCAACCGTAAATCTTCGAGGCGTATTCAGCTAGCACTTTCACTAAACATAACGGTAATCCGTACTGTCCCTTTTCAACTCTCTTAAGGAAGGATATCCCTCTTCCCTCAGCCGTCTTGACATTAAATTTGGCTTAATGCAGCCTCTCATAGTACAACTCTAACATACTTATTCTATATGGTTTTATTCAACCTGTGGCATAATTCCTCACATTTTACATAAATTATCTCTGAACGTTCACATTTCCATTTCGCTTCAAACTATGCTACAGTGACGTGTTATCTGACAATCATTCTCACTTCACCATTCCAAACACACACATATTTGCAGAAGAATCTATTCTTTGGGACATATTAAAAATTTACATGTTATATTCGTTCTCTAAAAATCATATTTGCACCCGGTATTAACTTCTAAAAGGGCCTCCGTGGCTCAGACGGCAGCGCGTCGGCCTCTCACCGCTGGATACCGTGGTTCAAATCCCGGTCACTCCATGTGAGATTTGTGCTGGACAAAGCAGAGGCGGGACAGGTTTTTCTCCGGGTACTCCGGTTTTCCCTGTCATCTTTCATTCCAGCAACACTCCATACTCATTTCATAGCATCTATCACTCATTAATATAAATCACTTTGGGAGTGGCGACCCCATTGTAATAACAGCCTATATCTGATTCATTCATTACATCCCTGACCCGGTCTAAGAATGGAAAACAGGTTGTAGGTTTTCATTTTCATTAACGTCTAAAATACCCCGTCTTACATGTGAAGTATAAAGTAGTCTAAGAACTTTCTGAGGATACATAACGTCTCATCTCATGATAATAATTGAAATTATTTAAATGAACACTGCTCCCATTCATTATAATACTCCACACAAAAAAAATCAATACTAAAATCTTACAATTACCATGCATTAATCTTCCCCAGGGGGTTAAACAAAATGCTGCTTTCCATACCAGTAAAGAAATTCCTTACTGTATTAAACTAAGAAACTATAATCCCTTTGAAATAGTTGCGATCATCATTTACATTTTACCTAATTAAGATGCAAAATTTACTTATTTACAGGTGGGAAATGGCTTTCAAACATAATTTTTGAAATGTACTCATCTATTGTGATCATTCTTCTTCGGGCCATAAGGACTTAAACCTCCATCACTACGTCTTCAATGGCTTGGAGTCTTGGGTTCGTCTCTATGATAAAGTCCTCCGTGTTGTAGATTTTGACCAGGGGTTGGATGGTCTTGGAAACACCTGATACACTAGGACGAAGAATAGGTAGACAACTCGTAGGTTCTCCCTTCAAGATAGACGATCACCCGTTCACATATGCAATGAGGGAACGATGTGATTATAGTTGCGTTAATTATGTGATACGCACTACAATTGGCTACGGTTAGAATTACTCATGTACTTAAGTATGCCAACCCGGTAACTATAATGTTCTGCTGTTTCGTTACCCTGATCCTCTCATTTGCATATACAGTTATTAACACTCACATGTTGTTGAAGTATTGCGTACACACACTAACACTTGATGTTAAGGATCTGAATTTTGCCTAGTTTACAACACCTCTACATACAAGACCAACTCACTCATTACGTTTAAATATTCGGCAGACGTTGCCCGTTTATTATTATTATTATTATTATTATAGGTAAACCATTATTTTATGGTTCATGTTTGTGGATTACTGTAGTTACGTCCTAGTTCGTGAACCATGGGCAACGGCTGAGTGGCCTAGTAAGTGATCCTGAGAGTCGGGATACCAGTTGCTATGGAATGGGAGTGGGCATCTCGGACATATTCTGAGACGTGGCCCTCCTTGTGCTCAGGCGGCTAGGACTATACAATTCACCTGTGGTCCATAACCTGTTAGAGGAGAGATCCTCACTTGGACTATGTGCAAATATGGTAGCATCCTGCTTCATGAAGTTACCGAGCTCGGAACACTTTAAGCAAGCCTCGGACCTATGGGAGTATCGGAGTCCCTCTCCCATTTGACAGGCGAGGGACTACTTGGAAACAACTTGGCGAACGAAATGGAATTTGATGGGGAGCTATCAATATTAATGGGGCTTATGGAAGAAAGAAAGTAGAACTGGCTGTCAGCAAAGAGGATGCATTTGGATGTGCTAGGAGTAAGTGATATTCGGGTAAGGGGAGATAACGAGGAAGAGAGAGATTATAAAATGTACTTGACGGGTGTTAGAAAGGGAAGGGCAGAGTCTGGGGTAGGGCTCTTTATCAGGAATACCATTGCACGCAACATACTTTCTGTTAGGCACGTAAATGAGCGAATGATGTGGGTAGATTTGTCAGTTGCAGGAATTAGGACTAGAATTGTCCGTGTATTCACCATGTGAGGGTGCAGATGAGGATGAAGTGGACAAGTTTTATGCAGCATTGAGTGACATCGTGGTCAGGGTCAACAGCAAGGATAGAATAGTGCTAATGGGCGATTTCAATGTGAGAGTTGGGAATAGAACTGAAGGATATGAAAGGGTGATTGGTAAATGTGGGGAAGATATGGAAGCTAATGGGAATGGGAAGCGTTTGCAGGACTTCTGTGCTAGTATGGGTTTAGCTGGTAAGAATACATTCTTCAAGCATAAGGCTATTCACTACTACACATGGGAGGCTAGGGGTATCAGATCCATAATAGACTATTGCACCCTCTGTCGTGCGGTCAGCGCAATGTTCTCTCGGTAACTCGGTTTCTTCTCAGGGTATTCTGTCTATCGCTCATAAAATCTGAGATTTTATATATGTTTGTTTTTAACGTGGTTTTGGAAGAGACTCGAACCGCTGAGACACGTATGATGGGGAAACCTAACCGCTCGAGTATGGACCAATGGCCGAAAACCTCAAAAAGAATCTCTTTCTTTCGTCAAATTCATCAGTTACTTATATCTACTAAGCTTACTAGCTAACTTACAAACTAGGTGTTACTAAAAAGAATTCATAACACTGACACTTCCTAAAAGAATAATATAAGAAAATTTATTGGAATAAATAATGTTCAATGAAAGTTAATGTGAATTCTGGGTAGTATAATCTTAATAACGTTTATGTATAAGGGATAAGAGTCAGCGCTGGCTCAAATAAAAGTAAAATAATTATGATCTTTAAATTATTTACACTCATTCTCATTCAATGTTCAAGTTCATATCGGTTACTTCTATATTCGTAACCATGTTCCGAAGTGATTTTAACTTATCCTAATTATGTTCGATAGATCACTGAGCAATCACGGTCTCCGTATAAATACTTGATGCGTATACAGTCACGATAATTATATTAATTATTCTCATCCCATTTAAGTCAATTCACTGTAATAAAAAGAGATGGTTTGCTAAATTGAAGCGTAGTAAAAATTAAATGGGATAAAATCAGATTGCGAATATCAACCTGATCATGTCTTTGCTTATGTCTCCCAATTGAACTCTTGCGTGAGTATGAAATCGTAAAACTGCTCTCCAAATTTTTCACTCATAAATCTGAACTCTGATTATTTGGTCCTTCATCTTGAATACGCATAAATAACTCACGGGCTAAGACAATACCTCCCTAGAGCCTACGACATATGGCTCCTAACTAACCATTTTCGTATTCATTATGTTATTTAAACACTTCAACTCAAATGATCTCTGCATTAAAAAAAGAAATAAAACATTTATCTAACTGTTTAGGTAGTTTCTGATCCACACACTCCTCCACCAACGGCTCAATGTGCTTTAGCTATCTCATATTATTCACTATCTCATGTGTACGAGCTACTCAACTCATATGGTCAGTACAGAATGAAATTAATGCGCATAATATTGAAATGTGTCACCACACCAAAGAATATCATATGTGTATTTAGTCATGAGCATAGTTAAACCGTATGTTAAAGAACTCTCTCGTATTCGCTACACATCATTTACCAATGTCAGACAAAAACTGTCACGATTCACAATTTTACCATAATACATGTTCATCTTACCTTAAAATGGGTCATCTGCGCGATGTGCACACATTTGACATACTCTTCCATGTGACACAGAACTCACCTCATGTAAATCTAACGCAACGTTTCCTCGGCAAATAGCAATTCTTTCTCATACCGCAGCACATAACCAAACATCTGCATTTCAAATATTCGTTAATATACTCCGAGAAATATCCATATTTTAATACCATTCCAATATATATTATCACACCACTGGCATACTTATTACCGTACGCATATCGCCGATTACTCTTAAAACTATATGCCAAAACATTTTAGAATTGCCTTGTTATAAACGCATTTTTATAACCTCTTATCTTTTAAAAGCAATTGGAGTTCAATGCCCTCTTTCTATAAAGAAAGGAATACGTAACTTAACTATATTCATCTCTGTCGCGCAGGTAAAATCGTGACATAATCATTGTACAATTAATTACGAGATTAATCGAAGTTTCACTAGTTGTATAGACTCATTGCTATTTGATCTTCACAAGAAATACTTCTTTCATTTACTCATGCTAGTTTCTACTATTTGTGTGCAAGTGCGGTAGCATGTATATGATATATTACAACTCTAATTCTACACTGCCATCTTATCTTATAGCCTTAAATATCTCACACTTCACTTTATGGTTCACACACGTTCTTAATTCATAAATATCACCAATTAATCAGCACATGTCGAAGTTAGAGTGAGGGTGTAGATTGTAAGAAACTACTCTACTAGAAAATGTAAAGACTTAGCTCGTTTGATGTTATGTTTGGTCTGGTTGTCGCTCCATTCCTTGGTTGTGGTTCGTCTCTCTGTTAGGATCTGGATCACATGTTGGACATCGTCTTCCAGGTCATCAGATTGTCCGCTGCCTTCTTCCTCATCGGCTGGTCATCTGGTTTGCCGGTCCATTCCTCATCGGCTGGTCATCTGGTTTGCCGGTCCATTCCTCATCGGCTGGTCATCTGGTTTGCCGGTGCCTATCCCCAGTTCAGTCCATCATGTAGGTTTAGCAAGCAGTCATCATTCCAAATGTGCGGACAGCATAGAAAATTCCTTCTGCGGAGAAATCAGTCGCAATATATTCCATTGTTTTATTGCTTATTCTTACGACGAAATTTTCTTCAATTGGAAATAAGTTCTCCGTATATGTATATTAATTTATAACAACAGGGGTAATTTTCTTTTCGTACGTAATTATCGGTCCTGTAATATAGTGAGTCCTTCTTGCCAATCGCAGAATGGTTGCTCACCGGATCCAAGTTAGATGTATCTCACCGTAATTTATTTATTTTTGTAATGTCTCGTCTCTTTTATAATGTACGCCGGTGAATTATTTTGTCTGATTTGAACGTCAATTATAAAATATTCAATATCTTCTTCAATAGTTTAGGATAATCTTCAGATGTAAAGCTTTGCTTGTTCTTGCGTCCTTCCTCTGCCGTTGAATTTTTTAGAGCGAGTAGGTTTTTTTTAAACAATTACTCCGCTGCTGTATTTTTTTATAAAACAATCCAATTGAGCCTCTACTGTCCTGTAGTGTCTTCCAACTTGGTCTGTTCCGTGATGTGCATGGTCTTCTATATACCGTATTAATGAGAAGTTCATTGCCTTCAATAGATCGCATGGTCCATACCTTCCTACGCCGCCATTTTGTAAATGGTCTACGAGATGCGAACGGGCACACTATATCTTAACAGACTTCGAATTCAGGAAATCTGTTAGGAATGTACGAGTTTTCCGGGGATTTTTCGATGATACAGACCACTATCTGATCTGTAGTGAACTAAGTATCTCTAGGCCTAGGGTAGAGAAAGTGAAATCTGTCTGCAAACGAATAAGGGTAGAAAATCTCCAGGACGAGGAAATTAGACAGAAGTACATGGATATGATTAGTGAGAAGTTTCAAACAGTAGACAGTAAGGAGGTTTAGGATATAGAAAGTGAATGGTTGGCATACAGGGATGCTGTAGTAGAAACAGCAAGGGAATGCCTAGGAACAACTGTGTGTAAAGATGGGAAAAGGCGAACATCTTGGTGGAATGATGAAGTGAGAGAAGCTTGTAAACGTAAAAAGGAGGCTTATCAGAAATGGCTCCAAACAAGGGCCGAGACAGACAGGGATTTGTACGTAGATGAGAGAAACAGAGCGAAACAAATAGTTGTTGAATCCAAAAAGAAGCCATGGGAAGATTTTGGTAACAACCTGGAAAGGCTAGGTCAAGCAGCAGGGAAACCTTTCTGGACAGTAATAAAGAATCTTAGGAAGGGAGGGAAAAAGGAAATGAACAGTGTTTTGAGTAATTCAGGTGAACTCATAATAGATCCCAGGGATCACTGGAGAAGTGGAGGGAATGTTTTGAACATCTTCTCAATATAAAAGGTAATCATCCTTGTAGTGTTGCAAACAGCCAAGCTCATGAGGAGGAGGAAAATGATGTTGGTGAAATTATGCTAGAGGAAGTGGAAATGATGGTCAATAAACTCCATTGTCATAAAGCAGCAGGAATAGATGAAATTAGACCTGAAATGGTGAAGTGTAGTGGGAAGGCAGGGATGAAATGGCTTCATAGAGTAGTAAAATTAGCATGGAGTGTTGGTAAGGTACCTTCAGATTGGACAAAAGCAGTAAATTGCACCTTTCTATAAGCAAGGGAACAGGAAGGATTGCAACAACTATCACGGTATCTCATTGATTAGTATACCGGGCAAAGTATTCACTGGCATCTTGGAAGGGAGGGTGCGATCAGTCGTTGAGAGGAAGTTGGATGAAACCCAGTGTGGTTTCAGACCACAGAGAGGCTGTCAGGATCAGATTTTCAGTATGCGCCAGGTAATTGAAAAATGCTACGAGAGGAATAGGCAGTTGTGTTCATGTTTCGTAGATCTAGATAAAGCATACGACAGGGTACTGAGGGAGAAGATGTTCGCTATACTGGGGGACTATGGAATTAAAGGTAGATTATTACAATCAATCAAAGGTATTTATGTTGATAGTTGGGCTTCAGTGAGAATTGATGGTAGAATGAGTTCTTGGTTCAGGGTACTTACAGGGGTTAGACAAGGCTGTACTCTTTCACCTTTCCTGTTTGTAGTTTACATGGATCCTCTGCTGAAAGGTATAAAATGGCAGGGAGGGATTCAGTTAGGTGGAAATGTAATAAGCAGTCTGGCCTATACTGACGACTTGGTCCTAATGGCAGATTGTGCCGAAAGCCTGCAGTCTAATATCTTGGAACTTGAAAATAAGTGCAATGAGTATGGTATGAAAATTAGCCTCTCGGAGGCTAAATTGATGTTCGTAGGTAAGAAATTCAACAGAATTGAATGTCAGATTGGTGATACAAAGCTAGAAGAGGTCGATAATTTCAAGTATTTAGGTTGTGTATTCTCCCAGGATGGTAATATAGTAAGTGAGATTGAATCAAGGTGTCGTAAAGCTAATGCAGTGAGCTCACAGTTGCGATCAACAGTATTTTGTAAGAAGGAAGTCAGCTCCCAGACGAAACTATCTTTACATCGGTCTGTTTTCAGACCAACTTTGCTTTACGGGAGCGAAAGCTGGGTGGACTCAGGATATCTTATTCATAAGTTAGAAGTAACAGACATGAAAGTAGCAAGAATGATTGCTGGTACAAACAGGTATGAACAATAGCAGGAGGGAACTCGGAATGAGGAGATAAAGGCTAATTTAGGAATGAACTCGATGGATTAAGCTGTACGCATAAACCGGCTTCGGTGGTGGGGTCATGTGAAGCGAATGGAGGAGGATAGGTTATCTAGGAGAATAATGGACTCTGCTATGGAGGGTAAGAGAAGTAGGGGGAGACCAAGACGATGATGGTTAGACTCGGTTTCTAACGATTTAAAGATAAGAGGTATAGAACTAAATGAGGCCACAACACTAGTTGGAAATCGGGTATTGTGGCGACGTTTAGTAAATTCAGAGGCTTGCAGACTGAACGCTGAAAGGCATAACAGTCTATAATGATAATGCATGTATGTAACCATTATTTTTCTTAAATTCTCCTTTCAACTCTACAGTATAGTCGTAATGTTGATTACATTTTCATGGCACTTCACTTAATTTGACCAATTGCACTTGAATTGCGTCATGCACGCATTTATTTATTCGTACATAAAAGTTGCTGAGATGCCACGCAGCTCACTGTAGCTAGATTATTCCAGCTTCACTCACTTTGGTGATTACAACATAGTACGGAACATCGCAAATAAATAAACTCTTCACAATCTGTGGCATATGAGTAATTAATATACTCGAACTAACAATTTACACGGTATTTCACCACTTATGTGGTACAAGCACAGCACTGCACCACAAATGAAAATGTTGCACAACTTCACTGACCGTGCGAACGACATGTCTGAATGGTCCGAGAATGCTGCAGATAATAGATAATCCGGAATGATCATGCGTTTGATCATAATCATCAAAATGTCACCTAGCACTTTCCCGATAGTTGAAAAAACCCAACTTAGGCTCGCCTGGCCAGACTCGTCTTTTAGTAATTGCTGCACCCATACACATCGCGTAATTGACGATATGTTAAGTGGAATATTTTTCGCTGTCATAATTAACTAGAAAATTCTGATTATAACGAGCTCTTACTTATAAATATTCGCTGCGTATATTAGGATTCACGTAATTAATATTATTGTTCTCACCGTTGTGATTTTCAAAACGAGTGAAGGTTTTTGGCTGGTATCACTGAATAAACTAACATACTTGGGGAATTATGTTTTCCTAGGTTAACCTGACTTAATTAACCTTTTAAGTGCTGAGTTACCAGTTGACTGTTTGATACCTTAGTGCTGAGTTTTTTCATTCGTATGTAAAAAAATTGTCGAAGTCTCAATTTTTAACTTATCAGTGGGGAGATTAGCTTAAAATTTTTATAAATGTTTGTTGTTTATAAATCTATATGCAGATGGAAAATCTTACACCTATGTGCCCATGCGTGCATTATCTTTATACAAAGTAAAGAGCCCAAAATAATATTTCCTAAAATCTCTAGGCAACTAATACATGTAATTTCTTAGAAGTACATAAGTTGATATTTTAAAATACTTTCCGAACCTGGAATGTGGTGATAGTTAAATGTTTTATACTGGTTGTTCATGATGCCGATTTGTTCAACTATCTGCACCAACTCCACTGGCACAAAAGTTTCTAAAAAATCAATGATTTTTGGGTTGTCATCAAACACTACTTGGCCCTTAGAGCCTGTCACAGTTATCTGAAACTCTGGTGAAGAAAAGTAATCCGTCCGCCACAAAATTAGTGATAAAATAGCTTTCGTACTCGCCGTGTTTTTCTTCTTTCGTTTAGAAGGAGGCTCTGTTTCTCTATTACATACAATATTTTCGGCACTCTATCACTCTCACTTTCAAAATCGCTTAACAATTCCTTTAAAATGATCATTTCCATCATCACTTTCCGCTGTGGTTAATAACTGAAAGATTCCGTTATCCGAAATAACATCGCTGCAAGAGTGACTAAATTGTTGTTCTGCCATGTTTGTTTACATCACAGATGAACAACTCCACAGACGTCTACAAAAAGCTCTTCAAGTTACTTCCCGAAGCTATAATCTCCGATCAGTTAGTTCTGCATAATGCCCAACAGGTGGCAGAACATGTCAGAGATCAAATTCGCACTCGAAAGTGAACCAGGAAACTAAAAATAATAAAATTCTCGCACACCATCTATAGGCGGGCGTAGCACTCATCTAGTTAAGTACAGTACAGCCCGCTGGCTGTCATGTGGTATTTGCCTCTTCTTACTCCCACAAGAGAGAGAAAATTTCTAATTGCTGGCTAGCGCAGACTTACTTTGGTCATTACGCCCAATGAAGCTTTCGTCCGTTGGAACAGAGGCAAGTCGTTTGTGTCCCGTACAGTGCTAGAATCTGCTAGTTATGCGACTAATCTTCTTAGAATGACACGGAAATCGGCATATTATTGTCACAGGGTGTCCCGATATGCTATTTACAGTATTGTGAACGGTCACGATATTAATTCCTAAAGTTATTATGAAATGTAAACAGCTGTTATTTCTTTCCTTTGAGAATTTGACACATTCATTTTCTCGTGGTTTTCTTTGCTTTTTCCAGGGATGCCGACCTGATGCGTCAGAAACAACTGAAATCTGCTAATGCTAAGAAAGATGGTTCTCCTGCCAGTTAAGGAAGGAAATGAATTATTGACAATTTTTCTTCTTGCTGTCACCAAAATATTTGAGTTTTATACTAACATAAAATGGCAGGGCGTTTCCAGTGCAATGTGGCAGGAAACTTGAACATTCATCTACTAATCAATACTAAAGAATTGGGTGATAATTTATTTTGCAATTTGTTTATCACTATACACCCATATTTGTCATGAATGGTATGATAGTAGCTTTGAAGATGATAGGATTCGTAGGTTAATTGTTTGATCTTAAATTCTATCAAGATGTAACAGATCATTTTATGAAATAAAGGAACTGCTACATGTATTGCCAAAAGAAAAAGTGGATTTCATTTCTGTGATTGATTCAAATGTTTTATGCTCTTGTCTGTACATTTTATGAGTTGTTGAATTTAAAATTGTTAACCATGCTGTATGTCCCAATGTGTCTCCCTGTCTAGTTTCATGAAACTCTAAACTTGTTGCTTTGAACTTTTGGGGCAAGTAGTGGTCTTCTCATTCCTTGCAACATTGAGGGTGTAGGTATTTTTATCATGAAGAAATTAGTGACTGAAGGAAGAAAATGGTATTTCCAAAATTCAGAGTATGTGATCAGTTAAGTGTTGTCTATAATGGTTTTCAATAAAATGTTATAAAAGCTTATATATTGTGCAGTATTATTGGACATTGTTCCTTATACTCCTTTTCTTTTTTGGAATCAGTAACTGTAATGGTATCCTCTTGTAGATAGGGACAATTTTTAATTTTTTTGTAACATTTCAGTATTTGTTTGTGAAAACTTTGTGGATCTGAGCATGTAATTCAGTGAAGGCTATCCTTTGACTGTTGATCAGCATTGACAGCAATTCTTATTTGTCCATGTAACAGAATTGCATAACTCATTCCATTCTCAGGTCATAATTACACATGGAACCAGTTGAATATCAGAATGATACTTTCTACATGATCGACAGTGGGTTTTTGAGTGGTATAACATATATGTCCATAGCTTGAAGACCGATTGGGCCCTGAACAGATTCACCATCAATTGGCATAAATATCTTATTCATCATTGAAGAGCCATACGCATGCTAGGCAATTAAGAAGGAAGGCTTTCTACAGGGTGGGCCAAACGTCATAATTGGAAATGTTATTGTATTGAAACAAGAAAGGCAAACAGTTGTATTTTTAAAAATGCAAACAGTTGTATTAAAAAAAAATACAAGAATGGAACATGACAAATGAATGTTCTTACATATTTCAAACTCTCTCGGTATGCTGACAATCATTCTCGGCACTGAGTTTGATTCACTGTCATGTACGTCTGCTTGCCCAACACAGCATTTCGGGTGTGATCATTTTCAGCATACGGATGATCTCTTCTAGTTCAACGGAAGGTATAATAATAATGGCGTGTGGCCTCCTGGTGCAGGTCTCTTGTTTTGATGCCCGTAGGCGACTTGCGCGACATATATATCTAAAATTATATCTTAAGTTACTTGAAATACTTTCCGATCGTGACTTCTGGCCCACCTTGTACACAGGACCAAAAGTTATTAGTCTGCCAGGTGCACTATAATGCAGACACCAACTGTGCCTACATGCAGCACCTTTACACTTGTCATTACAAGGACAGGTTTCATAAGAAATAATATTAAGAACATCGTTCATACCTCTGCTACTTTCATATTGTCACACCCAAAGATTGACTGAAACAGATCAATCAAAATAAGTTACTTAATCTTGCCTGTACCAGAAGGATTCTGTGCATACTAGGGTCGTTTGGCGAGAAGCCTCGTGGATGCTGGGTAAGGGGCGACTATGGCTGTTGCGCATGTGCCTATTTAAAGTCTTGAGGCCTGACAAACATCTGTGCAGTCCACAGTGACTTGTGAACCGAGGTGAAGTTTCAAATTGATAGTGCTTTACTAACACATTTGCTGTAAGTACTGTATAATGAACATGCTCCTGTTTGAGAGCGCTCGCACTGTCACAACGAATATTTGTAGCTTAATCTGCTACTCGTACCGCATCTACAAGCTGCCGCAGCTCCTTATCGGAGATGGATCTACGCTTACAATAACATAATAAAACTCTGTTGTTTGTCATACATGTTCATTATAGACTGTTATGCCTTTCAGCGTTCAGTTTGCAATTCTGTGTGAATTTATTAATCACCACTACAATATTGTAACTAGTTCTGCGACTTTGCTTAGTTCTATGTCTCTTATCCTTAAAGAGACTGAGTCAAACCATCATCTTGGTCTCCCTTTACTCTTACCCTCCATAACACACCCCATTATTCTCCTAGGTAACCTTTTCTCCTCCATTCGCCACACACACCCGTTTACCGATACCGGTTCATGCATACAGCTTCGTCCATAGGGATAATTAGAAACAGCCTTTATCTCCTTATTCTGAGTACTCTCCTGCTATTGTTCCCACCTATTGGTACTGGCAATCATTCTCGATACTTTCATATCTGTAAGAATAAATTGACAAGAGGGTCTACCTTTTCAATACAATATATCAAGTAAAGGATATTACATAAGTCTTGGGACAAGTTTCAGCCACTTAGTGGCCATCTTCAGCAAAATAAAAATTGAACAGATTATGTGGTAATTAACACATATGTATAACAGACCAAGACAGTGTTACAGGAATAATTATAACATTAAACTACATATAATAACAAAATTTATGGTTATGTTCTTGTCATATTATGATGCCTTAAAGTTTACTTAGAACCTCAAGCAAAGAAGTAAATCTGGAAATGATAGCCAGAATTAGGAATGAATAAGCATTACAAACTATGTAGCAATTGAGGCTTTCACGGCTGGTGTCACAAATCATGTCGGCGTTTTCCGGGCTTGTAGGCCGTGGTCCAGGAGCAAGTGAATGTCCCAATGTTTCACCGAAGACTGCGTTCGGCATTGTCAAGGGTGATATAGATGTTGATTCCCATAGGGAACCTGAAATATTTGTCCCGAAAGAGTAAATTTATAATTCTAATATAAATGGTCCGTTATTGGACATTATAAATTTTCAAGCTAACTCATCCTGGTTGCCAGCATTTTGCCCCCGTGTGCTAAGTTGGGCTCATCAGTTGATACATAGCACACCCACCAAGACGCATGGCTAGTGCATACCATGGAGGCCACTGCGTAGGCTAGTTGAAGCCACCGGCAGTGTCAATGCACTATGAGAGACTTTGTCTCATTACCAAAAAATGATGTCTGCTTGGCCATGTGATGATATAGATGTTTATTTCCATAGGGAACCTGAAATATTTGTCCTGAATGAGAAAATTTATAATACCAATATAAATGGTCTGTTATTGGACATTATAAATTTTCTAGCTAACTCATTCCTGGTTGCCAGCATTTTGCCCCCGTGTGCTAAGTTGGGCTCATCAGTTGGTACTTAGCACACCCACCAAGACACACGGCTAGTGCATACTGTGGAGGCTACTTGAAGCCACCGGCAGTGCCGATGAACTGTGAGAGACTTTGTCTCATTACCAACAATTGATGCTTGCTTGGCCATCAGATGATATAGATGTTGATTCCCGTAGGGAACCTGAAATATTTGTCCCAAATGAATAAATTTATAATACCAATATAAATGGTCCGTTATTGGACATTATAAATTTTCCAAATAATTCATTCCTGGTTGCCAGCATTTTGCCTCCATGTGCTAAGTTGGGCTCATCAGTTGGTACTTAGCACACCCACCAAAATGCATCCTCGGTGACAGTAACATGACATGATATTCCTTTTTAGATATGGTAATGTTTGCAATTGTACGATGTGTTATATGTATGTCCAGCTGAGGATGACCCGCTAGGGTTGAAACTGGACCTGTATTTTTATTAATAATAATAATAATTGTACCGGGAGGTACACCGCAACGCCACACATTTAAATCTAGCGCCTAAATAAAATCCTCTATTGGAAAACAGTGAAACTGAAACACCACCAACTTAGAACTTTACTCAGAAGATGTCACCACTAAAATGTGATGTAATTTTGTTATAGTGCAGTTTCCTAGCCTGTGTGAATTTTTACTTGTTTTGTTGGCCATTCATCAAGAAGTTTTGACATTCTCCCATAGATGACACTACCAAAAACTATGATCATGCACCCTGGTGCGAGGTATAAAAAACTTATAATTCAAAGAATTTTGTATTCATAAGGTTTTTTTACTGATGTTCATTTATTTTTGGGTTGGCAATATTTCCTTTTTATTTCTGCCAGTTTTGAATCTAGCCAATCCCTAATTTGTGTAATTAATTTTCCACCTATCACAGGCTTCTCCGATTCTGAGTGTCACTTTTGAACTCGATCAATAAAATTCTGTGGGTGTGTCTTGATTATTCATGAATGATCTCGAACCTTGCCCGAGGGTTTATAAACTGCGGCTTTTCACGTATGTTGACCAATTGATCGTCATCTTACTGAGTGTGCGTGTCAAAGCAGGAGGCGGGTGGCCTCTTTCATCGGTCAGCAGTACTTCAACAAGGTAATGGCAACATAACATCTTTCTTGTTGTAGGTAACTCCGCAGTTTAACCTGAGGGGAAAGGTCCGAACCATTAACTATGTAACCTACTTTTCTAAAAATGTAACTTCTGCCGGCTAATGTAAAAACTTCATAAAATCTTTAACTGTAAATCGGGGATAGAGAGTGAATTATCCTCTCGAGCTCCCCTTCATCTTGGTTTGAGGTGCCACGTTTTGTAACCTTTCGTTTCTGCAATGTATTAAGGTTATTTCCATGCGTGCAACCTCAGTAATTTGGGAATAGCCCCTGTTTCGTCGGCCAAGCGCCCTATAGGTTTTAAATTTTTGGAGCTCAGTCTTCGACTCCATTCAAATTGTACTCGGGCCGTTTATTTGACCTGTTCTTTTTCACTAAGGCCTTGTAGGGGTACTAGATACCTCTGTGTAATAAGATTCCTATTTGTAAATAGTGCCTTGTAAGGCCAGAGATTATTAGATTTTCATGCAATGTTGCCTTGAGTAGGCTTGGAAAACTGAGAGCCTGTTAGCTCTTTTTCAAACCTCTTGAAGGCTAGATGTTGTGATTTTAGGAGCAAGTGCTCTTTGAATTAGGGGATTTCTGCCCTTGTATAAATTTGTGCTCTTTTGTAAATTTGAGCTAGGAGCTCAGGAAAAATAAAGCGAGGGCTTGAAGCCCACGATCTGTTAAAACTAGTGATGGGCAGTCTGAGACGAGGTCTCGGGATTTCTCGAGACTAGCGCAGGCATTATTTCTCGCGAGAAATCTCGAGAGCGTTGTCCCCACAATGTGCGGCGAGCAGCGTGTCGTAAACCTGCAGGTAGTCGGAGCTGAATGTTGTTTGTTCCGAACATGCGAATAGCCAACCACGGGCCTTCTCATTTTCGTAAATACGTGTCAACAAGCGACTAGGTCGTTCGTTTATACCGAGGTCTATTTTGACGCAGTGTAACAATTATAAAGGATACGCATTCGGGCATTGTATGCACTGGTAGGTACACGAATGAGTGGTTTAAGTACAGAGCCTGACGGCTACTGTAGGTACACGTACCTGGATACTAGAGGCATGTGTTATTCGAACTCGAGACGAGGCAAGATGCACCTTGCTGCATATGCAACCACCATTACGCATGAGTGGAATGTGCAATCTAAATTGCTATAGAGTATTCGCGTCATAGGTAGGTACTTCGGTATATGACGGTGCAATGTGAACTGTGTCGAATTGTACGCGACAACTTAAAGACGATGTCCGAAACGCAACGCAAGTCGTGGATGTCTGTTATTTTTAAGAGATGTCGCATAGCACAGTTGCTTATTCAAAAGAAGTAAAATACATCGGCATAAATACTTCTGGGATGATCGGGCACTTACAAACGCATAATATCAATGAAGAGGAATCGTCACAGAACACCTCCGGCCCGGTCTGAATCACAAGAAACTATCCTGCCGACAACGATTGTGAGGCATGCAGGTAGGATTACATCCTAATAACACTTATTAACAAATTATAGGGGTTATTCAGCTAAGAAGTCCACCTGACATAACTCGTGAACAGTTTAAGATACTGGCAGTCTGTATTCACTTTCGTTAATGGTAAGGAGCTCATAGTTCAACATGCAGTGCTTTCATGGGGTTTTGACAAAATTTATCGTCACACACGTTTCCGTGTGAGAACTGCTGATGATAACTATCAAGCTTACACTCGTAGTTGCTGGGACGTCGCACAGCTCGCAACACACGAGAATCGGTCTCGAGAACGTTGCCCATCACCCCTGTTAAACGTTCCACTCATGTGTAATGGGGGTTGCATATATAGCAAAGCACATCTTCCCCGTCTCAGATTCGAATAATGCACGCCTCTAGTATCCAAGTAGGTGTACATCCTATCTACAGTTTTTCACAAAGTAGGCTATGCATTGTTATTCACCTAAGATGTCCACCCCAAATAAGTCGTGAACAGTTTAAGATACTGACATTCTGTTTCCACTTTAGTTAATGGTATTAAGGGGTTCATAGTTGAACATGCAGTACTCTTCCAGGCGTTTGACAAAATGTATTGGCTCACACGTATTCATAAGAGAACGTTATTTCACGCAATAACTGCCAATGATATACTATCAAGTTTACAGTCATAGTTACTGGTACGTCGCACAGCTTGTGCTACAGGAGGATCGGTCTCGGGATTCTCGCGAGAGTCTCGAGATCTACGACGTCAGTCTCGAGAGTCTCGAGCGAGAGCGTTGCCCATCACTAGTTAAAACCACTAATCTTGTCTTTCCTAGACTTTTTTAATGATTGCTACTTGTACCTGTAAAAATTGTTAAGTTTGAAATTTTTGAAAATATAATCTTCAGTTTAAGTTTTAAATTCAATTCTTGACATTGTAGTTAGACCCATTCACCCCAGCACCTTCTTTAACCTCTTTCTGCTCCACTGCTAACCCCGGAACAATAATAATAAACAAGTATTGATTAGGTGCTGTTGTTCTCCTTTTTGCATTAGTGGCAAATATGACAAGGTCAAGGAAGAGTTTGTAAAGTTTCTTGGATTTAAGACAAATATTGTTTGCCTAAGAGCTAATTTCTCAAAAGAAGACAGGTGGAGAAGGGACGTCTTGATTCTTTCATTAATGATCTTTATAGGTTAGCTTTTCAATACAATATATCAAGTATAATAAATGATATTAAATAAGTCTTGGGACTAGTTTCAGCCACATATTGGCCATCTTTAGCCAAATAAATTTAACAGATTATGTGATAACTAAAACATATGTATAACAAAGACAATGTTGCAGGAATAATTATAACATTAAATTACATATAATAATAAAATTTATGGTTATGATCTTCTTGTCATGACATGATGTCTTAAAGTTCACTTAGGACCTCAGGCAAAGAAGTAAATCTTTAATGACTGATGGAGAACAAGCACTGACTTGCTGGAGGAAGCAGGCAAGTCCCAAGACTTATTATTTACTTGATATATTGTATTGAAAAGGTGGACCCTCTTGTCAATTTATTCTTCTAATTGCACTTCAGTATGGAACAAAAATGAAATTTATAGCTTATAATGATCAAAGTTCTGCTGATATTGCTGCTATAAATCGCTCCAGAACTTCATCATGGCAACCTTTGTCTAACATTCCTAGCCGAAATACATGTCCTAATTGTGAATATAACGGTAGTCACAAGTTTTGCCGTGTTGCTAGTGCTGTATGCCATTTTATAAAGTGCTGTTGACAAAAAAACAAGCCAGTCTTTAGGATTCGAGATAGCCAGTCTCAGAGGGAAGAGAATGATTATCTCAGTGAATTGACAATACTGGAATTGAACTCCAAGTCTTGGAAGCTGCCCGTGAAAATTGCTGACAAGGAAGTAATGTTTAAGCTGGATACTGGCGCTGATGTCACTGTTATAGGTACTGCTTTATCTAATGAACTTGGCCTTAAGCTAGTGAAAACTGATAGTAACTTTTACAGTAGAGTTGCTCAGCTGAGCATCCATTGAGACTAGCCTAGTGAGGCCAGGCTGGCTTGACGTAAATGCAGACAGGTTACGTGTCAAGCGTACGTCACAGTCAAGCGATAGACGAACATATTTGGTACGGCAAAGGAGGACTGTCATTCGATTGTGACTATAGAGCTATCCTCACACAATTTTTAATGAAATGTTGATTGGAGTACAGCATAAAGAAAAAACTATTTTTTCAAATATTCGTGTGTGACTTGTACTGTGCTTGATATTAACATACATGGTTTTATTTTCCTATATTTACTAATTTAAAGAAAAATGACACATTACAGTTTTTGTTACAATGCAGAGACACTCAAAACTAAAAAGGGAATTGTATGTTCTTCGCATTTAATATTTTATCGGACTTAATTTTAATTATTATCAAAGTATAATTCACCTCCACTGTAGTTAAAAACCCTGTGGACATAAAACAAACATACCTATAGGTTCAATTGTTTTTGCAAAAAAGAAATGTATTTGCGAGGAACTATTACAACACAGTGCGCTTTTTTATTTGAGCGACTGTACAAAGATACAGCGTTGAAATGTGCAAGCTACGATATACAATTTTGTGGATGGGATTGATAGAATTTCTACTGAGAAAAATAAAATCCCTATTATTCATTCAGTAAAACGTAATTCATAATTTAAAAAATTATGTTTGATTTTGAACAGTAATATATCTTCAGCCATCTTTATTTGAACATCCCCCACAACATTATCAAGCGAATGAGCACGTTTCACTTTGTAGTGGCGTTCTACATGATACCTTTTGGATATAACAGACTGCCCTCATAGTATGCATTTTGAACGGTCCACTGCTAGCACAAAAGAAAATACTCTTCTTCCCACTGACTGTCTGCTGTGAAATTCAGCAAGGCGCTTTCTTTTTCATTAATGTCACCAATTCGAACTTGGGTATCGCCGTTATGATCGAGTCTGACTAGCAGGCCTTCACCTGGCAGTGACCATCATGGCCTGTGACGTAACCACGTCACTGTGGCTGAATAACATATGATCGTTGTCTGCCCGCCCGCGGGACGAAATGTCCAGCATGAGCACCTCTGTTGTACAGTGTCGCTAAATTGCCTTTAATTGTGAAAAGAGTGACCAGTGTGTTAGTCAGGACCTTAGAAGATGTATGTGTAGTTCAGAATCAAACCTGTCCGCTATTAGGGAGAGAGGTGCTCTCGAAATTAAACCTAGTCAACTTAAACGTAGATGAAGTGGGACTTGACATCGTTAGATTTCCTGGCATGTTTAATAACAAACTGGGCATGATGAAAGGAATGGAGTGTACATCAGGCTGAGCAGTAAAGCTAAATCATTTGCTATAGCTTCACCCCATTGTGTGGTAATAACTTTAAGAGATGGAGTTAAAGCAGAGCTGGACAAGATGATTAAAGAGGAGATAATCGAGCCAGTAGAGGAACCTACACCTTGGTGTGCCCTATGGTTGTGGTCCCACGCAAAGATGGTAAGGTTCATATGTGTGTGGACTTCACACAGCCAAACAAATATGTCCAACAGGAAGGGTGTCTGCTACCCTCTTGGTATATTAGAGGGTGGAAAAATGTTTACAAGACTAGACACATCTAATGGATTCTGGACGATCCCTTTGTACCCCAATAGCTATAAACTCACAACATTTATAACCCCATTTGGCATATTTTGTTTCAAGATGGGGATCACATCTGGTTCAGAAGTTTTTCAAACAAATATTCATCAGATATTACAGGGGCTCCAAGGAGTTGTTATTGTTAAGAATGATATACTTGTGGAGGATGAAGATGCAATTCAACTCTGTGAACAAGTCTAGAAGGTACTAAGTAGACTAAATGAATACGGGATTACCCTCAACCCAAATAAATGTGAATTTGATGTTCGATAGGTAAAATTCCTAGGCCACATACTAGACGACAGCAATATCCTACCTGATCCTAAGAACATCTTGGGAATGCACCTTCCAGTGATGTACCTCAGTTACGACAGTATCTTGGAATGGTGAACTATATAATGAAATTCATCCCAAATCTTGCCGAATTGACCACACTCTCGCAGATATTTCTGAACTAGAATCACCAGTGGGTCTGGACACATGTACAACAGGAGGCATTGGAGAACATCAAAGGTATTCTTACATTGTCCCTGACTCTAAGGATATACAGAAAAGGCTTACCTACCAGAGGTACAGCCGATTTTTCTTCATATGGGCTAGGAGCCATTTTGGAGCAGTTCCATGAAGACTGTTGGTTGCCTGTATGCTATGTGTTAAAATCCCTGACTGCTACAGAGCAAAGATATGCCCAAGTTGAAAAAGAGGCTTTGGCCTTGACATGGGCATGTGCTAGATTTCAGGCTTATTTATCGGGTACATCCTTCGAATTAAATATTGATCACAAGCCGCTGGTAGAGTTGTTGGGAAGCAAACCACTAAGTGATGTTCCTGCGTAGATACAGAGATACAGAATGCATCTGGTGAATTTTGATTTTAAATATATGCCAGGCAAATTAATCACTGTTCCTGATTGGCTGTCCCACATCCCTTGGACGTGGCACACATTTCAGAAGATGGAGACGATTACAAATAAATGTTCGCAGATAGCATTGCCATGCTCCGACTCTAAACTCCAAGAAATAAAACAAGCACAAGAAAAAGATGCTGAATGCAAAGAAATTGTCAGAAATATTCTATATGATAAATGAGAAAAATCACTGATGTTCTGGAAAAAACAGATCAGAGCTGAACGTTGTGAAAGGCTTGCTAATGAAAGGTGTGTGGATATTTATGCCACAAAATCTTTGACAGGAAATGCAGGAAAAATTACATTATGGACTGGTTAAATGGCGAAGATGGGCGTTGGAGTTGGTGTGGTGGCCGGGATGTTCAAAGGATATCGAGCATATTGTAGGTAACTGCAGAGTGTGTTTGGTAAACAGGCAAGAGCCCCGTTTTGAACCCGTAATAACTGGAGAATTGCCACAACATCCGTGGCAGCAAGTCTCAGTGGACTTACTGAAACATAATGGCAAATGGTACCTGGACATTCAAGATTACTACTCCCATTTCCTGGAACTGGTGTATGTAGACTCTTTGACATCCCAGGCGGTTATAGTGCGATTGGAAAATGTGTTAGTGCATCATGGGGTTCACTGTTCAGATGGAGGCACCCAATTTGTGTCTGAAGAGTTCAAAAGATTTGCTGTACAGTATGGATTTACATGTGAAGTGTCGAGCCCCCAGATAACCTCCTGCAAACGGATGTGCTGAGAAAGCAGTCAATATAGCAAAGAAGATTCTTCCAAAATGCAGTGACATCAACCTGGGACTTCTTGAACATAGGAACACTCCATTAGTATCTGGTCTTTCACCTGCTGAGCTGCTGTATGGTAGAAAGCATCAATCCACTTTACCATCAGCAATGATTTTCCAACAGGTATCTCAGCAGAAGTGTAACCAGTTTTGAAAGAACAACTTTAAAATAAAACTGCAAACTAGCAGACAGTATTTTGATCGAAGGAATGGGGCTTGAACGCTTCCACCTCTCCAAGATGGAGAGAAACTCTGGATTTGGGAAGTGTGGCGATATGGAACTGTAATTAGAAAATCGGTATTTCACAGTTTGTATGTGATCCAAACTCAAGAAGGAAACTTTGTTAGAGCATGTAATAATAATAATAATAATGGCGTGTGGCCTCCGAAGAGCACGTGAGGCATGATCAAATGTCAGCATCATTAGGTCAGGGGGCAGCTTTCTATACATTAGAAGAAGAGGAGCTTCCACCCACAGTAGTGGTGGAAGACCAACATGGGACACCAGAACCTAGGAAGTAGGAGGCATCTAACACGAAAATGAGCACTAGAGCTCAAAGACCACCAGTCAGGTTTCAAGACTAAGTACTTAATTGAACATTTGTATTCAATTGTATTGATATTATTGATTCTGTTGATCCTATTCTACTGATTGTATTGATTCTATTGATTTATATAATCTATTTGTTTGTTAATAAGAAGAGAGATGTTGTGTTATGTAACCTATTGTATCATGATATTGATTACGGAGAACATCGGCGTATTGTAGGGATGTGTAATAAGTTTAGTTTAGTATTGGATGTTGAGTTATGTTGAACAAGTAATAAATGAGGTATGTTAATCGAAACAGACTTTCAACTTATTAGGTCGTGTTACGTACATGTAGTACATGTTGAAGAGATGTTAAGTACAGAACAAAACTGGCCAGCCGGACACCAGTGGGATCCGAACCCACAACCTCCTGATTTTGCGTCGGTTGCTCTACCAATTGAGCTATGGTGGCCTAGGCCATCTTTGTTCTGTTTGAAAGGATCTGAGCTACAGGTCTGGCACTGCTGCTAGCACACTGTAGAGTGCGTTTAAGTCGCCCGTTGTGGGGCATGTCAATGAATATTGAATTTTCACGACCGCATTGTAATCGAAACAGACTTCCAACGTATTAGGTCGTGTTACGTACATGTAGTACATGTTGAAGAGATGTTAAGTACAGAATAAAAATGGCCAGCCGGACACCAGTGGGATCCGAACCCACAACCTCCCGATTTCGCGTCGGTTGCTCTACCAGTTGAGCTATGGTGGCCTAAGCCATCTTTGTTCTGTTTGAAAGGATCTGAGCTACAGGTGTGGCACTGCTGCTAGCACACTGTAGAGTGCGTTTAAGTCGCCCGTTGTGGGGCATGTCAATGAATATTGAATTTTCACGACCGCACGATCCCACTGGTGTCCGGCTGGCCATTTTTGTTCTGTACTTAACATCTCTTCAACACGTACTACATGTACGTAACACGACCTGATACGTTGAAAGTCTGTTTCGATTACAATGCGGTCGTGAAAATTCAATATTCATTGACATGCCCCACAACGGGCGACTTAAACGCACTCTACAGTGTGCTAGCAGCAGTGCCAGACCTGTAGCTCAGATCCTTTCAAACAGAACAAAGATGGCCTAGGCCACCATAGCTCAATTGGTAGAGCAACCGACGCGAAATCGGGAGGTTGTGGGTTCGGATCCCACTGGTGTCCGGCTGGCCATTTTTGTTCTGTACTTAACATCTCTTCAACACATACTACATGTACGTAACACGACCTAATCCATTGAAAGTCTGTTTCGATTACAATGCGGTCGTGAAAATTCAATATTCATTGAAGTATGTTAAAACACGACAGTTTATTAACATATTACACTCAACATTATGGTACCTAACTTACGATCATGGCTGATTCCTTCCCTTTTCCTTTCCTCTCCCCCAGTGGGTGGGGGCGGTAGAATAACACCCACGGTATCCCCTGCCTGTCGTGGGCTCTGAACTTTGGAGCGTGGGTTGGCGACCACGGGGCCCTCAGCTGAGTCCTGGCATTGCTTCCACTTACTTGTGCCAGGCTCCTCACTTTCATCTATCCTATCCGACCTCTCTCGGTCAACTCTTGTTCTTTTCTGACCCCGATGCTATTAGTTTTGCGAGGGCTAGGGAGTCTTTCATTTTCACGCCCTTCGTGGCCCTTGTCTTTCTTTGGCCGATATCTTCATTTTTCGAAGTGTCGGACCCCTTCCATATTTTCCCTCTGATTAGTGTTATATAGAGGATGGTTGCCTAGTTGTACTTCCTCTTAAAACAATAATCACCACCAATCACCATTTTCCTTTCCTATCCCTTCCAATCTTCCCATTTCCCACAAGGCTCCTGTTCAGCATAGTAGATGAGGCCGCCTGGGCAAGGTACTGTTCCTTTTCCCCAATTGTATCCCCGACCAAATGTCTCACACTCCAGGTCATTGCCCTTGGGGCAGTAGAGGTGTGATCCCTTGCGGAGTTGGGGGGGGGGCGGGGGAGATTCAACCCTAGAGAATAAAAGATTTAAAAAAAAAACAATTTCCAATTTCCGTGCAATCATTTAAGAAAAGGCTAGGAAAACAACAGATAGGGAATCTTCCACCTGGCGGACTGCACTAAATGCAGATAAGTAGTGATTGATATAATTGATCCTGTAATGATTAAGATGGGGGTATCCCACAGGGCAATATTATTAGACTCATGATTTCTTACATATATAAATGATATGGGTAAAGAACTAGAATCACAGATAGGGTTATTTGCAGATGATGTTATGCTGTATAGAGTAGTACATAAGTTACAGGATTGTGAGCGACTACAAAAGATGTAGACAATGTTGAGATGGCAGCAGACAATGGTGAAAAAATGAAATGTCGTATGGCTTTTAGTGCCGGGATATCCCAGGACGGGTTCGGCTCGCCAGATGCAGGTCTTTCTATTTGACTCCCGTAGGCGACCTGCGCGTCGTGATGAGGATGAAATGATGATGAAGACGACACATACACCCAGTCCCCGTGCCAGCAAAATTAACCAATTATGGTTAAAATTCCCAACCCTGCCAGGAATCGAACCCGCGACCCCTTTGACCAAAGGCCAGCACGCTAACTATTTAGCCATGGAGCCGGACGCAGACAATGGTGTGATGGTAAACGGGATGAAAAATCAGGTTGTATGTGTCACCAAGAGGTCTTCTTACTTTCATTTACTGTGTGGATGGGGTGATATTACCTCATGGGGAACACTGTACGTACATAGGTGTTAATGTAGGGAATGATCTCCATTGGGGTAATCACATTAACAAGGTTGTAAAGAAAACACACAGATCTCTTCATACGATTGAATGAATGAAAACCTACAACCTGTTTTCCAGTCATTGACCGGGTCAGGGATGTAATGAATGAAGCAGATATAGGCTGTTAGTACGATGGGGTCGCCACTCCCAAAGTGATTTATTAATGACTGATAGATGCTATGAAATGAGAATGGAGAGTGTTGATGGAATGAAAGATGACAGGGAAAACCGGAGTACCCGGAGAAAAACCTGTCCCGCCTCCGCTTTGTCCAGCACAAATCTCACATGGAGTGAGCGGGATTTGAACCACGGTATCCAGCGGTGAGAGGCCGACGCGCTGCTGTCTGAGCCACGGAGGCTCCTCTTCATATGATTATGAGGGTATTTGGGGGGTTGTAGTAAGGGTGTAAAGAAGAATCTGTGTCTCTGGTAAGACCCCAGTTAAAGTTCCAGTGTATAGCACCAACATCAGGACTACTTGATATGAGTACTGGAAACACAATTTGCTCTTGGTGATTTCCAACAAAAGAGTAGTGTTGTGAAAATGTTGCAAACTTTGGACTGGGGAGACTTGGGAGTAAGATAAACTGCTCGACTAATTGGTATGTATTACAAGTTACAAACAAACAAGAGGGTAAGTGCAATATCTATCCTGCCTCCTAAAATTTTTGGAACAGTCTTCTTCTTCTTCTTCTTCTTCTTCTACTTCTTCTTCGACACCCGTTTTCGAATACTGCATTTTATGCATTCCACTAAGTTACCTGTGTCCGGCTCCGTGGCTAAATGGTTAGCGTGTTGGCCTTTGGTCACAGGGGTCCCGGGTTCGATTCCCGGCAGAGTCAGGAATTTTAACCATCATTGGTTAATTTCGCTGGTACGGGGGCTGGGTGTATGTGTCGTCTTCATCATCATTTCATCCTCATTACGACGTGCAGGTCGCCTACGGGTGTCAAATCAAAAGACTTGCACCTGGCGAGCCGAACATGTCCTCGGACACTCCCAGCACTAAAAGCCATACGCCATTTTATCCAATGTGATTGTTTTTCCTTCGACTTTGAGGAGTCCCCTCTCTTCAATTAGGATCACTTGTTGTCTCCACAAGTATATATGTGTTGTCAGCAAGCATATCATGAATAAAGGGTTCATATTAACCAAATGCAAGGACAATTTTACCTTGAGGAGAGATTTTTAAAGTGTATTTTAAATGTAACGTGAAGAAACGATTGGTGTTTTTCTGTTCTTAAGACTCTGATCATTAGTTTAAAGCACCGATTTTATTTCAAGTGTACTCGGTGCATGCTTGTTAAGTTTTAGGAATTTTAAATGTTTTTGACTATTCTGTATTATCTGTTAATGTTTGTTATGCCTACTTTAATCTAAACTATTAACAAGCAGCTGAAGATTTTTCTCATGAGACAAAACATGTACCGCTAGTTTTGATAGTGTTATTTAATTGCCAAGTGTAATTAGAATAGTATTGAAAACTAGGAAATCCTCAAGTCTTTTATTGTAGAGTAATTGGTATGTTCTGAGCTGTCTGTGGAGGGATGACATGGGATGACATTAGTAGACGAATAAGCTTGAGTGGTGCTTTTAAAAGTAAGGAAAATAAAGTTGGAATTCAAGAGGACAAATTGGGGCAAATGTCAGTGGCCGTATACTGAAGACTACCAAGTATATCAGAGAAGTCCAAACTTCAAATGGGAATGATGGAAATCCAAAGTGCATTATAATGTAAGCATCTGATGCATTGTTCCATCTAGAAAACTTAAAAGCAATGAGAAAACCCGTTCCTCGTATTTCTGAGAGCAAGGCATCAGAGACTGAAGTTGCAGCCCAGGCACTACATCACTCTCTCCTCAACTCACCTCGCGTGGCTTACTGATGGATGTCCGATAGGTGCATGTTTCGACGGGTTAGGTGTGCTAAGCTTTGGCCGGTCAGATCACCACTGTTAACGAGGGGGAGAGAGCAGTAGAAGCTGGCCCCGTGGTGTAGGGGTAGCGTGCCTGCCTCTCACCCGGAGGCCCCGGGTTCGATTCCCGGCCAGGTCGGGGATTTTTCTCTCGACCTGAGGGCTGATTCGAAGTCCACTCAGCCTATGTGATTAGAATTGAGGAGCTATCTGATGGAGAGATGGCAGCCCCGGTCTCGAAAGCCCAGAATAACAGCCGAGAGGCTGCGTCGTGCTGACCACACGACCCCTCGTAATCTGCAGGCCTTCAGGCTGAGCAGCGGTCGCTGGGCAGGCCAAGGGCGTTAAGTGGCATGGAGGTTTTTTTTTTAAATTTTTTTTTTTAGAGGGCAGTAGAAAGAGAAGGCATTACCTTTCTCTTTTTGCTCTAAGATTCGAAGTTCTCCGGAAGTGTTTGAGCTGGCACTGTTTGTTGCTGCGTGTGCAAGATACCTTACTGATTGTTTATAGTTGAAAATTAGTTGTGTATTTCAGTAGTATAATGTTCTCAGAATAGAAGTTACAGTGTATAACATGACTGATGATATGGTGTTACTTTTGTAAAGTGGCTGAACCGAATCTATGAACTGATGTATGAAAATAAATTGCTGATAGTTAAAAATGGTAAACCTATCCCACATCTTCTTCAGAATCAACCTCCTTGTACTCTTAATTCCCTTGGTTTGGTATCTGGGTGTTTATGACGTCTTTGACATTCATTTCATCCGCATTAGGTTACCACCAAGCCTTCCAGAGGCTATTATTATTATTGTTGTATTTGTTACGTGATCAAGCAACTGTCAAGCCTTGTCGTAGCCCTTTGCTATTTTCTGAAAGGGACTACTAAGCCAGCTCGGGCAACCTCCCAGCCTGCCCGAGGACATGCTGTGGCCCTTCCCCTATTGTTCCCTTCATCTAGTTTCTACCTGCGATTTCTGGAAGGTACAACGGGAATATTCTATCTCCAACCAAACCCTGAATATTCTAGTAGCCCTTCATCGAGGTATAAATACAAAGACTGCTGCGAGCGGGTTGTTGTTGTGTCGGAGTGTCAAGCAAGTATCTGGACTGCAAATGGAGTACGGAACTGAAGACTATGTACTACCTGAGAGTACTGTTTATGTGTATGTGTACTTCATGGACTGAGGAACGCCGTGGGTCAGCGAGGGAAGCAGCTATCGTGGGTGCAATTGGAAATACGTTAATAACCGTGTTATGAGTACTGTCCTGCTGTTTAGCACTGTCAAACTGTTGCTGTTTATTTGCTTGTTGTATGTGACTCTGTGTGAATTATTGGACTGTCTGTGGAGTCGAACCAAGGAACAATCCTCGCGTGTCGTGAAGCCAGTTGCGCTGTGTTCAAACCCAGCAGTCTGCCCGCAGTTGCTTTGTACGGTGACTGGACTCGGAGAAGTGAAAGCGAGGATTATAGCTGTCCCCAGGTAATACCAACGGGCTGGACTGCCTGCTGTGTAAAAAGAAAAGAGACTTGTAAATAGACAGCAATTAGTGAGTGTGGTCATTCATGGTTGAATAGAATATTTTGTGTGTGTGTGTGTGTGTGTGTGTGTGTGTGTGTGTGTGTGTGTGGTCTTCCTGAAATAAATTACAGTAATAAAACAGATGCTTTATTATTATTATTAAATTAAAATGCAGTAATTTATAGCATTACCAGCAGTCGTACCTCTTGTCCACTGGTTTATTAGCTTCCTCGGTAGATCAGTGGAGGTGTCTAACCCATGATCACAGGTTTGATTCCAAACAACCATGTGTTCTTCATCGTATATACTTTCTCACCTCATACTTCTGACTTAATTATATAGATAAGAATGATGGTATTTCACTCCAATCGAGTAAGTGGTCATGTGGTTAGGTGGCGCAGCTGTGAGCTTGCATCCGCTAGATAGTGGGTTCAAACTCTACTGTTGGCAGCCTAGAAGATGGTTTTCCGTGGTTTCCTATTTTCACATCAGGCAAATCATCAATCAGTCATCAATATCAATCACTACTGATCTGCATTTAGGGCAGTCGCCCAGGTGGCAGATTCCCTATCTGTTGTTTTCCTAGCCTTTTCTTAAATGATCGCAAAGAAATTGGAAAATTACTGAACATTTCCCTTGGTAAGTTATTCCAATCCCTAACTCCCCTTCCTAAATAAATAGAGAAGGCCTAGGCGAAGGGTAATGAGCCAGGACTTCAACAGCAACTTTGGTAAAAAAGATGGACTAGGACAGAGGACACAGCCCAGTACTACTCAGCATTAATATGATTAGAACGTATATTCTTCATTAAGGGCAGGCACCAGTTTCACCAGCAGTCTCTGTATTGGGGTGTTCTTTGGACATTGCTGTATGCTGATGGCATTTGCAGCCACCACTACAGAGTAACTGTAGGGCTATCTATATGCAAAGATGGAGTGACCACCTAAAGCCAATTCAATCTGCTGGGGCTGTACCTTAGTTACGGCGATGGCCGCTTCCTTTCCACTCCCAGTCCTTTCGCAACTTATCATTGCCACCATATTTCTCTTCATTGTCCAGACAATTATAGGTTTGTGATTGTTGAGCAGTGATTCACCCAGTGGTATTGAGGTATACAAATTGTCCAATATAATATTACGGCCAGATCTGGAAACTGGCTGAACTAGCCACACAGCTATGGTTTTGCGACTGCCATCATCCTTATAAGGCCTTTAATGTTTTTGTTGGCCTATGTATACTTCCATCTAATAGGTGTAAAATGTTCAGGCTGTGATGTGAAGTATTGATGGATGGCTGAGACAGAGAGACATATTATCAAGGAGGGGCAAGTACAGATGGTCAGATGTAATCTTATAGGCTGTGATGTTACCTAGCAACTATACAGGCTGTGAAGTTAAGTATTGATGGATGGCCGTGACTGGGAAACATATTGTCAAAGAAGGGAGTTAAGAGTAGAGAAGTCCGGCTCCATAGCTAAATGTTTAGCGTGCTGGCCTTTGGTCACAGGAGTCCCGGGTTCGATTGCCGGCGGGGTCGGGAATTTTAACTATAATTGGTTAATTTCGCTGACAGGGGAGGGGGACTGGGTGTTTGTGTTGTCTTCCTCATCATTTCATCGTCATCACGACGCGCAGGTCGCCTATGGGTGTCGAATCAAAAGACCTGCATCTGGCGAGCCGAACTTGTCCTCGGACACTCCCGGCACCTAGACATACGCCATTTCATTTCAGAGTACAGAAGATCGTTGTGATCTTGCAGGCTGCAATGCGAAGTATTTGTTGACTGTACTGAATTGGCAAGTGTGCTTCAGTATCGGTTACCCTAAGGGGGCGGGGAGAAAAAATAGCGCGAGTTACTGAGGGTTAAGCTTTTCTCATGGAAATGTACCGTACTCATTAATAATTATCTTTCAAATTTTCCCGTATTATAAATGTCGTTGCTTGGCAAAGTGCAATAAAAACATTTAAGTTAGAGGTTCAGTAAATCTTAATGTTGGAGCTAGTATTTTGTATTTACGAGTAGGGCCTAGGGATAAATGCTTCACGCAACCATTGGGATTGTTTTCCGTTGAAATGTGGTTGATTTCTATTGCGGGTACATGACCTTAGAAAATACGTATAGGCTCAGACTCATGCTGCCCTTTTAGCCTTCTAACGACAAAATCTTCATTCACCCCACCTTCCAAAATCAGTCTAGCAAAGCCAATTCAGTGTTTACAATTAAAATTTTGTTCATGGTTTGCGCTGATAGTAGTTTACTAACGGAACGGAACAAACATTTTCAGTTCATGTTTGGGCTTTTAGAAACAATTTTTTTTTTAAGGTTGATCTAGTATGCTAGTTAAACGAGAATTACGTTGGCAACCTTGTATCCTTTGGTGAACTGGTTTTTGAAATTCCGTCAGGTCAGTGCAACTGGGCACTTGCTACTTACAGTATTCTCTTTGCAATTGGGTACGACCGTCGCCAAGTTTTGCAGATTTTGCAGATGGTATTCGGAATTTAAGAACGACACTGCCAGTTTGTTCAGTACATTTGATTCAATATATATTCTACTGTGTGTTCAAATAAACACTGGGTAAGTTATACATGTCTGTATGGTGTTTTTGGTTGAATCATTTTAATCCTAGTGTTATCGCGCGGAATGCTCTTGCATAGAATGGTTGACAGCTAGATCTCGTCTTTTTTTTAAAAATTTGCAATAGAGATGTGGAGTTTTATTATCTTGTTATTTGCTTTTATCTCGCCAGAACACACAACCATTAGTACATATTTAAACAATTCAGTTTGTGCAATTTTAAGATATACAATACATGCCGTTAATAAAAAACAAAGAAACGAGCAAAGTGCTTGCATGTTTCTAATTACGGTACATTTAAAATATCCGGATAGAAAGGGAGTGCAACATTATTACAGGTTTCTATAAGCAGACACTTAGGAAAAAAATAAACAGTTCCCTGATTTCAAGCATTTTGTCAAATTGTATCGGAGTTACCCTAGCAACACGTGTTGTAAATGTTCAAAGACAGTGTAGATCGTCAGTTTGCTTTCTCATTTTTGCTCGAGATGTGATCAAAGTGAAATGATATAAGGAATCTGTCTCTCCGCGAAGCATTTCTGCTGAGCAAATTTTCGCTTCTGTACGGCGATATAAATAAAAAAATAAAAAAATTAAATTAATTTTCTTTTGTGACGTCATTAATTTTTCAATTGTGCTGAAATAATACCGTGCTAAAGAGAAAGTTTCCGATTTAAATTGTTTGTCGAAGATAATCTCGGGAAACAGTCAACCAATTTGTTATTCTTTAACCATTAGAGAGCTTATTTCTTCCAGATTGTAGTAGCCTGTACGTAATTGTGCTAAGTTAGCAGGGGAGCAAGTAGAAACCGGGCTCTATCAGGGCCCTGGCCACAGGTTTTGACGTACCGTAACATGGGGCTACTTGGGACGTTGGGGTAACTTGGGACATTACAGCAACTCATGTTTTAGTTCTCCTTATTGGCAACACTGTTTTAGTTCGCCTTCTTGTAAGTACACGGATGTGTGTACCATAAGTGACTGTTACTGTGGGAAAATTCATATCTTCTGCGCCTTGAAGGTAAGTTTGCAATACACGTTTAAATTTTTTACATATTTATCTAAAAATATCTGTATGAAATAACTTTGTCTCCACACAAGAATCTATTAAGGCTGAATAAGTTTTCGCGCCTTCATGCATAACCTCATACTGTTCTTAACAACCTGTAACAGTGACAAAATCATATTGCCAACTGTAATTTACTAAGAGATCGAAATTTCGCAACAGTGTAGAAGTTGGGGTAACTTGGGACAGAAGCATACTATCTAAACTGCGCATTATCTAAGCTTCACATTATTTAAACTTCATATTATGTAAGTGTCAGAATGTTTAATTTTTGTTTCTTCTTCTTTCAGCTTCAAATATGGTACGTGATTATAAATGAGTGTGTGGCGCACGTACATATAAGGACTATTCTGCAAACCAGCTAGAAAAAGCAGTTGACGCTGTAAAGAAAGGGACATCTCTCCGTAAAGCAGCTGAAGAATTTGGGGTATCAAAGTCCACCTTGAATAGGAAACTTAATGGGAAAAGTGAATGGGCCCTTACATTTGAAACGTATTTGGAAGAATTCAGGAAAAGAGAAACTGAGCCTTTGAAGAAGATGAAAAGGAAAAAGTTAAATGTTCCACCAGGAAGAGGAATACTGGTAGAATATCTTTCAGTGAGCCCTAATGCTCCAGAAATACCGGAAGATGATACACCAATGCTGCAACAAAGAAAAAGAAATAGGCCTAAAAGGAAATTTGATGAGACCTCTAGTGGTGATACAGACTCTTATTCTGTCCACAACTCAGGCTCCGATCTTGACCTAAGTGACTATGATGAGGAAACATCCGTACCGGTACCAGAAAACTTAGGAGTGAACATAAATAAACTTTCTGTTGGTGAATTTGTGCTTGTAAACTTGATTTTTAATGAGAAAACAAAGAAAGAAGTGATGAAACAATATTACGGACAGATCACACAATTAGATGTTGAAAACGATAAAGTGACAGTGAAGTTTCTAAGAAAAAGTTTGAAATCTTTCGGAAATGTGTATATTTTTCCAATTGTTGATGATCTTATGGAAATTGATGTAAATTTAATTCTAACTTGTGTGCAGCCAGTCAGTGTGAGGAGGGACAAATTTACTTTCCCCTGTGAAATTAAAAACTAAGTTTATGGTAGGGTCTGTATCTAGTATTAAATATGTTCAATTATTGTAAAATATATCATTATAAATAAATGATGTTATTAATTTTTCACTTATATGACCTCTTTATATATTTGAAATGTCCCTAGTTATCCTGCAATAGGCTAACTTGAGAATATCAGCTGTTTTAAATCAGTGTCCCAAGAAACCCCAACTTGGGGTATAACTTGGGACACCCATTAAATTCAAATTTCTCCATTTCTGTATAATTGTAGAAATGATACTACCTCACGTTTAGGAAGTATAACTGTAAACCCAAGTTTTCAAAAAGTTACTTTATCACATATAACATTTTTATGAAAATGGCAAGTGTTTAAATAAAAAAAGTGTCCCAAGTAGCCCCATGTTACGGTACAATACGTTCCGCGTGAAGTGTAGTGTAGTGTTGAAATCAAGTGGTATGAGTTTTTGAAGTTTGATACTGGGGCGGGAAATGTGGTCGGCTTGCGCTCCAGTTGCGGGGAATTCGTTTCACAACGCCCGGCCTCCTTATCTTTGAGATGGACTCTGTAAGTCTGACGTTTCGGCACTGATGATTTTGGAATTCTGACAAGCTGCTCCATTCTTTTGAATGCGTTTTCAGTAATTTTGAAGTGACTATATCTCGAGATAGTGTTTGGAAAAGAAAAAGCTACTTTTTTCGTACTTCTTTGCACTACAATTTTCTGAAATGCAGTATGTTCTCTAGTAGTTTTCCAGGATAAAATAACTTTGTGTTTTGATGCATGCTTTATCCGAAAAAAAACAAAAAAAAACATGGTAAACTGTTATATGTATCAAAAAAGTTTACATAAAAGATTTAGATATAATTTCCTAATAAAAAGTCCATATGCATTTTCTCATAACTGTCAGTTTACCAGATATTATGGTCAAGGGTGCTTGCACATTAAATGTGGTACAGCTGGGTGGATTAGGGTAAAAGTTGTTATGGCTATCTGTTAGTGGTGCAAGCCATGCCATATTAATCTCTTAAATCCCTTAGGCAGTTTGAGGTCTTTGGCCCCCACTTGACAAATACCTCCTCCGAAATGTTTTAACTTCACTCTCCAATTTTAACAAACCAGTTTTGTTACAAAGCTGAACATTATTAACCTTGGAGCACAAACAGGCTTCCATTTTCTTATTTCATGAACGTTCGTTACTTTTACATGACAAAAATAAGGAAAATTTGGCAACACTTTTTTTTAAAATTATATGAATTGGTCAGAGCGAGAAGGCATTATGTCAAAATATGCCATTTTTATTTTTTTGCTTAATTCGAGATTTAAGACTGAGACAATCACTACTGATCTGCATTTAGGACAGTCGCCCAGGTGGCAGATTCCCTTTGTGTTGTTTTCCTAGCCTTTTCTTAAATAATCGCAAAGAAATTGGAAATTTATTGAACATCTCCCTTGGTAAGTTATTTCAATCCCTAACTCCCCTACCTATAAACGAATATTTGCCCCAATTTGTCCTCTTGAATTCCAGCTTTATCTTCATATTGTTATCATTCCTACTTTTAAAGACATCACTCAAACAAATCCGTCTACCGATGTCATTCCACACCATCTCTCCACTGACAGCTCAGAACATACCACTTAGTACAATTTACGAACTTCATAGTGTAACAGACATTGCATTATTCAATTTTTTTCAGTTTCTAATTTGAGTTTTGTAATCTACCACGTGATTTTATGGCTGAAGTTTCAAATAGAGTTCTAAGTTTTTCTAACATACCACTTAGTCGAGCAGCTTGTCTCCTTTCTCCCAAGTCTTCCCAGCCCAAACTTTGCAACATTTTTGTAACTCTACTCTTTTGTCGGAAATCACCCAGAACAAATAGAGCTGCTTTTCTTTGGATTTTTTCCAGTTCTTGAATCAAGTGATCCTGGTAAGTATCTCATACACTGGAACTATACTCTAGTTGGCGTCTTGCCAGAGACTTATGTGCCCTCTCCTTCAAATCCTTATTACAACCCCAATGTAGATCTTTCCTTATATTCACACCTCTGTACTTACAATGATCCACAAAAGGAACTTTCTCCCCATCAACGCAGTAATTAAAACAGAGGACTTTACCTATTTGTGAAACTCTCATCCTGACTTTTAACCCAGTTTATCATCATAGCATTGCCTACTGTCCATCTCACAACATTATCAAATGCCTTAGATAGGTCAATCGTGATACAGTCCATTTGGCCTCCTGAATCCAGGATATCTGCTATATCTTTCTGGAATTCTACAAGTTAAGCTTCAGTGGAATAACCTTTCCTAAACCCAAACTGCCTTCTGTCAAACCAGTCACTAATTTTGCAAACATGTCTAATATAGTCAGAAAGAATGCTTTCCCAAAGCTTGCATGCAATGCATGTCAAACTGACTGGCCTGTAATTTTCAGCTTTATGTCTATCAACCTTTCCTTTATACACAGGGGCTACTAGTTCCTTCATGCAAACAATAATCAAATAAGTACTTCAGATATGGCATTATATCCCAACCCATTGCTTTTAGTATATCCCCAGAAATCTTATCAATTCCAGCCGCTTTTCTAGTTTTCAACTTTTGTATCTTGCTCTAAATGTCATTGTTATCGTAGGTAAATTTTAATACTACTTCAGTATTAATCACCTCCTCTATCTGGACATTATCCTTGTAACCAACAATCTTTACATACTGCTGACTGAATACTTCTGCCTTTGGAAGATCCTTGCATACACACTCCCTTTGTTCATTAATGATTCCTGGAATGTCCTTCTTGGAACCTGTTTCTGCCTTAAAGTACCTATACATACTCTTCCATTTTTCACTAAAATTTGTATGACCACCAATTATGCTTGCTATCATGTTATCCTTTGCTGACTTCTTTGCTAGATTCAATTTCCTAGTAAGTTCCTTCAATTTCTCCTTACTTCCACAGCCATTTCTAATTCTATATCTTTCCAACCTGCACGGGTGGAACAGGGGCATGGGAAGGAGAAAAGGGAGGAGGAAGTAGCTTCTGCAGCTATCAGGAAAGATAGGGCTGACCAGGAGGAGAGGGGATCAAATGAGGTGGGTAGGGTTGAGGCTCTGGTCATGGGGGATTCCATCGTTAGACACGTGGGGAAAGTGTGTGGAGGAAAGGGTACCAGGGTAGAGTGTTATCCAGGAATTAGGTTGAGGAAGATGTTGAGGAAAGTAGAAGAGAGGGAGGAGGGGAAGGAGAAGGTGGTAGTGTTTCACGTTGGTACCAACAACGTAAGGCAAGCTGATATAAGTACCAACATAGTTGGAGATGTGTGGGATCTGGTAAATGCAGCACGGGTGAAGTTTAAGAAAGTGGAGATTGTTATTAGTGGAATACTGTGTAGAAGGGATACTGACTGAAGGGTGATTGGGGATTTAAATGAGACTATGGAGTGGGTATGTGGGAAACTGGGAGTGAAATTTCTAGATCCTAATGGGTGGGTAGGAGATAGGGATCCGCGCTCAGATGGTCTTCATTTAAACCGCAGTGGTACGTATAAGTTAGGAAATTTGTTTGGAAGGGTAATAGGGAGGTACATTCAGGGAAACGGGATGGCCTAGGGAGCGGTGATAAGGGAACAGGGAACTGGAAATCAAGTAGGGATGACATAAAATTGTTAGTGTTGAACTGTAGAAGTATTGTAAGGAAAGGAATAGAATTAAGTAATTTAATAGATATATATTTACTAGATATGGTAATAGGAGTTGAATCATGGCTGAGAAATGATATAATGGATGCAGAAATTTTCTCACGGCACTGGAGTGTGTATCGTAGAGATAGGATAGGAAGGGTAGGAGGGGGAGTGTTCCTTCTGGTGAAAGAAGAATTTGTAAGCTACGAAAAAGTTAAAGATGAGACACATGAAATTCTAGGTGTAAGGCTCATTTCTAAAGATAATAGGCAACTTGATATATTTGGAGTGTACAGATCGGGAAAGGGTAGCACTGACGCGGATTCAGAATTATTTGATAGGATAGTCAGCTATGTGGGATTGTAGCGGGAGATCTGAATTTGCCAGATGTCAATTGGGAAGGAAATGCAAACAACAGGGAGCATGACCAACAAATGGCAAATAAGTTAATATGGGAAGGACAGCTGATTCAGAAAGTGATGGAACCAACCAGAGGGAAAAATATCCTGGATGTCGTGGTGATAAAACCAGATGAGCTCTATAGGGAAACTGAAGTAATAGATGGTATTAGTGATCATGAAGCTGTTTTTGTGGTAGTTAAAAATAAATGTGATAGAAAGGAAGGTCTTAAAAGTAGGACTGTTAGGCAGTGCCATATGGCTGATAAAGCAGACATGAGGCAGTTTCTAAGAAGTAACTATGATCGGTGGAAAACGGTAAATAAAAATGTAAACAGACTCTGGGATGGGTTTAAAGAAATTGTTGAGGAATGCGAAAACAGGTTTATACCTTTAAGGGTGATAAGGAATGGTAAAGACCCACCTTATTATAATAGAGAAATAAAGAGACTAAGAAGGAGGTGCAGACTGGAAAGAAATAGTGTTAGAAATGGCTGTGGAAGTAAGGAGAAATTGAAGGAACTTACTAGAAAATTGAATCTAGCAAAGAAGGCAGCTAAGGATAACATGGCAAGCATAATTGGCAGTCATACGAATTTTAGTGAAAAATGGAAGGGTATGTATAGGTATTTTAAGGCAGAAACAGGCTCCAAGGAGAAGATTCCAGGAATAAATAATGAACAAGGGGAGTGTGTATGTGAGGATCTTCAAAAGGCAGAAGTATTCAGTCAGCAGTATGTAAAGATTGTTGGTTACAAGGATAATGTCGAGATAGAGGAGGAGACTAAGGCCAAAGAAGTAATAAAATTTACATATGATAACAATGACATTTACAATAAGATGTTGAAAACTAGAAAAGCAGCTGAAATTGATCAGATTTCTGGGGATATACTAAAGACAATGGGTTGGGATATAGTACCATATCTGAAGTACTTATTTGATTATTGTTTGGTCAGAGGAGCTATACCAGATGAATGGAGAGCTGCTATAGTAGCCCCTGTGTATAAAGGAAAGGGTGATAGACATAAAGCTGAAAATTACAAGCCAGCAAGTTTGACATGCATTGTATGTAAGCTTTGGGAAGGCATTCTTTCTGATTATATTAGACATGTTTGTGAAATTAATAACTGGTTCGATAGTAGGCAATTCGGTTTTAGGAAAGGTTATTCCACTGAAGCTCAACTTGTAGGATTCCAGCAAGATATAGCAGATATCTTAGATTCTGGAGGTCAAATGGACTGTATCACGATTGACCTGTCTAAAGCATTTGATAGGGTGGATCATGGGAGACTACTGGCAAAAATGAGTGCAATTGGACTAGACAAAAGAGTGACTGAATGGGTTGCTATATTTCTGGAAAATAGATCTCAGAGAATTAGAGTAGGTGAAGCTTTATCTGACCCTGTAAAAATTAAGAGGGGAATTCCTCAAGGCAGTATTATCGGACCTTTGTTTTGTTATATATATAAATTTTATGAGTAAAGGAGTGGAATCGGAGGCAAGGCTTTTTGCGGGTGATCTTATTCTCTATAGAGTGATAAATAAGTTACAAGATTGTGAGCAACTGCAACGTGACCTGGAAAATGTTGAGATGGACAGCTGGCAATGGTATGTTGATAAACGGGGTTAAAAGTCAGGTTGTGAGTTTCACAAATAGGAAAAGTCCTCAGTTTTAATTACTGCGTTGATGGAGTGAAAGTTCCTTTTGGGGATCATTGTAAGTATCTGGGTGTTAATATACGGAAAGATCTTCATTGGGGTAATCACATAAATGGGATTGTAATAAAGGGTACAGGTCTCTGCACATGGTTATGAGGGTGTTTAGGGGTTGTAGTAAGGATGTAAAGGAGAGTGCATATGTCTCTGGTAAGACCCCAACTAGTGTATGGTTCCAGTGTATGGGACCCTCACCAGGATTACCTGATTCAAGAACTGGAAAAAATCCAAAGAAAAGCAGCTCGATTTGTTCTGGGTGATTTCCGACAAAAGAGTAGCATTACAAAAATGTTGCAATGTTTGGGTTGGGACGAATTGCGAGAAAGAAGAGGAGCTGCTCGACTAAGTGGTATGTATGTCTCAAGTGTTATTACAATATTATAAGTCCACCTGTTCAATACAATACAGTATGATCCACTATTTCATATGGTCAAATGTTTTTTATACATAATACATAAAAGTCAAAGGTACATGTTTCACCCTCCTTAGGGGCATCATCAGCCTATATCAATCTTAAAAATAATAATAATACATATACTTATAAAATAAATATATAAATGAAGATCTTATTTTACCACCTTGGATTCAACTTGGGAATTGAAGAAACATCCCCCCTTTGATGATTGTTTTTATACTCAAGGCTTTCACAGTCTTAATGATATTATAAAAATATGGATCCATTTTAGTTTTAGACTCTCAAAATCTCATGTTTAACCACGTTTTAATCTTCAAACTGTTAATTTCACTCTTTTAACATACTTTGGTGCATTATCGTTGTTTTAGATGTTATTGTATAATGTTTTACGAAACCATTTTCAACATTTTAACCTATATTTTATAAGTATATGTATTATTATTATTTTTAAGATTGATATAGGCTGATGATGCCCCTAAGGAGGGTGAAACATGTACCTTTGACTTTTATGTATTATGTATAAAAAACATTTGACCATATGAAATAGTGGATCATACTGTATTGTATTGAACAGGTGGACTTATAATATTGTAATAACACTTGAGACATACGTCAACTTCAATACGGAACCAAAATGAGAATAGTCACTTGTAAGTGGTATGTTCCGAGCTGTCAGCGGAGAGATGGCGTGGAATGACATTAGTAGACGAATAAGTTTGAATGGCGTTTATAAAAGTAGGAGAGATCACAATATGAAGATAAAGTTGGAATTCAAGAGGACAAACTGGGGCAAATATTCATTTATAGGAAGGGGAGTTAGGGATTGGAATAACTTACCAAGGGAGATGTTCAATAAATTTCCAATTTCTTTGAAATCATTTCGGAAAAGGCTAGGAAAGCAACAGATAGGGAATCGGCCACCTGGGTGACTGCCCTAAATGCAGATCAGTGTTGACTGATTGATTGACCTCTTTCCTAGTCTCTTTACTTCTGTTATAATATAGTGCATCTTTACCGTTCCTTACCATCTTTAAAGGTACAAACATATTTTCACATTCCTCAACAATTGCTTTAAACCCATCTCAGATTCTGTTTACATTTTTATTTACAGTTTTCCACTGATCATAGTTACTTTTTAAAACTCCCTCACCGAGCTCGGTAGCTGCAGTCGCGTAAGTGCGACCAGTATCCAGTATTCAGGAGATAGTGGGTTCGAACCCCACTGTCGGCTGCCCTGAAGATGGTTTTCTGTGGTTTCCCATTTTCATACCACGGACGCTTCCTTTCCACTCCTAGCTCTCTCCTGTCCCATCGTCGCCATAAGACCTATCTGTGTCGGTGCGACGTAAAGCAACTAGCAAAAATAAAACTCCCTCATGCTTGTTTTATCAGCCATATGGTACTGCCTAATAGTCTTAATTTTAATACCTTCCTTTCTTTCACATTTATTTTTAACTATGACAAAAACAGGTTCGTGATCACTAACACCATCTGTTACCTTGGTTTTTCTATAGAGCTCAAATTGTTTTACCAGCACCACATCCAAAATATTCTTCCCTCTAGTTGGTTCCGTCACTTTCTGAATTAGCTGCCCTTCCCATATTAACTTATTTGCCATTTGTTGTTCATGCTTCCTGTCATCTGCATTACCTTCCCAATTGACATTTGGTAAATTGAGATCACCTGCTACTATCACATTCCTTCCCATATCATTTCCAACATAGCTGATTATCTTATCAAATAATTCTGAATGAGCGTCTGCACTACCCTTTCCCGGTCTGTACACTCCAAAGACATCAAGTTGTCTATCATCTTCAGAGATGAGCCCTACACCTAGAATTTCATGTTTGTCATCTTTAACTTTTTCGTAGCTTACAAACTCATTACATGTAACTAATCTCATGATTAGACCCGTATTGAACTATGCTATGATATACTAACAATTTGTTGGTTGTTTTGATCCACTTTTTCAATACAAATTAGTTTGTGTTGCTAGGTCGTAATGTTACAACACTAATTTACCGGGACATGTTTCGCTTTATTCACAAGCATCATCAGCCTATACAATTGTCTCAAGGTTTGTCATATTTGGATTGTTGTTACAAATTTCATTACATTGAATGTAAATCTAATTTCAGTGATAACGATATTTAAAACATAGGAATAATATACACATTAAAAATTATGACAATATGATTTGCAATGTTAAAATGGAGTAACTCTTAATTCTAAAACACATTGATGTCCAAAACACAGTTTTTACAATTTGAAAATTTGGCTAAAAATTGTTTGCAATGTTAAAATAAAAATTGATTCAACTATAATTTGGCATTAAAATTTGAGTCATAAATATAAATATTGGATGTTAACATATAGGAGCCATAGTTTCAAAAGTGCGTTGGTTTCTAGAATACAGTAACATTTCAGTATAGAGAATTTTATTTAAGAATTGTGCTCTCTAAATAATGTTATTTAAAAAAACTGTAATTTTGCATCATGCGTGATTAGTCATGATGACAATCTAGAATTGAAGTCTTGGGTTCGTTGGCGAATGGCTTCTAGATTGGATGAGGCTTGCTGCTGCAGATTGGCAATTTGATCAGAGGAAGTATTGACATATTTAATTCTTGTTTGTAGCGACCAGACTCTCCGTTGGAAGTTGATTGTTTTATTGTAAGTTAGGGTTAAAAGGGGCTTCAATCCAAATTTTGAGTATCTGATTTTGTTTCTTTCGAGATATAGAATGGAAGAAGCATCCCTTTGTCTGCTGCTACAGAATCTTGTGGACCTTATTGCGTTACTGTGAGTATTGTCTGTTGTCTCGAAATATTTGTTCCGAATGAGTAAAGCATGGCCAAGCAGGCATCAATTTTAGATAAGGAGACAGTCTCTCATGGTGCATTGGCACTGCCGGTGGCTACAGTTGGCCTACGCAGTGGCCTCCATGGTATGCACTAGCCAGCAGCTTGGTAGGTGTGCTAGGTACCAACTGATGAGCCCAGCCTAGCACACGAGGGCGAAACGCAGGCAACCAGGAATGAGTTAGCTGGAAAATTTATAATGTCCAATAACGGACCATTTATATTGGTATTATAAATTTACTCATTCGGAACAAATATTTCAGATTCCCTGTGGGAATCAACATCTATCATACAAACTAAGTAACAACTCAATATAAAAGACTTGCATAGCCCCGAACGGTAGAAGTACAATCGACCTAGTCCTTGTGAAAGGTGCCAGTGTATGTAGCAAACCAACAGCTATCCTGCGAAAACTCATTCCGGTAGCCACTCAACTCCAAATTGTGGGCCAAAAATGTAAAAGCAAGAGGAAGAGTGAGTTTATTGTTCCAAGAACATTAGATAAGTGCATCCTTGAAAGAGGAAAAGAAAACCTTTAAGACGTACTGTTATTATTAGAAAATTGTCTGGTTGAGTCAGCTTTACATATCATGAGCATCATTAAATCAGCTCAAATTCGAAAGCCTCCTAGAATGGCTAAAGCATATGCCGCCAAAAGAAACGAGTACAAATCATTAATTAAAGAAAAGAAAGCCATTTACACTGAACTACAAGCAGAAGATGCTCTGAAAGATCCTATCTTAGGCTTAAAGCACAGAACAACCATCCACACCGCAGAACTCGCAATAACCGGCTGGGAAATCCACTTCTCAGACATTTAGAAACAGCCTTGGTTCTTCAGAAAATAAACAATTCAGACTCCTCACGCTTTGAAAGAAGTGAAATTGAACATGCGATACTAAATACGAAGAATAAGAAAGCGGCAGGTCTTGACGTTGTGTTCATCAAAAATTTAAGACACTTCAGAAATTTTGTTACCTATATGGACTTCGTTATTTAATGTCTGTTTCACAAAAGGAATTATTCCACAGAGTTGGAGAAAATAAACTATCAAAAGTTTATATGAAGGAAAAGGGGATCGAGAAGACCCAAATTAGTATGAAGGCATTGCCCTAGAAATGAAATGGCATATGGCTTTTAGTGCCGGGAGTGTCAAGAGGACATGTTCGGCTCGCCAGGTGCAGGTCTTTTGATTTAACGCCCGTAGGTGACCTGCACGTCGCGATGAAGGTGAAATGATGATGAAGATGACACATACACCCAGCCCCCGTGCCAGCGAAATTAACCAATTATGGGTAAAATTCTCGACCCTGCCGGGAATAAAACCCAAGACCCCTGTGATCAAAGGCCAGCACGCTAACCATTTTGCCATGGAGCCGGACATTGCCCTAGAAAATAATATACATAAAGTATTCTTGAAAATCCTTGCTGAAAAACGAAGCATCCTAACCTGGGACCATATACCGGAGCAACAGTTCGGTTTTATGAAAGGATAAGGAACACTTCACGCTGTTAAAAACTTGTTGGACAACATACTGTACAAGATGCAAGTTCTTTGCCATATTTTTTGATTTCATGAAAGCCTTAGACTCCTTGAACAGGTCTATTAGGTCCAAAGTGATTACAAAATTAAGGAACATTATCGGTCATGATAATCCATTGATGGTAATAATAAACAACCTATTAGGTCCATAGTGATTACAAAATTAGGGAACATAATCGATCATGATAATCCAATGAAGGTAATAAACAACCTTTTGGCACAAAATGAAGTAAGAATTCATGATGGCAAAACAACTTCAGATCCTGTTAAACAGTACAGTGGAGTATTACAGGATGATCCTATCAGTCCGCTTCTGTTCAATATACCCACAGCAGACATTACAAAAATAATTCTTAACTCAACCAAATTGTACCTATATGCTGATGACCTAGTCATAGATTCTAACAACTACTATCTTCAAGCAACTATGGACAACCATGAAAAATTGCTGAAGACAACAAGCTTAAAATTAACCTGGACAGAACAGTGCAAATGGTTTTCAGAAAGGGTGGAAGATTACCAGCAGGTGTCGGCATAACATACAAAGAAGAAAGGTTAAAGATAGTGAGCTCCTTTAAATACCTCGGCATCACACTTCAGTCGTCATTTAAGATCCATATAAGGGATAGGGCATCGGCAGCCATTAGGAGTATTTATGACATAGCCTACATGACCCTACGAAACTTTCTTTAACCACAGCAATGCTCCTCTTCCAAGCAAGGGTTGTTCCAGTAATCAATGGTTTGGAACTAATCTGGGATTATCTTAAATGATTTCTCAAACAAACTTTAGGCATTTCAAGAATGGCACCATCTAGAATGGCATATGTACTGGCACAGGAGCCTTTTCTTATAGAAGTTAGATTGCAGCTGCCTTCTACCAAACAGGAAGCAGAATTCCTACAATTGAGGAGAAGGAAAAGAGAGGAAATAGATGTAAGTTTCTACTCTACTGAAGCCAGGATCAACAGGAGTTGGACTGGACTAAAGGAGCCCAATAAACAGACTGGCAATTCACGATTTTCATCACAAATTATGCACAATTGGAATTGAGAAAAAGTTCAACCTATTCAATACAACGTATGTCGTACAAGATGTTTCAACATGTTATTTATTAGTTTAAAGTACCGGTTTCGACGCATAGTAGCGTCATCTTCAGCTTGAAGTTACAATATGGGCAGGATACATACCATATTACTGTATATGCAAATTACAAATGATTACAATTTTATGTTTAGGACTAAATAAACAATGGACCTTGACTCATATCTCCATTGATATTAACAGAACTGTGGACATTAATTTTATTTCATCATCATATACATTCAGACTTTTACTCATTCACCAATTTTTAACTTAAGGTGTACCGGCTAAAGCCGGCCCCGTGGTGTAGGGGTAGCGTGCCTGCCTCTTGCCCGGAGGCCCCGGGTTTGATTCCCGGCCACGTCAGGGATTTTTACCTGGACCTGAGGACTGGTTCGAGGTCCACTCAGCCTACGTGATTAGAATTGAGGAGCTATCCGACGGTGAGATAGCGGCCCCGGTCTAGAAAGCCAAGAATAACGGCCGAGAGGATTCGTCGTGCTGACCACACAGCACCTCGTAATCTGCAGGCCTTCGGGCTGAGCAGCAGTCACTTGGTAGGCGAAGGCCCTTCAAGGGCTGTAGTGCCATGGGGTTTGTTTGGTGTGTTTGTACCGGCTAAAAACAAATATCAGATGGCCTTGTCAATCATACATTATACTAGACTTTAATTTATATCTCCATTGATATTAACAGAAGTGTGGACATTAATTTTATTTCATTATCATATACATCAAGATTTTTATTCTCATTCACCAACTTTTACTATACAGCATCAATGTACCATACTAGACTATAACGCCTGTAATGCGTTACACCACTCCATATTTTATCCATTGTTTATTTAGTCCCAAATGTAAAATTGTAATAATTTGTAATTTGCATGTACACAGTAATATGGTATGTATCCTGCCCATCTTGTAACTTCAAGCCGAAGATGACTGTAGTATGTGTTGAAACCGGTACTTTAAACTAATAAATAACATGTTGTAAACATTTTATACGACATACTTTGTATTGAATAGGTTGAACTTTTCCTCAATTCCAATTGTGAATCTCAGTTCAATACGGAAAAAGGAAGTTTTAAACTTATACCATTAATAGATTATGCCCGCGAAAAGGTCTCCATGAGCCGTGTGTGTGTGTGTGTGTGTGTGAGAGAGAGAGAGAGAGAGAGAGAGAGAGAGAGAGAGAGAAAGGTGACCTCTCTAGCATTTACAATATTTATTTATTATATATATGCCTGTAACAGTTGTACTCCAATTACAACAAGCATTACTTAGTTGACATTACAATAATAAATAGATTTGAAAAAATAACACAACAATAAAGAATAGATTTGAAGGAATCGGCATAGACAGGCTAGGGAAAGATTTTACTTTAATTTACAATTATTGACTATTACTTGTATAAGTTATACAGTATATATGTGCAGGCACAAAGGTTTAAAGGCAGATAAGGTGCATGATTAATTACTATAATTAATGTACCAATGATTACACACTTTTGAAATTAATTGTGATTATGATGGCTCTGCATAAGTTTGCATAGTTAATTCTATGTTCTTTTTAAACTACATTGCTTAATATTGTGTTTTTATTTATATATGCTGAGATTATCTATAGCTCATTCCACGTTAAGAAAGTAGTATTGTTCTTATGAACCTGCAAGGAGTGAACACACCCCCTCTGAGACACCCATAATTCCTCATGATTAAGGGATATTATACTGTACTTTGTAATGTTTTATGAAAGATAGATAAAAAGGATTAGACAATTTTGCCCGTGGGTTATTAAAATGACTACATAACATTTCCTTTTTCATAACTACATTCGTAAGTAGGAAGCACACTGGTGGGAACAGCCATTGCTTTCTTGCCTTCCTTCATTTTCCTTCTGTGTTGCTTTGGTACAAGCATAGTGTAGTCCCTCAATCAATCAATCAATCAATCAATCAATCAATCAATCAATCATTCAATACTGATCTGCATTTAGGGCAGTTGCCCAGGTGGCAGATTCCCTATCTGTTGTTTTCCTAGCCTTTTCCTAAATGATTTCAAAGAAATTGGAAATTTATTGAACATCCCCCTTGGTAAGTTATTCCAATCCCTAACTCCCCTTCCTATAAATGAATATTTGCCCCAGTTTGTCCTCTTGAATTCCAACTTTATCTTCATACTAGCTGATGTACCCGTGCTTCGCTACGGGATTCTCAGAAAGACTGACTTTGTGGTTTTCTTTACTGAAATCAACATACGTCATTACAAAAACGTAAGTATGAATGTAGCGATTAAAAGCAATGCTATCATATAAAATACTCGATCAAATGGAAAGCCGCACGTTTTATAACTTTTAACGAACAGTGCTGCGGTTAGATTGCGGTGCCAATCTAATAGCCCAAAGTTCCAGAGCTGGGATGACCAGGCCGCAGATTGCCATGAACACTCATCTGCCATTAATCCGCTAAATATGCACACTGTTCATTCCAATCAGTGCCTCAGAGTAGGGATTGAATAGCCCGAATGGTATGATGATCCAGTGTGTTACGTACCAGTAGTATCAGAAAATTTATAAACCAGGGGAATGGCATGCTAAAGAAAAAAGTTATCTAACTCCCCAGCTACTTCCCATCAATATTCAGGCAGGCTGTTACACTCTGTACGACTGGGCGAGTTGACCGTGAGATTAGCGGTGCACAGCTGTGAGCTTGCATCCGAGAGATAGTGGATTCGAACCCCATTGTCGGTAGCGCTGAAGATGGTATTCTGTGGTTTCCCACTTTCACACCAATCAAATGCTGGGCCTGTACCTTAAGGCCTAAGGCACTCCTAGCCCTTTCCTATCCCATCGTCGCCATAAAAACTATCCATGTCGGTGCGACGTAAATAAAATAAAAAAATACTCTGTACGCAGCATCTACCGGAGATGAGGAGCAACAGAAGACACAAAGCACATCACGACCAACAATGGTCAATGTAATGTTATTGTTGATCAATGATAGGATCTATCTATATTGTAGGCCTTCACATTTAGTTTTCTTTCGACTCTGTGATTTGTAAAATATTTTATACCATAAACTGTAGTTTCTTATTCTCCGACTTATATAGCGATTTTCATTAAATACTGTTTACCCATTTTCTCGTTACTCGGCGCTGATATGGACTTAGTAACAAAAATCCAAATTCATGAATATGTTTGTGATCATAGTCAGTACGCTAACAATGTATAAGACATGAATAATAGGAAATTTAATACTATATAACCTTAGTTATGTAGCATTCATCGATTACACCTCTATTAAGAAATATTTGAGAATTACATTTTAGGCCTTCCCCTAAACTATCATTTCACTCAGCGTGAATAAAATAATTTACAGCCTAGACTATAGCGACTTATTTCCTAACTTTGCATACCGATTTTCATCAAGATAGGACTACTAATAACAATAATATTTGAGAATTAAATTTTAGGCCTTCCCCTAAACTACCATTTTTCTTAGCGTGAATACAATTATTGATAGCTTAGATTGTAGCAACTTATTCCCCGAATTTGCATACCCATTTTCTTTAAAATACGACCACTAATAACATAAAGAGTTGAGAATTCAATTTTAGGCCTTCCCCTAAACTACCATTTCACTCAGCATGAGTAAAATGATCTATAGCGTAGATTGTAGAGGCTCATCCCCTGACTTCACATACCGATTTTCATTAAATTCTCTTCAGCCGTTTTCTCGTGATGCATGTACATACATACACAGACAGAAATTACGGAAAAGTAAAAAGTGCATTTTCTTGTTACTATGGACATGACCGATACAGAAATACCATTATTTTCAAATTCTGAGCAATGTACAGACAAAACTCTTTTATTTTATATATATAGATTGTGATCTTTCCTACTTTTATAAACGCCACTCAAACTTATTCGTCTACTAATGTCATTCCATGCCATCTCTCCGCTGACAGCTCGGAACATACCACTTAGTTCAACAACAATAAAGGTGTTTTAATTTGTTCCACCTATTCAATACTTTTATTTTCACTTATAGTGGTTACATAAATAGACTCTTAGTTAAATGGGACATGTTTCGCCCTCAATTAAGGGCATCTTCAGCCTAAAAACAATCATCAATAATACAACTAATATTAAAAGTGAAAGCTAAAAGTTTAGTCAGTTATTAAAATTCAGAACAAAAAAATGTGAAAAATGATACAATATATAAAGATGCTAATGGAAAACTGTCTGATTAAACTATAATCTTGTCGTAGACTAAAACTTCTTCCATTAAAATTCTAATTAAAAACAGTTCATTTAAAATATTAGTGGAAAACTGTTGTTACTCTATAGAGAATAACATCATGAACTGTTTTTAATTAGTTTAATGGAAGAAGATTTAGTCTCCGACAAGATTATAGTTTAATCGTAGACAGTTTTCCATTAGCATCTTCATATATTGTATCATTTTTCACATTTTTATGTTCTGAATTTTAATAACTGGCTAAACTTTTAGCTTTCACTTTTAATATTAGTTGTATTATTGATGATTGTTTTTAGGCTGAAGATGCCCATGATTGAGGGCGAAACATGTCCCATTTAACTAAGAGTCTATTTATGTAACCACTATAAGTGAAAATAAAAGTATTGAATAGGTGGAACAAATTAAAACACCTTTATTGTTGTTGAACTGTAAATTTTCAATACGGACCTAAAATGAGGTTTATAACATGTAACATACCACTTAGTCGAGCAGCTCTCCTTCTCTCTCATTTCTTCCCAGCCCAAACTTTGCAACATTTTTGTAACGCTACTCTTTTGTCGGAAATCACCCAGAACAAATCGAGCTGCTTTTCTTTGGATTTTTTCCAGTTCTTGAATCAGGTAATCCTGGTGAGGATCCCATACACTGGAGCCATATTCTAGTTGGGGTCTTACCAGAGACTTATATGCCCTCTTCTTTACATCCTTACTACAACCCCTAAACACCCTCATAACCATGTGCAGAGATCTGTACCCTTTATTACAATCCCATTTATGTGATGACCTCAATGAAGATCTTTCCTTATATTAACACCTAGATACTTACAATGATCCCCAAAAGGAACTTTCACCCCATCAACGCAGTAATTAAAACTGATAGGACTTTTCCTATTTGTGAAACTCACAACCTGACTTTTAACCCCGTTTATCAACATACCATTGCCTGCTGTCCATCTCGCAACATTTTCAAGGTCACGTTGCAGTTGCTCACAATCTTGTAACTTATTTATTACTCTATAGAGAATAACATCATCCGCAATAAGCCTTACCTCTGATTCCACTCCTTTACTCATATCATTTATATATATAAGAAAACATAAAGGTCCGATAATACTGCCTTGAGGAATTCCCCTCTTAATTATTACAGGGTCAGATAAAGCTTCACCTACTCTTTCTCTGAGATCTATTTTCTAGAAATATAGCAACCCATTCAGTCGCTCTGTCTAGTCCAATTGCACTCATTTTTGCCAGTGGTCTCCCATGATCCACCCTATCAAATGCTTTAGACAGGTCAATCGTGATACAGTCCATTTGACCTCCAGAATCCAAGATATCTGCTATATCTTGCTGGAATCCTACAAGTTGAGCTTCAGTGGAATAACCTTTCCTAAAACCGAACTGCCTTGTATCGAACCAGTTATTAATTTCACAAACATGTCTAATATAATCAGAAAGAATGCCTTCCCAAAGCTTACATACAATGCATGTCAAACTTACTGGCCTGTAATTTTCAGATCTCAGAGGGGGTGTGTTCACTCCTTGCAGGTTCATAAGAGCAATACTACTTTCACTCTGAACCGCCGGCAGCTCACTTCTGTAGTGAAGTCATCTACAGTATTTATTTGTTGCGTGTGTGTTTTTAGGCTTTAAATCGGTGTGTAATTGTCTTGAGTTGGGTGAGAGTTATGCAGTAAGCCTACGTGTGTGGTTTCTTACTTTTAACATTAATACAGTGATTTATTTGCATTATTCCGGCTCTGTAGCTAAATGGTTAGTGTGCTGGCCTTTGGTCCAGAGGGTCCCGGGTTTGATTCCCTCAGGGCTGGAGATTTTAACCTTAAATGGTTAATTCCCTTGGCTCGGGGGCTGGGTGTTTGTGCTGTCCCCAACATCCTTGCGACTCACACACTACACATAACACTATCCTCCACCACAATAACGCGCAGTTACCTACACATGGCAGATGCCGCCCACCCTCATCGGAGGGTCTGCCTTACAAGGGCTGCACCCGGCTAGAAATAGCCACATAAAATTATTTGCATTATGGCTGAGAATGTTAAGGTATGACAGCACAGTAGTATCCCGCGTTGCCTGGAGAAATTTATTAAATGCAATTAAATGGATCCCTCACCCCTCGAGCCAATAAAAAATATTGTCTCTTTTCTCCCCCAATTTGCCTTACACTTCAGTGCTGAGGTTTTCTATGTGCCGTAGTTTACCTCTGATTCTGTACAAACCAAAAATAGCCCCTGTAAACACCCAGTCACCTTTAGTTCATAAAAATAATTTGCATCTTAGTTCCTTCCGCTTTTTATCTTGAACTTGCAGTAAATACTGAATTTCACAAATTTATTTGCATCCGTTTTCCCGTGATGGTGTTGAGCAGAGCCGTTTGATATGGCAACCCTGTTGTCATAAGAGCAATACTGTTTTTTTAACATGGAATGGCCTATAGTATGCATTTCATCTGATGGCCAGGCAGGCATCAGTTTTTGAAAAAGTGACAGTCTGTAATAGTGCGTTGGCACTGCCGGTGGCTCCAAGTAGCCTATGCAGTGACCTTCACGGTATGCACTAGCCCAGCGTCTTGGTAGGTGTGCTATTTACCAACTGATGAGCCCAACTTAGCACACCGGGGGAAAACGCTGGCAACTAGGAATGAGTTAGCTGGAAAATTTATAATATCCAACAACGGACCAACTATATTGGTATTAATTTACTCATTCGGAACAAGTATTTCAGGTTCCCTATGGGAATCGACATCTATATCATCACTCTCGTGCTGATTCGATCTCTGGCATGTTCTGTCATCTGTTGGGCATTATGTAGAACTAATTGATCACAGCTTATAGCTTTGGGAAGTAACTTAGAGCTTTTTGTAGATGTCTGTGAAGTTCATCTGTGGTGTAAACAAGCTAGCTGCTCTCATAGTGATATTTCTGATCAAGGAATCTTTCTGATATTAACCACAGCGGAAAGCAGTGGCGGTGACTAGGGGGCTGGTGGGGGTGGGGCAGTTGCCTCCCTACTTTGTGGAGAAAAAATTAAAGCTTTATTCCATTTTATCCATCTGAAACTGGGAATTACTAAAAAATGTACAAACCCTGTTGTCTTTTCAGCTAATTCTTTCCTTTAATTTCTTCAATTACAGTATTAATGAAAATACTTTGCGGAAATACACACAAATGTTGTTCGTCGCGGCTAACCGAATTGTACAGAGCCAGAGAAAGTAGTGGGGAACCGCACAGCAATGTGTAGCATGTTCTATGATAGCGGGTACCGGGTATATTTTTGTGGAAAGACACCCACTTGTTGTGCACATTCGTCAGTGTGACAGACTCGCTCAGTTCTTTCTAGTGTCTGTTACTTTGTTACTGTGCAGAGATATACTGAATAACTTATTAATTGTATAATCACACCATACTTCTATTTAATTGTAATACATGTGTAATTATTGTTCCTTTGGTGAAAGTTTTATTGTATAGTACTATTATTACTGTTCAAAAGTTTGCACTTTTAAACTTTACATCTGTCGAAAGTTGCTCAGAGCAAATCAAAAACTTACCATTTTGTAGCAGTGTTTTTCAATTTTGATGCCCTCCTTTCCCTATATCCTTTAGACTTGGGTACCTTTTATTGTCTATTACATTCCTCCCTCCCCCCCCATCCCTCCACATCTAATTCACTGGTGAAAAGTGATGATGATGATTTTAATGAATTGTTAAGTGATTTTGAAAGTGAGTGATACAGAGTGTGACTAAAATATTGTAAGTGAGAAAGAAACAGAGCCTCCTTCTAAACGAAAGAAGAAAAACATGAGTTAAAAAGCTATTTCATCACTATTTTCGTGGTGGCCGGATGCCCTTTCTCCACCAGACTTTTAAGTAACTGTCACAGACTCTGGGAGCCAAGTAGTGTTTGATGACAAACCCCAAAATCATTGATTTAAAAAAAGAAATTGTGCTAGTGGAGTTGGTGTAGCTGGTTGTTGATGAAACAAATCAGTATCACAAACAACTGGTGGAAAACATCAAGCTCTCACCACATTCCAGGTTTAGGAAGTATTTTAAAATATCAACGTATATACTTGCAAGGAGTTGTATGTATTAGTTGCCTACAGATTTTAGGAAATAATTTTATTTTGGCCTCTTTATATTGTATAAAGATTGATGTACATGCGGGCACAAGAAGTTTAATTTTGTTTTCCCACAAAATACAGTATACTGTATGTCAACGTGTAGGATTTTCCATTTGCATTTAAATTTATAAAGAACCAACATTTGTATATGTTTTAAGCTTATCATCCCACAAAATTGAGGCTTCTACAATTTTTTTACATATGAATAAAAAATCCCAACACTGATGTACCAGTCAACTGGTAACTCAGCACTTAAAAAGTTAATCTTACGCTTTGGAAGTTTTTCTAGAATGAAAAGTAAATCAATTAATCAATATGCTTTATTTGGACCTGTTCACAAATTTAAAGTAAAATAATAATTGAATGGCCTCGCCACAAGGTGACAGCCTATTGAGACGACTCCATCTAGGCTGCTTACATTTCAATTTTGGTGTTCTGTTTTACTCCGCTAGATTGCAGAATCTCTTAGGTGGCCTATGTCTGAGTTTTCAGTGGGGTTTCTTTTAATATTAAAACATATTTGGTCCGTATTGAAAGGAGACTAACATACAATAAAGGAGAGTACAAATGATCCTCCTTATATCAAAACAAAAGATGTTGCTAATACAAGATCACAACATTTTTATTAGGGACTGGTTTCGATGTCTTTGGACACAATCAGCCACAGGAGGTCAAATGAACAAAGATATATAGATCTATACAGGGTGGGCCATTTAAATGTATCCGAGCAAATATCTCAAACTACACATCGGATAAAAAGAATGGGTAATAAAAGTTGTTTGATTCGGCAGGGAACATTCAATGATACCAAACTCCACCCCCTACCTACACCCACTGGGGGTAGGGGAGGGGGGAGAAGGAAATCTTAAATAGGAAGCCCCATTTTTTTATTGCAGATTTGGATTCCCCAGAAAAAATTACCCCAATTTGACCTATGATTAAAGTAATTTTGGCTGACAGATGGCAGTGTAATCGACAAAAATTAAATTGGTTAAAAATCATCAAAAATTGAGGATGTTTTGAGAAAAACACATGATATCAGAAAAATGTAGAGTTTACCATGGCTACGAATAGGAAGTGGCCATTTTCTCTTGATAACAACAATGGAAACTACAGCAAAGGTAAAGAGGAAAGAACCTAAGAACAACAAGCAAGAGAAGATTAAGGTGTACAAGTTAAGAGAGAACAAGGAGGTGCAGGAGCAGTTCACACAGGAAGTGGAGGAGAGTGTCGGAGGATAGATGAGAGGATCAAGGGAATGGACCTGGAGGGAAAGTGGAACATGTTCAAGAAGATACTACTGGAAGTGGCAAGTAAAGTATGTGGAACAACAAAGGTGGGGGAGTAAAAGAAAAAACAAGCTGGTGGAATGATATCAAGGAAGAAGTAAGAAAGAAAAAGGAAATATGCAAGAAATACTTAAGAAGCAAGGATGCTGAGGACCATAAGATGTATAAGGATCAAAGAAGAAAAAGACCTAGTGAAAATAGTGAAAAGACAGTCTTGGGAAGAATTCAGACAAAGAATGGAAAAAAATTATAAAGAGAACCAGAAGCTGTTCTATAGAGCACTGAAAAACATGAAAGGAGAAACAATGCCCTCTAAAGTTTATAAAAGATAAGGAAGAGAAAATATTAACAGAAGAGAAAGAAATAATGTAGAGATGGAAAGAATCTTTTAATGATTTACTGAATGGAAATGAGAATGAAGACAGCCTATGGTCAAGTGAGGAAAGAGAAGAGATGGGGAGAGAAGGAGAACAAGGAGAAGACTTAAGGATAAATGAAATGCGGTTTGCTATTAAACAAGTCAATAATGGAAAGGCTCAAGGGCATGATGGAATTGCCCCAGAAATGATAAAGAACTTGGGAAAGAAAGCAGAAGACTTCCTATTCAAGATTATGGTGGAGGCCTGGAGAACAAAAAAGGTACCTAGGGATAGGGAGGTAGCAGTCATCATCCTCATCTTTAACCCTCAAGCACACGCGCCAAATTTTAGGACGCAGACACACGCGTGGGGGTGCTTTCCACCCCACATATTATTGTATTGTAAAATATGAATTACTGTATTATTTGGAGATTTTAAGATAGATTATATAAGAATGACTCTGTCTGCGGGGATCCAGCCAGAAAGATATGAGCGGGGAGAGCACAGGAGAGTTATTTTTACATATCACTAGGAAATAAAATGACCTGGGGTGGATTCCACCCCATACGCGTGTGTTTGAGGGTTAAGAAAGGAGACAATCGAGAGTGCAATAATCATTGTGGCATATCTTTATCAGTGCCTGGGAAGGTCTTCTCAAAGATCCTGGACATTAGATTAAGAAAGGAGGTAGAGGCTAAACTTAAAGAAGCCCAGTGTGGCTTCCGTCCAAATAGAAGCACACAAGATCTCATATTTACTGTTAGGATGGCCAGTGCAAAGCTACTGGAGAACAAGACACTTCATGCTGCCTTTATTGACCTGAAACAGGCATTTGACAGAGTCCCGAGGTCCAAACTCTGGTAAGTCCTAAAGGAGTATGGTGTTATTAAGTCACTTTGCAGTTCAATCACGAGTCTGTATAAGAACTGTCGGAATTATGTGAGGTCAGCAGAGTTCACTACAAGACAAGGAGTTCGACAAGGCTGCAGTCGTAGCCCTCTCCTTTTCATTGTGTACCTCGACCAAATTATGAAGCTGTGTCATGAGAGAATCAAGAAATCGACTGACGGAGATCACCTCATGCGGCCAATACGATTTTCTGATCTGGCATTTGCTGAAGACCTGATTGTTGTTGCCTCCAGCAAAAAAAACCCTTCAACACATCAACATATGAGGGGAAGAGCTTAAGAAAAAAAGGGTGTGGAGGTGAATGTGGACAAGACAAAGACTATGGTTATCAGCAGGAATGAGGAGACACTGCATCATGGTCGATAGTAAACCATTAGGGCAAGTCACCAAGTTCAAGTATCTTGGCTCAGTCATCTGCTCAGACAGGAAGATGAAGGAGGAAATAACAGAAAGGATAGGAACAGCAGGGCGCTTGTTTAATACCATCCGAACAAACTTCCTCAACAAGGAGATCTCAAAGGGCCCAAAGTTAGCTGTTTACAAATCCACCTTTGTACCCACATTGACCTATGGCTGCGAATCCTGGGCGCTAACAGAAAGACCCAAGAGCAGAATCCAGGCGGCAGAGATGAGATACCTCCGAAAAATAGGACAAAACCAGGAGGGACAGGATCTGGAATACAACCCTCCGAAAAGTATTGAATATGAAGCCACTAGAGAAAACCATCCAAGAATATCAGTTGAGATGGTTTGGCCACGTCCACCGAATGTCGACAGACCGCTTGCTGAGGTTAATGAGGGAGGTGAGTGGAAGGAAGGCTCGAGGGAGACCACTGAAGACATGGGAGGAGGGGATTAGAGAAGCACTGCAGGAGAGGGGACTCGGTATTAGAGGCCGTTGCCATTACCGGAGATAGGAATAGATGGAGATCTCTCGTATCCTCGACACTTCATGGTACAAGAGGACCGGATTAAGTAAAAGTAAATATAAATGATATTTTTAAAATTGATATCCTGGGGCACCATTATTCACGTCAAAAGTAGTATTTAGTTATTGATAAACAAATAAATGAACTTTCCCATCGTTTTTGATTGCAGCGCCATCTAAAAATAAATTTGCATCAATAATAAAATCAAAACATTCGATTAGGTACTGGAAAACCAAGATTTGATTTAAAAAATTGGTTTCCCATTGAAGATTTTGAAATAATTTCCACTCCCATAAGTGGGGATGGGGTGCTTCGGTGAATAATGGTGCCCCAGGATATCAATTTTGAAAATGCCGTTTAAGTTTACTTTTATTTTTCTGATATCATGTGTTTTTCTTGAAATATCCTAATTTTTTTATGACTTTTTAACCAATTTAATTTTTGTCGATTACAGCGCCATCTGTCAGCCAAAATTACTTTAATCATAGGTCAAATTGGGGTAATTTTTTCTGGGAATCCAAATCTGCAATAAAAAATGGGGTTCCTATTTAAGATTTCCTTCTCCCCTCCCCCACCCCCAGGGGGTGTGGGTAGGGGTGGAGTTTAGTATCTTTGGATGTCCTCTGCCAAAACAAACAACTTTTATTACCCATTTTGTTTTTTATCCGATGTGTAGTTTTAGAGATATTTGCTCCGATAGATTAAAATGGCCCACCCTGTATATGTAATAATACAAATATAGACCACTAGTAATAAAATTACATTAATAGGATGAAATATACAAAGTGATGGTGCTTAAAAGTCATTCTTACAAAATTTACAAGTTAGGGACTTGATGGTCGAATAATAAAATAGAAGTGAAAAAATATTAACAATTGGTTTAAAAAGTCTTTGTCACTGTAATGCCTAAAAGTCTTGAGCATGGCGTGAATAAACACTGGATGAATGTTGATATCTAAAAGCTGACGTAAAACACTGTTCCTCTGTTGATAATATGTATCAGTCACTACTGATCTGCATTTAGGGCAGTCATCCAGGTGGCAGATTCCCTATCTGTTGTTTTCCTAGCCTTTTCTTAAATGATCGCAAAGAAACTGGAAATTTATTGAACATCTCCTTTGGTAAGTTATTCCAATCCCTAACTCCCCTTCCTATAAACGAATATTAACTTGGTAGTGGCCTGTATTATCAGTTTTCATAAGGTAAACAATAAATTATAAAGTAATTAAGCAAGTGGATCGTGTTAACGGCACTGACAGAAGTATTGTTGTGAAACCAGAAAGTTCTCGATCCAGTGCGGGACCTGAAGTGTGAGAAGGAAGTCGGGTGTTTACAGGTTTAGGTTCAATGACTGCCGCAGCTCTTATATTGGGCAAACTGGTAGGAACTTTAAGATTAGATATGCAGAACATCTTAATGCAATCAAATACAACAGGTTTTCTGCAGTAGGTCAGCACATTCATGATTATAAACAGAAATTTAACGGAATAGATCAGGACTTAACAATATTAGATACGTTCAGCAAAGGCCCCTTGCTAGACACCATGGAGGTCTGCTATATACATTTGGATCAATATTTCAACCCGAATCTGAACCTGAATGACATTTCAGAAAAGCCCAGAATCTTATTTGATGTCCTAATTTCAGTCTTTAATAGTGTCTAATTTCCCCAAAACAGTTTGTTCTTTCAGATTTTACGTAACAAATTATCGCGCTATCCTTCCCTACCACGCCCGCCTGACTCCGCCCCTTCCATCGCCCCTCTGCCCCTCACTCCTGATCCACCCCTCTCCCTCCCTAAACACTGTGCTATGCTCCCAGTAAGCTCCAGCCTTCAGTTCCTCTCCATTCTCCGTACAAATATGCCCGTCAAGGTGAGTCCCTTACTTTAATTTTTTTAAATTTAGTGCCCTCTTTTCCATCAACTTATTTTAATTCAAAATTTTTTCTTTCTCACATTTCAGGTCCCTCATTGGATCGAGAACTTTCTAGTTTCACAACAATACTTCTGTCAATACCGTTAACACAATCCACTTGCTTAATTACTTTATCATTTTATTGTTTAGGTACCTTATGAAAACTGATAATACAGGCCACTACCAAGTTATATATTATCAACAGAGGAACAATGTTTTAAGTCGGCTTTTAGATGTCAACATTCATCCAGTGTTTATTCATGCCATGCTCAAGACTTTTAGGCATTACACAGTGACAAATACTTTTTAAACCAATTGTTAATGTTTTTTCACTTCTACTTTATTATTCCACCATCAAGTCCCTAACTTGTAAATTTTGTAAGAATGACTTTTAAGCACAATCACGTTGTATATTTCATCCTATTAATGTTATTTTATTACTAATGGTCTATATTTGTATTATAAAATATACATCTTTGTTCATTTGGTCTATTGTGGCTGATGGTGTCCAAAGACATCGAACCCGGTCCCTAATAAAAATGTTGTGATCTTGTATTAGCAACATATTTTATATTGATTTAAGGTGGATCATTTGTACTTCCCTTTATGTGATTTCTTGCATAGATATTAAATGTGCCATCAGAGATCTTCAACATGACATCACACGACACGGAGTGCTGAGTATTTTTCTTGTGTATCCTTCAGATATCCGATGCCACCTGATCAGTGTTAGGGATCCCTGCCCAAAGCTGGAGCAATTTCAGAAGAGAGGCCAAATTACACGATAATGTGACGATTAACATAGGGACAATGACTGAACCCAGCCACAAGTTGATCGAATCGCTCAGGTTATGAGGTGTACACATTGCTTGTATCCAGTAGACAAAGTGGAAAGGAGCGAAAAGCTGTGACATAAATGAGGGATACAAGCTCTTTAATAATACCAACGAGCTAGAATATACAGTAATACATACTGGCTATTGGCGGCTGCCATGTCTTAAATGTACCTCGGTAGGCGGAGGACTGTGTAAGCAAGTGCGGAACAGAGTGGGAAAATGAGATGTTTTCACACTGATCTTATTCATTAGATGTAACAGTTGGGGATTATTTGAGTTGATGATGAAAATATCGTATGGAAAGCATAACTGGTTGATGCGTTTAAAATGTATTTATACCAACATCCAGGGGTTGTAACACAAGTTGTTCCTCCAGGAATAATAACATGGTGACCCACAAAATACGTCAAGACAAAGCATTAATGGTAGTTCGGAAAGCCCATCAGGATGGAGTTCCCATACGTTTTGTAGCCAGTCAAGCATTCAAGTATGTCATCCATTCCTTCTCTTGATTTCGAACAATGACTTCATCAGGGAACAGCTTTTCATTCTTACTGGTCTTGGGGCTTGTTTTCTGCTTGAAGATTAAGAAAGGGGGAAGTTTGTGCTAATCTGCTGTGATTGCAAGCATTACAGTTATGCGTGGTTTTTCGCACCCTGAGGTTTTGAAGGTAACTTCCTTTGTCCCTTTCTCCTCAGTCGTGTAATTACGTGGCATATGGAACCAAATTGGTATCATATCAGTGTTGCCTATTTGGCCCATCGAAAAATTCTTCTCTTTCTGAAGTGTGATGGCATACTGCTGAAATCAATGAAGTTTTATTTCTCAAAACCCTGTGGATGCTTTTGCCATGTTGTACAGTGGGGAAGAGATAAGCCCGCCTGTTTCATAAACTGATCAACCCATCCACAGCTAGCCTTAAACGTTTGCCTCGGTATATTAAGAACTGCAGCCACCTCTTTTTCTTCGTTTCTTATGGTGTCATTAATCGCAAGTATCCAACTCTGCTGAATGGTCAGCATACTGGCCTTCGGTTCAAAGGGTCCCAGGTTCGATTACTGGCCGGGTCGGGGATTTTAACCTTCATTGGTTAATTCCAGTGGCCTGGGGGCTGGGTATTTGTGCTGTCTCCAACATCCCTACAACTCACGCTACACAACTATTCTCCACCACAGTAACACGCAGTTACCTATGTATGGCCAGTGCGAGGACCAGTGAATATCTTTCTAGAAGTGCTAGTTGCAAATAAGGCTGATTTGTGTTTCTTCCATAAGTGAACATTACTCTCAGCTACATTGAACTGTTACCATATTTTTCAGCATAAAGAATTACTTTACCCTTGAAAGTGGCACCATATGATGTTTGTCTCTGCTTGCCTTCCATTTCGTGACTACCTAATGCAAACACACTACACACTAATAGGCCAACAATGATGTAATGAAGTTGTGAATGACAACAAAGCATTGTGACGTGAGGAACAATAAATTTCAATGATGTTGCCAGTGAACGACGCTTTCAAGTTTGTGCTCAAATGTAATGTGCCATAGAATCTTATGTGTACCCTAATTTTGAATACTGCATATGGTAAAAACAAGTGCACATTAGATACAGTATATGTGTTGGATTCAGCTGCCTTACTACAACTCTGACAATTTCCGTCCGCTGTGCAGCGCGTCACAGCACCATTTATCTATTATTCGAGCGGGTGTTCACCGAAAATCCGCCCTGTCACCACTTGTGTTCATCCTGCGCGTTAACAGTGTGACTGTGGACCTAAAAACATCCCATCTATGGACCCCTCTCTGTGCTGGCTAGAGACTCAAGAAACAGGCTTAATGATTTGGTTACCCAGTGGAAAATAAGGATTGCAGCTAAAGCACACAAAAGTAGAATACCTGGAGTGTGGCACCCACACAAATGGGACAATATTGGTTGATGACAACTCACTATTGAAGACATCTGTGCTCTGTTACCTGGGCTCCTGCATGACAACTAATGGTGACACATTTATAGATGCCCGAGGACTGGTTAAAGTGGTGCCAGGTCACAGGCAAGATCCCATTGTCTCAAATTGAAGATCTACTACACAGTCGTTTACCCAGTGATGCCGTATTTGCCGGCGACAGAGACACACTAGCAGACCCTGCACGTTACTGAAATGCATGCGCTTATGTGGAGTCATGTTACCAGACTACACTAAGAACTGAGAGGTCAGAAACACTTTTAGAGATGTCCCAATTCCTGACAAAATGAGGGAGACAAGATTGAGGCAGTATGGTCATTTGGCTAGAGCTGATGCATAAACTATCGTCAAGCGAGCACTTACACCCAATCCAGATGGAGAACTACGTGGAGGCCGACGAGAAAATCGGTAGATGGACTGTCTAAGAGAGGACATGAGACCTGGTGTTTATCCTGCAGACACTAGAGACTGGGCATCATGGGGGTTGAAATGCAAGAAAGCAGACCCCACATAAGATGGGAAGAATGCTTGTAAGAAGATGAAACTGTTTGAACTTGCGAGTGGCATTTGCTCTACCACTAATCTAGTGAAATACCGGGTTGGGTGAGGAAGTCTCAACCAACGGAGAGGAAGAGGAACTTGGTGGTCGAGGAGGCTCATCTTGCACCTTTGAGAGGATGATTAATAAATAAAGGAAAAATCACTAGAATGATAGGGACATGAGAAACCTGAGATCCTGGGGAAAGCCTGTCCAACCTCTGCTTTGTCCAGCACAAATTTTACATGCATTCATCAGATTTGAACCCAGGACCACCATTAAGGGCAAATACATAACCGTTTTAGAGATGAAGGGGCCTCCGGAGTGTAATGAAAATAGATGGTAAAATATGAAAAATGAAATCACACCTCATTAAATTAACACCTCCCTTAGGCGATACGTATTGGGCCCATTTTCATCTGCACTATTAAGTGGAATTGCTACTGTCACTGAGTCTTAAAATCTAAAACAAAAGTAATACATATCAAGAATGATGAAGAATTTCCTTCTGAGTATGAAATCCTATGAAAATGTTTCAGAATTTTTCAAAATATTTATAAACACTTTATGGTATCTCCATTAAAATTAAAATTTAGTATTTGCAGAAAACAAAGTAAAGTCATCTCCGTAGAGGCCATGATGGCCCTTGGAGGGATGGAAGGTAAAGGCTTCCACTACCCGTAACCTCAGCACTTAATGGGTAGAGTGGTTAGCTCTAAGCCCGATTTGCAGGAAACAATGTATTTTAATTTTAATCCTTATTCTGTGCTAAATCTTGAGTCATTTAGCCAATTGGAGTCTTGAGAATAAGAAATAAAAATTCATAATGGAAAGAAATAATAAGAGAGTGAGTTTGCAGTTTTACATCATTTTAAATTTTGTGGTCACAAGTCAGGGAGCCAATAGTTGTATGTGGAATCAGAGTCAAAGAGACGTGATTGTCCATTTCGAAAAATTGAGATGTTCCTGCTTTTCGGAGAAGGTGAATTTGAGCCTTATAGTCAGCTCCCCTAAAATGGTTTCCCATGGTTTCCAATTTTCACACCATGTAAGTTTATCATAACCCATTATTGCATAGCGTCCAGAAAATTGGACGTTCATAAAAAATAAATTTGTGTGATATTTATGCATGGTTTTAAGCCCTCGATACTTTCTTGTGCTTCGAAAAGGCTGTAAATACATATTTCTTCATTCTTACCATTGATTGTTGAATCGCTCTTCTTGAGAGCATGGCAGCAACATAGTTTTGTGCAACAGTCGAGATTTTTATTTATGAATTAACAATTTTGTCTTATTATTGACGTGGCAGAGGCTTGTAAATATAGCTGTACTGAAAATCGGACGCTATGCAAAGGGAGTCCTACTGTTTCAAACATTTGTAATTTCTTACTAGTTTGATGTTGAGTGAAATATTTGAAGTTTTGGAGGAAAAATTGACGTTTGAAGAGGAGCAGCACATATAACCTCCTGATTATGGATGTGAAAAGTTTAATGATAATGGTAGGTAGGTAGGTATGAGGGTAATCTAAATTACCTTGGTAGAAACCTGCTTCTTAGTAAATGTGAAGGGCAAATTGCTTGAACACGATATGAAAAAGGGAAGGCTAGTTCCTGTGGCAGTCAAAATATTACCGAAAGTTCTACAGATGGAACTGAAAAACCAGATAACCACGCAGAAGGAAGCTGTCACATGAAAATAGTCATACATAAGATTGGGACAGTACCCCTGTTTTCGATATCCCTGATAGAATACCGTAGAATCTCGAATACCACCCGCAGTGTTTTTTAGAAAATATCGCTTCCAAAATTGGGTGCGGGTCTTATTAAAAATTTTGGGAAATTTATCTTTCCGAATGCGCGTAAATTGGGCATCACCGCCGGCGCGGCTTGGCAACAATGCTCTCTCTGTTCTCGGTATACGCTACTTCCGTGCTTGGGGTCAGTCTCACGCAAGTTCTCGGAGTATCAACATGAATTCCACAAAGCGTTTGCGATCCTTTACTGCGAGTGAGAAACTGAAAGTTGTTTGGGAAGCTGAAATTATTGGAAATTATGCCGCCGGTAGGAAATACGATATTGACGAGTCGTGTATTTGCGATTGGAGAAAGAAGAAAAATGTGCTATTAATATGTAGTGGTGATCGTAGAGCGTTTCCAAATGGAAATTCTTAATTCCCATGGAGGGAATTAGATATTTTTCCACCAATAGAGCATATCAAAAATCAGATAAAAAATTAGATGTATGGCTTTTCAGGCGTTTGCTCTATTAACGAGTCTAGTGTCAGACCTAAGACGAAATGCTGGTTAATAGAGCAAACGCCTGAAAAGCCATACATCTAATTTTTGATCTGATCGTAGAGCTTTTCGTGGACTGAGTATACAGTTTCCAGAAATTGAAAAAAAAAATAATAATAAATTTATAAATATGTGACAGAAAGGCGGGAATTGGGATGTGGTGTGTCAACCGAAATGCCACCTAAAGGTATTAGAGATCGCAAAGGAACTTTCATCGGAAGTGTTTAAGGCATTTGATGTGTGTTAGTAAGTATTGTAAATAATTTTGACTTCACTTTTTAAAAAAAATTTTGTTCTTTCAAAATAAGGCTGCAGGTCATATTCGGTGGCGGGTGGTATTCAAGATTATATGGTATTCAAAAGCATTAGTAGGTCGAATTGTAATGCAAAAGAAGCAACCCAAAAGTCAACAAGATCTTAATTGACATCTCATTTAGTAATTGACTCTGTTCCTATCTCCTTCCCACCACCATATCAAATGTGAAAATTGTGAAATTCCACTAGACTTCTTTATCTGCCAGTGGCTATAGGATACCTTTCCACATGTATACAGCAATATAAAATGAAAGGCTGAAATACTTTGGACTTGGAGGAAATGTAGTCCTACCTCTCATTGATGTAGGTGGATTTGAATCAAACAGGGGGCATACAGTATTCTTGGACAACTACTTTACATTCCTGAAATTGGCTTCAAAGGAAAGAAGTGCAACAGGGACAGAAGTGCCCTCTTCAAAGGAAGGTGAACAGGAAAAACGATATCATACGACTAGGAGTTTTGGTGGTACGTTGCTGGTGCACTGGAATGACAACAATGTCACTGTTGGTATGAACTACAAACAAATGGAGATAAGCGATGCATCAATGTGGTCCAGCGTAAAGGAAAAAAGTATGCAAAGTGTCTGTACCGCAGTGAAAGCTGTTAAAGTCCTATAGCGGCATGCGAAGAGTGGATCAGATTGACGAGTTTGTACTTCACTTAAAATGCTTCTGTGGATATCATAATCAGTAAATGCTTAATTGTAAATAGCGTATACAATATTGTGGTAAGTCTTTAGTGGAAATTGTAGATATACTTTACAGTGTAAATAGGTTAAGTTAACACTGCCTAGCTTGCAACATTATTGTACATACAATATAATGCTGAGTAACTAGTGTTGTATTGACCTGAGTGCATAGCGTCCGATATATATTGGAGGTCTGTGTAAATAGAAGTATCACTTGTATGAACATTTTGATTGTTGGAACGTGTTTTGGCAATTATTAAGAGTAGAAATGTGTACATAAATTGAAATAAAACACAAAAAATTAATTTATGCACTAATGGGTAAAATGAGGCCCCTGTCACTACCATTCCAGTACTGGCCCTCCCCTTCCCAGTCATTGACAAAAGTTGCAATTGTTAGTGCAATTTAACACGAAGCAAAAATAATCTCTCATGCACTGCAATCTGTGGTCACTGTGGTAGAATGTCAGCACGTAAGGAATAAACTGTCAGTCCCTACAAACAAGAATTACCACAGGGCCATCGCAAGATGAGCAGGTAGATGCTTGGAGTTTGGGGCCATCACTGGCAGCTTTCTTATGTGGCATATTATGTTTTTAGAAGGGCAGCGTTTTGAAAACTTTTTTTGGGATTACAAAGGCCTCACAACATGTATTTTCTAAAAATTGAGTCGTGTGATCGCAAAATTAAATTGACACTGGTTTGGGTCCTGTGCTTGTAACCACCTCCAATAGATAGGCTATTGGAAAAAATTATTTCAAGTAGCCTTTTTAATTTATATATCCTTTGTTGCTAATGGAAAACCCAGGGCAAGAAGAAAAATGCCAATAAAGATCAGGAAACAACAATGGGTTAGAAAATGTTGCTCTATTAATGTAGACAATTTGCACTTTATACCTATTTTATGAGCTGCAGTGTGCCATAATTACAACTAATGATTTCACAAAAACTCTAAATATAGGCACGTATACATCATTTTATATATATATTTTCTCCTGAACGGTAGCATCAGAATTGTGGAACACAGCTAATTATGACTTTAGCTCGCTCTCTTAGCTTCTCCTGTCATTCACCGTTCTTTCTCTCTAGGGGTTGGGGCTCTGATATCTCTCTCTTTCTCCTCCCATGGTCAAGTTGTTGTTGGCATTAACAGTAGAGGGTAACTCTTGCCATTTATGCTGAACCGGTGACAGGCCAACTTACTAACATTTCATTTTGTAATGCCACAATGTGTGTCCTGTTGCTTTGTCAATTGTACATTCATTACAATTCAGTGATTACTTATATATTATCATACCATCCTGGCACAGATGCTCACTGCGGATCCACCTCTACACCTTATTGGACAACTGACGAATATGGGTTTTGTAAAGACGCATTCAAAACATTTAGTTTCTAAAAAATTTCTGAAATATATGTGTACTTCTGCTGAAAGTCACAATTGATGAAATTTTCAGCATTGGGAAAAATGTAGTAGGTCCAGATTGCATCAGGAGCTTTCTTCCTATGAGAGCTTGTAATCCTTGGTAAAATCCTGACATATCTGTGCATATTCCAGTACATTTTCTCCAGTCTAGTTGGCTTTCATTCATGAGCTTCACATTTTTTTTTTTTTTTGAACAATAATTTGCTGTTCTAAGTGCGATAATCTCACGAAACAAAGATCTCCAGATAATTTATTAGTTTACTCTATGAATCTCTCATAACAGATAAAGAATTTGCATCAGTGTTACTATCTTTTGCCTGATCGATTTTAATAGCTAATTCCTCATTTATATCCTCTGCCAGGTCACTTATTCTGTGATGAATTGTGCTTTCAGGCATATGTACATTTCCAATTTTTTAATAGCAAATTTACACACTATAATCATGACCATATCAATTGCTGCAGGAAAAAATTAATTTCTCAGCTATACTGTGCCATGTGATTTGCTACTTAGTATGATGCCAGAAGGTATTTTCTACGCACAGACGTTTGTTGAGAAAATATACTTTTATTTAATTTTACCTCAGTTGCTTTACGGAAAAAAAAATATCTTGGTCCTTGCCTTGTAAGATGGCTTCAGCTTATTCGATAACATGCTGTCTACAGCTGACACTTTCAAATTATGTACAGAGGCCTTTCTTCATTACTAACAGTAGTAGAGACGATACAGCGGTCCAAATACCATTTTTCGTATTTCCTATACTTTGGAATTCAAGAGGACAGATTTGAGCAAATATTAGTTTATAGGAAGGGGAGTTAGGGATTGGAATAACTTACCAAGGGAGATGTTCAATAAATTTCCAATTTCTTTGAAATCATTCAAGAAAAGGCTAGAAAAACAGATAAGGGAATTTGACACCTGGGCAGCTGCCCTAAATGCAGATCAGTGGTGATTGATTGGTTTTGGTTTCTCTGAGCCACTGGGTTTCGTATAATTCAGTTCATGTTTGTTACCCTTACTAATAAACTTATCCATTGGGACTCAACCTCAAAGTGCAAGACACTGAGCTCTCTCTCCCTGGTAATCTGTCCGACTCGTTGGCTGAACGGTCAGCGTACTGGCCTTCGGTTCAGAGGGTCCCGGGTTCGATTCCCGGCCGGGTCGGGGATTTTAACCTTAATTGGTTAATTCCAGTAGCACGGGGGCTGGGTGTATGTGTTGTCTTCATCATTTCATCCTCATCACGACGAGCAGGTCACCTACGGGTGTCAAATAGAAAGACCTGGGCCCTGTTTCATAAAACATCTTCCACTAATATTATTAGTAAGAAACCAATAATATTAACTAATAATATTAGTATTATGTTTCATAAAATTATTAGCTAATAGGCTAATATTAGTTATTAGTTTGAGTCAAAATTATTAGTAAATGTTCCTAATAATATTAGTAAATTGTTTCATAGACAACATGACTAATAAAAGTTACTCATATTATTAGGATTATTTCCATGAGAGTATTTTGACTCATAATTCATATTATTAGTGAAACCAAAGTGAGTGGTATTTTAATATTTTGGCATAAAATCGTGAAGATCACTGAAATTGCCGATTCTAATTCAAATAGTGATAAGGAACGAGTGTAGGTATTCACCGTTCAATAATTGTTACGTAAAAATCACTGTACTGGCATATAACAAACATATGAATAAGATTTAGGTTAGATTACAGAACTACTGAGTATTTGCTTGATAGGATTGGTAATAGAACATTCCACTGCAAGGAATGAAGCATAACCTTAAAATAGCAGCTTCGCATTGCACAGTATCATTGTTTCTCTAGTGCAGTTCTGCTCAGACACTCCAAGTATCCTTTAAAATCGTGGCTTATATCACAAGTAAACCAAGATGATCATTGTTTTAAGAGGAAGTAAGCTACAACTAGGCAACCATCAACACTAATCAGATAGAAAAATGGAAAGGATCCAACATTTTGAAAAATGAAGGTATCCGCTAAAGAAAGAGAAGCGCCATGAAGGGCATGAAAATGAAAGACTCTCTCGGCCTCGCAACCTAATACTGTCAAGGTCGGAAAAGAACAAGAGTTGAACAAGGGAGGTCAGAAGGGTAGATGAAAATGAGCCTGGCAGAAGTATAAGCAATGGCAGGACTCATCTCAGTGCTCCATGTTCGCCAACCCACGCTCCTAAGTTGAGAATCCTGGGACACCTTTTAGTTGCCTCTTACGACAGGCAGGGTATACCGTGGCTGTTATACCTCCGCCCCCACCAAAAGGGCATAGTAAACAAAGATTTTGCTAGTCCATCTCAGAGATTTTTAAGAGCACATGGAATAAAGTAAAAGGAACAAGGAGGGTTATAGTGTGCAAAAGGCTGCAAATAGTTGACGCTTTAACTCAATCACTTTCCGCAAATAAACTTTCTTCTCTCACATTATCTTCATTTCTTTTATCCATTTTCATACGTATCAAATTCACAACAACGAAAATATCAAATGAGCCTTTTGAACATGTGGATTAATAGTTGGTTGTAGTCAAGCATTAGCCTACTGCTAGGAACAAACCCAAACCAAAAACATATGCAACAGACCGATTCTAACCTCCATTTGTATCAGCTGACTAATGAACTAATATTATTAGGGAAGATATTTTATTAGTCATGTGTAAATCTTTATGAAACAGAATTTGGTTAACTAATAATTATTTTTATGAGTTCTAATATTATTAGCTAACATTATTAGTTAGTTTTATGAAACAGGGCCCTGCACTTGGCGAGCCGAACCCGTCCTGAGATCTCCCGGCACTAAAAGCCATACGACATTTCATTTCTGGTAATCTCATGATTTTTGGTTGTATGTGGAAACTTATTCGATTGTAAACTACTTGTAATTACACAGAGAATCATCCCTGGATTTGAAGCAATCGGGGGATTCCCGTAGCAGACCATGTGTTCTCCTTTATGTGACAGTATCGCAACTGCGTAATTTACATTACTCGGGAATTTTTTCCGGTCAATTTTTCTTCTAAATTCTGAAGAGGTATATAGTGTCGTTTGTTGTCCTAATTACAGCATAAATCAAGGTGCAAATTTAATTTAACTTCACTTTTTTTCCCCGCTGGACTGGCTGTCCATGTGCGGAGTGTTGGTACTCGGTGATTTTCACTCCCACAGCATTATCACATGGTACACGCTCGAGACCTGCCCTCTTCTGTTTGTCGCACAATTATCTTCATCTCACTCGCTGCTTGCGTAGAAATTTCCATGGCATTAGTCCTCAAATGTCCTCCTCTCATATCCGCGCGTGCCAAATACAGAACATATTGAATTAAATTTTAAATATATGTGCCTGGATCACTAATTCATGGCTCTAATACGACATGATATATTTATATTTTACCAATAAAATGTACTAGATGTATGCTGTAACACAAGTTGAGCATCTTGAAGACTGTATTTTAAATGTATTTTTATGTACATCTGTATGGGGTTATGTACAAGTAGTCTAGTATTTGTGATTGATTGTTGAACATCTGAATTATAACTTTTGAATTTATGAATGTTTCCTTACACATTAGATTCACTATACCTCCAATAACAAAAGTTGAAGTCTTGACATTTTTTAGAGGGAGGTCCTTTTACTGCCTGCCGTGGCAGGATAAAGGGAGTGGGGTATGGTTGCCATGAAACGAGGGTGGGGCGACTGTGGTTGCCAGGGATATAAATCTTCTGGCCAGCTAGTCTTGCTTGGAGTTGCCAAACCTCTCACTTCTGATTTAGATCTTGGGATCAGAAGGCCAACGCTGTACTGTCTGAGCTTATCAGGCAGGTCCCTGTGAAAAATAACGGAACATGAGACCAAGTCGGTCACAGTTTGGCCGGTTGTGTCCCATTTGCGATCACTCCCATTACAGTGGAAAACAAGAATGTGAAGAAAGACCAGTTCATGTCCCACTTGCGATTACTGTAAAATTATCAGCAGCCTGTCAGGCTTTTCCAACGTTAATGCAGCAAGGGGACTGCTAATTAGGGCGTACTCCATACAACTGTGTGATAAGGATTCTCCCAACCTGTCCCCTCTCTCTTGAACAGTTTTTGAGGTAATATTACTCTATACTTTTTAACATACTGTAATTATTCCAGCTGTAGTCATCCATCGTTGACGTAGCTTTTGTTATGCTATCTGTGTGCTAACTTACGACATGCAGATCAATGAGACGAAGAAAGACAAGCCTTATGCTTTATATAATGGATACTCTTAGGCCCCATTCACAGTGCAAATGTAACCATAAACTTAACGAAATAACGTAACCGTGAAATTAACGTAACATTAACACTGCCATGATATTTAGCACGGAAGTCGGGTTTTGGGGTATCTCGCAGTTTTATATTTCAATACCTCGATGGAATCAAACAACGTGGTAGCGGAATTCATATTACTTCATACATCTGTTGCTTTGCTCCTGGGAACTGTGTACCTGAAAAGGCGATCTAAACAACGGTGCAGAAAATGGGTTCATCCCTTGAATCAAAGGAGGTTATCTCAGGGTGATTTCAGTAATCTACTGTGAGAAATGACCCTCATCAATTCGTTTTGTACATGCATATGAAACCTGAACTGTTTGCCTTAAGATTTGCTTCCTCTTTTCTCTTTTCTCTTTCCACTATCTATCATACCCCGATGAGATGTTTGAATCTATTTCTTTGGTTGATATCGTTTTTGTAAACTAGTAGTCTGTCATAATGTTAAGAAATATACAGGGACACTGTTTTATCTGGTTTTATGTATGACAGGGATTGTCACTCGCCTGGTCGCCACCGCTGCGATCTTATCTCCCGCCATTTACCATCAGATTTCATTGCTGCAACATATTTATTCCCTTTCGGTACAGCGTCTTTGTAATTTTTTTTCCTTTTATCATACTTACATAAAAAGATTATTTTGAAGGAGAATTACAAGTGTTTCATCAAAAGAAGTCATATCGCTCACAAAATACAATGTTTACGTCTGCTCTGATTGGCTGGTTCTTAAACTTAACATAAAATTAACCGCAAGAGCTTGGAGTTTGCAGTCTCTTAATTTTACAGACTTGCAGTTAAGTTTACGTTGGCGCAATGTGAACGTTTCCATCGGATAACATGGCCGCAAACTTCTAAGATAACGGTAATTTTAAGTTTACATTACGTTATGTTTGCATTGTGAATGGGGCTGTACAGAAATTTCTGGAAAAGTCAGGGATGTTTGGTGACATGGGTTTGTTTTACCGCTGGATTTATGTCGCAGCGACACAGATAGGTCTTATGGCGACAATGGGATAGGAAAGGGCTAGGAGTGGAAAGGAAACGGCCGTGGCCTTAATTAAGGTACAGCCCCAGCATTTGCTTGTTGTGAAAATAGGAAACCACGGAAAACCATCTTCAGGGCTACCGACAGTGGGATTTGAACTCACTATTTTCTGAATGCAATATAATATTTTCGCGCTATCATTAAAGAATTATCATTTTTTAAACTTATTTTAATCTAAAAATTTTCTTAACATTAGGTTCTGGAATCTTGTACATCTAATCCAAGCATACAGACAAAAAATGATAGTTTTATTTATTACTCCGTTTCTATGAGTTAACTGGATGTCAGACAGTGGTGCCAAATTGTTATGAGTGCAAACAGCTGATTCATGAAATGTAACACGAACGGAAATGTATATACTCGAATATAAGTCCAGAATCAATTATTCTTCGTAGCAACATGCATAACTTACATAACACATTACATATTTCGGATAAGGCTAAAAGATGAAAATAGAGCAATGCTCGAACAGATAAAACGCGAGAAAATGAAATGAAATTTCTACTCACCATCTAGAAGAGCTCGCTTTGCTAATAGATTAAATTTTTTTTAAGTACGGAAAAAATCCTACAAAGAGTGGTGAACAACTTTATGCCCACGCCTCCTGACTATTTCATCCACCACGTAAACTGGGTACTAGGGCTGGTTTTGTTTCACAAGATGCATGATATCCTCCCCTTCCCCATGTCATCGCAAACCGAAATATTATGCTGCTTGAACCACTTAATCAACTCATTATTTCTAGCTGTCATTGTTGGTGCTTTGTCAAGAATGACCGAGTGAACCGACGAAGGGCGCGAAAAGGACTGAGCACAATACAACACACAGCTGATAGCATGTGGTTACAGTAAACAAAAGATCGACAACATTGGTAACTGGAACTCGAGTCTAACGCGCTCTATCTGAGCGATCGGCTACCTATGATTGGCTGTTTATTAATTCACTTAGCCTCCGCCAAAAGGCAGCTCTCAAATGTCAAGTTGAAACTCATAAGAACTGAACTATATATAGGTGGAAGTAGGCTGTGTGGCAGTGCGTTTCGACGCACTACGGCTGTGGAGCCAAGCTCTGCATTCGAGAAACGTGTGGGTTGGAATCCCACCATCGGCTGTTCTCAGAATAGTTCTGTGGTTTAATATTTTCACTTCCAGGCAAATGCCGGTACAGTTCCTATCCATAAGCCAGAGCTGAGTCTTCGCACCCCTTACCCAATTTCATTCACCATAACACATTGTCTTTATTAGCTCCTCAACTGAGGTTGGTGCCAGGAAGGGCATCCGGCCATAGAAACATGCTCTATAAATTAATCTCATCTCATCCCGACCCGGTATCAAGAAACGAGACTGAGGGGTAGACATACATACAGACAGAGGAAAGTAGGCTAATTATATTTTGAGCAGCTGCTTACTTAATGTAAGTATGAATATTTGAACAGTTTGAGGATTATGTAAGCATTAATTTAATATTAATATTGTCCCCTATTGAATAAGAAATTGTAAGTTAACTATCAAGTATGAGATGAGCTACAATTGCTTCAAAAAGGGTAGCACTGTCGAAGAAGTTAAGTGTTACAGTAAAATCCTTTGTTTTGAAATCGAAAAGTGTAAGATTCAACGGTTTTATTACGCCCATCTTTTGTCCTTCTTAAAACTCATTTAACTGCCTTTACACCCAGAACTATCTGGTAACTCTAAATAAAAGGTTTGAGTCCTGTTTATTCTGTCAGTCCTGATATTGACACATCAGTCTCAAACGGTAAATATAAGTAATTTAATGAGTTTCAACATACGATTCGTAAGAATCCCAGTTTTGCCAGTTACTTGAGGGATGCCTTCCTGTACCAGTCCTTCAGTAAGGAATTCCCTCACAGCAATGTGACGGTTTGTATGTTAAGAGTGATCGCAAATGGGACGACACTGCCTGTCCAGGTACTCTACAACAGATCACAGCGGTCAGAATGAATGAGGGAACAAGTGAGCCGGAAGCGAGGGGTAAGAGAAAGATATGCTGGAAGGTGGCAATATCGTGAAATGGCACGTGCAATGCTCCTCACTCCAACACTAGCTGTCAAACTTCAACTTTCGTTATTAGAGGTATAGTTACTTTATTAACCTGGTGTTATTTATTTTAATTCTTTCCTACATGAGTTATGTCCTATTTGTTATTAGAGTCCTCTTTCATTACACAGCTCAGGGCCTCACAACCTGTAAATTAAATGCAGTTCTTAAGCTTACATTCTGAGGTGAATTCTTTTCTTTCACCTTGTAGCCTATCCATCCATCCTTCAACTTCTGTTGCATTACAGTGGTGACATATGTCCTCTAGTGTTGTTAATTTTGAAGTTTCTCGATTGAGTGATATATTACGTAAAGTGACAGCTGTTATTTGTGCTGCTATTGCGAGGGTGTGTGCTCGGAGTTGTTTACCCAGTGGCTTGGTGCAGATGTCAGTTTGCGGCACGATAGCAATTTGGATACTGTTCAGTGGATTGCTAGACTACAATATTCAAGAAAATGGGGTATCCGCTGCACATGAAGTGTGATCTGGTTTTTAATGCATAGAATGCTTTAGCAGGTCAAGTCCACAGTCAGACTGGTGAAAACATTGTGAAAGATGAGGAACGCAGTCTGTGACCATCTTTGCTGACAGATGACTTGGTCTGTAAACTGGACTTGTAAACTTACTCATTCAGGACAAAAATTTCAAGTTCCCTATGAGAATTGTAATCTGTATCATCTGATAGCCTAGCAGGCATCAATTTTTGTAAGAGAAATAGTCTCATAGTTCATTGGCTTTCTCTTCAGGCTCCAAGTAGTCTGTGCAGTAGCCTTGACTACATGCACTAGGCACGCGCCTCAGTAGTGTGCTAGTTACACAACTGATGAACACGAATTGGCACACTGGTGTCTGACAAACTGAAGTTCCATATGGAGAGGATGTCAAAACGCAGGCCTATGGTCAGTGCAATACAGTTTATGATATGGTAGAGTAAGGCGTTAACTATATCATGACTGAGGTTGAGATATGGAAATTGCAAGAGATCTCTGAGAGAAAGTCCATGGAGTGGTGGCACACCTCATTGCTATGAAAGGCTGAAGTCAAGATAATCCTGTGCACAGTGTAGTGAGGAAGGCAATGTGTTTTGCTAGTGGGTTTTTGGAGTATGATCCAAACACTGGCATCATATATTGTCAAATGCTGATTTTCATGGAATCCAAGACAAAGTGGCACGTTGAGCCAGGGTGTTGAGTTCATTCACAACGATACTCATCTCCATATGGCAGCAGTAACTCAAATTCCTGATCTGTGGCTGGAAACGCTTTTTTGCATCCTCCTATAGCTTACATCTTGCTTGATGTGATTTTCATCTCTTTTTGTGTCTGAATCTTTCATTGGAGGCTAGAGCTTTGATGGTGATTGTGCAGTCCAACATGTTACCTCATGGTAGTAATCACAAGCAGCATCATTCTACAATATGAGGATACAAGCCATAGTGTTTGTGTTATGAATTGTGTCTGAGTAGGTATAGTGTCTCTATTGAAGCTTGGTCCAAGTTACGTTCTTCAGTGTGCTATGTGGTTTAGTGTTCCACTACAGTTGCTTATTTTTTTAAAAAATTGACAATGGAACTTTTTGTATGACTCATTCTTCATGGATTTGTAGCTCTCTCTTTTTTGCCTCAATTTATATTAATCTCTTCATTGAAGAATCATTTTATTTGTGATATTGCATGATGTTGCAGTTACTTGGTCAGAAGTACATACCTGGAGAGAGCAAGTGAAGATTACAATGGCATCTGTGGAAGAAGCAACAGATTGTAGGGATGAACCAATGGGAATGTGGTTCTTCCCCAAACCTCTTCAAGAAAAATCAGGATACATAAAAAGTGGTGGACCTTTTATGTTGGACAAGTATAACTTTGTAAAAGTAGATCTGCAAGGAAACTATTATATTAAGACTATAGAAAATAAACTAAAACCAGGACCTTTTGTAGAAGGGAACATTCGTTACCAGTCTATTTATACTGTTGGAAATGTTTTAATTAGAAAAGATACTGAGAATATTCTAGAGTTGATAGATTTGTTTATAAGGTATACATATGATCCTTGCAAAGATGTAAACCTGTCATTAATTGAGGAAGAAAAACAAATGCATTGGGGAACAATTCGTCCTGCTCGTGGGGCTCTGTTCATTTACAAATCAAAAGTCTTTGAAGCTTATAGTAGATATGTTCATGGTTATGACAGAAATTATGTTACATTCAAACGTATTGTTGAGATAGTGTATAGTCTTACAAGTGATGAGGAAGACTTCGAATCTGAGGAAGACTTCGAATCTGGGGAAGACTTCGAATCTGAGGAAGACTCAGAATCTGACGATTATGACGAGTTTGAGGAAGATTATGATAGGGAAGTCCCGGATGAAATAACAACTGACAAAGTTATAATGAATGCACCAAATTCTGATAGACTTGATATTGATGATTATGTTTATTCATTTTGTATTTATGATTTGGATACTCATGTCATTGATGCATTTGGTCTGTATAGGTAAAATAGTATAAAATGTTTCAGGTCATGTGTTTTTTCTTCTTTTTTCTTCATACAGTTTGATGTAATTTTTAATTTAAAGTTAGTAGCAACTGTTTTTATAAATTTGGCAGTGTTAGGTCTGTGTGGGGAAAATAGCATAACAAGTTCCAATTCATGCTATTTTTATTACTGTTGTGGGATTTAAGCTTTAGTTTGGCAACTATTGAATGAACGGTGATTGTCATTCTATGTCTAACCGGACAGATATAAAGGGTATTTTACCTTGATGTCTTGGCTTTCTCCTAACCTATTTTGTCCACTCACTCGGTACGAAGATTATACTTGTATGCTTTTATTTTCCTGAAAATTGTTTATTAGCTGAAATGTATGTTAAAGGACATGTATCATAATTCATAATGTACAAACACTATTATCAGTATATAACTCAAATTTATTCAGTTCTCAAGCTTACAACGTGCCCCCTTTATATGAGGGCGGATCAAATATAAATGGGAATTATTTTTAAAAATTTATTGTATAAAAGAAAACATACAGAGATCGCTTTTCTACATAGTGTCCTGCCTTTGATACACATTTTCTCCATCGTATTGGTAAGTTTTTGATGCCGTCCTGTCTTGCCACTTTGTCTTGGATTCCATGAAAATCAGCATTTGACAATATATGATGCCAGTGTTTGGATCATACTCCAAAAACCCACTAGCAAAACACATTGCCTTCCCCACTACACTGTGCACAGGAGCCAGTTGCGCACAAACTCTTCTACACTTGCATCATCATCAAATCGCTGTCCTCCTAGGTCTTGTTTGAGTGGTCCCAACAATAAACTGGACTGGACAGAGGGTGTTCCAGAGGTGTCTTGTGAATTTTTTCCAGTTTTTCCCGCGTTAAAGTTGCAGAATGTGACCTTGCAATGTCATGGAAAAGGACGTTTCGGATTGGTTGCCGGTGTCGCTTGTTTGGATGCGCAGCATTTGCTTCATCCAAAAGGCGACAGTAATAGGCTGCATTAATTGTTCTTTGTTCGTGAAGAAAATCCACCTGCAAAACGCCCGTGGAGTCTCAGAAAATGGTTGCAAGCACCTTTCAAGCAGATAGGCTTGTTTTGGCCTTGACCGGACCTGCTTAGTCTGTTCGCCGCCACTCCATGCTTGCTTGCTTGCTTTGACTCTGGGGTATTATTATGCACCCAAGTTTCATTACGTCACAATACAACTCAAAAAATTCTCCTTTCTCCTCGTAGCAACGCAGGAGTCTCTGACAAACTTCTTGGCGTAAATTTTTTTGTTCCTTGTTGAGAACATTTGAACACTTCTGTGACTTATTCCTACAGCTAAAACAATTTGCAAAATTTTTATTCGCCAGTTGACACCAGTGGCAACAATGTTATCTGCAGTGATGCTTGTCCGCAGTCTCCCTTCATGAGGTTCATTTTCCACAGCTTCTCTTCCTGCCACAAATTTTTTAGCCCACTCGTACACTTGAGTCTGCAAATGTGGTTCTTCCCCAAACTGTGCACAGAACTGTCTCAAAATTTTGGACGGTTTGGTGCCCTCTTTTGCAAGAAATTTGATAATGATGCATTGCACAACAGATATGTGCACTTCTTGCTCACTCATGGCCTACTGAAGCAGCCCAGCTATCCAGTCATTCGCACGTGGAAGCCCCTTCTCCAGATACCCCCACCAACATCTTGGCAAAGCCCCACCTCAGAATTATTACTAAGAGCAGCGGTACATTCAAATTCCAATTTATATTTGATATGCCTTTGTATGTGTACTATCATTAGGTTAATGTGTTCTTTTAAGCAGTTTTTATGTGATTTTAAAGCAATTTCTATGACTTTCAAAAGTTTTATTTTGAAGTATAAAAATGTATCTCACTATTCCATCATTTTTGGTTTGTGTCCATAGAAATTTCTTGGATATGTATAACATAAATACATTTCCAGTATCTTAACATGGACTGCAAATACTGTGCCTCGTGAGTAGGAGGAGCTTCATAGGTCTCTGGCGATGGAATAGCAAAGCATAAACAGTGACAGTGTCAACTGACAAAAGTAAACACTGCCTTTGAGCACAATTACAGTAATATTCCTCTTGATTTTTGTGTGTCAAAGAAAAGTAGAGCTTCAGTCTTTGAATATTTGCATAAAATCTTGTAGTAATAGCTTTCGCTGCATTGCCTCTGCTACCTTGCGCAGGCATTTAATAAATACTATTTTTGTCTGTGTGTCAGTTTTGATGCTCCATTTTAACCCATCAGATGACAGGGAAACTGGGACTCTGCTGAGACCTATTCCTGATGATATTGTTTGCCCATTTATGTCCAGAACTTTTTATTTATGATTTTAATAATTTTTACGAATTTGAATACTTGGTTAAGGATAAAAATAAAATAGTCAAAATTAGACTGTGATGAAGTTCCATGTGTTCAAAATTACATATTGCAAAAACGTAACGCTGAACAGAACCAGAACCTCAACAAATTTCATGTATAGAATATAAAATTTACAGTTTACATGCAATCTGCCGTCAGCAAAATTGACAATTTTAGTAAAATTGATGAAAAATATCTGTAAAGATTTTTCCCAAACAATGTATATATTCATGAATAAATACAGCCAATACCTAAAATTTGCTGGAAGGAAGTGTCATTTTTTACTGTCCTTCTGGAAGTGAAATTCTCTAAAACATTTATTGTGAAGAGCTACCCTGCATGTCACACGTTGATATTAGATTAGATATGCGAGATCTCAAATTTGCGGAAATTGGGATTCGACAATATGCCAGATGACACTAACACGCCTTAAATCAGACATGAAGAATCTCTTACATAGAAATCCGGCATAACACAACATGCCGTAAATCTGTCCCACACGACTTCCAAAAAAATATTTTCAAAAATTAAATTGTTAATTATCAGTGAGGACAATGATTTTTAAACACACTAGACTATTAAATGGGACAGCTAGAATAATCGTAGAAGAGACACACACGTTCTAGCTAAACTAATAGAGATCAATAATCATTCACACACAAATGACAAAACTACAATCTCCCATATGAAAGAAGAGTGAAAATATTCAAATCTACTGCAAGACTAGAAGAAATATTACCACTAATGAATAAGAAAGCATTATTTCTACAAAGATGAACAGATAAACATTAATAAAGTGTACTTAAATGAATGATGGAATTGTATCTTCGCCGATGGTCTGGAACATGTGGTAAGTTATCTGCCCATGGTCGCTGTCTCCCCATGCCGGAGATTGCCTACATTTTAGCAGAGCATTGTAGCCGCGATGTTCCAAGTAAAGTTGCGGCAAGCTTCCTCTTCACAATGTAACAGCATCTTGAGACACTCGTTCCAACACACGGCGATTTTCTTCCTTCTCGTGGAGTAGAAGCTGAAACTGACAATTTTAAGATGTGTTCCACACACGCGATGAAATTAATGATAGAAAAATACATAACTTGTTTTAAGAAATCTGCCAGGCTCGTTGATCCAACTATTAGTGAAGGTGAATGATTTTACTGCCAAATAATTAATTCAAGAAGTAACAATCTCGGAGTAGACAGCAAATAGCACGTCGAAGTCCGTAGCACGTCTTAAGTTCGCAGTATAAGAACACGTCAAAGTTCACAGCACAGCAAGATGAACACAGCCAAAAAGAGTGTTTCTTCTGGAAACACGGGTTTTTATGCATATCCAGGTAAAGGGATGTGGCACTGTAATCGTCTGTAATTGGTCGACGTCTAGCGTTCAATTCTTGAAAGTACTTCTGCTCGAGATGTGACATGTGCTGTCCGCGTGTCGAGGTGACCTTGACCTGCTCCTCAGTGTGTCACGTGGCCCAGCTGATAGCTCCATAGAAAAAAATCAATACATCTCTCCCCTACCAATAAGACCGGTTTTGAACTGCTGAAGCTGTCACTATAATGCAGGGCTGGAAAATATCGCTTGCACTAATGAAATAAAATCTTACACACGCAAATACAATAAATGCTTATTGTAGGCCAAATTTGAAGGGGACAGTACTAAATGTGGCCACAGAACTAATTGCAAATAGAGTATTTTGGAGGCGTTTAGTGAATTCACATAGGTTTGCAGACTGAATGCTGAAAGGCAAAGCAATCTAAGATGGAGAGATATATATGCTGTTTTGTCGGAAATCACTCAGAACAAATTGTGGTGCTTTGCTTTGTATCTTTTCTAGTTCCCTAATAAAGAAATCCTGGTGGAGGTCCCATACATGGGAACCATTCTCTGATTGGGGTCTTAAATGCCTCCTCTGTACAGCCTTACTTAGCCGGCCCTGTGGTGTAGGCGTAGCGTGCATGCCTCTTATCCGGAGGCCCCGGGTTCGATTCCTGGTCAGGTCAGGGAATTTTACGTGGACCTGAGGGCTGGTTTGAGGTCCACTCAGCTTACATGATTAAAATTGAGCAGCTATCTGCCGGTGAGATAGCGGCCCCGATCTAGAAAGCCAAGAATAACGGCCGAGAGGATTAGTCGTGCTGACCACACGACACCTCGTAATCTGTAGGCCTTCGGGCTGAGCAGCGGTCGCTTGGTAGGCGCAGGCCCTTCAAGGGCTGTAGTGCGATGGGGGGGATTACAGCCTTATTTAACAATATGAAGAATGTAACCATTTACAACCTTGTTAATCCGCGATGAAGATCTATACTTATATTAATACTTAATGACGGATGGCCTCCGAAGAGGCCTGGTGCTGATCTTTCGAGTTTATGCATGTGAGTGACCTACGCGTTAACGAGGGTTTATCCCTTCCTTGGATGAAATCTAATGTTGAAGACAAAACAAACACAAGTCCCTGAGCCAGAAAATGTAACAAATGTAGGTTCGAATCCCCGGGACTCTGATCCAAAGGCCAGAATGCTGACTATTCAGCCAAGAAGCTTCACTTTTCTTATATTAACACCCAGGTACTTACAGTAGTCCTTGTGAGGTACATTTACTCCATCAACACAGTGATTAAAACTGACTTTTCCTCTTGGTGAACCTTGGTGAGCCTGTTTACCATCTTACCATACTGTAGTGTATAGTTTCTTATAAGGAAATTATAAAAGTCAAATCCACTTATTCAATACATTTTATGTAAACAATTAATATTAGTATACGTTTTCGATCCCTTTGGGTCTTTTTCAGGTAATATTAGATAGTTCTGGGACGTAGCCAGGGCGGGGTGTGTTACTTGGGATTCTAACCCCCTTCCCCATGAAATTTCTACGAAAAAAAAAAAAAAAGGAAATAACCAGTAACTAACAATAAACAAAATAAACATTCAGATACATAATTGTAGAATCAATAGATCTGTTAAATCTGTTTTCTAAAAAGCCTTGAGAGTTGATTTTAGATTGCAAACTGAACATACCATTCGCTGTAAAACTATTGACCTTGATTGTATTGTTCTTGTTCTGTAATTTAATGTAAGATTTTCCAGTGTATTGTCTCCTGAATATCAACATACACTTGTATCAGTGTCCTTGTACCTTCACTGTGCTCTATCATAATTTCGTAACTATACTCTGTCCCTCCCACTTCGGCCGATCCTGACTATATTACGTAGATAGTTAATAGATTAAAATAAACATACTAAAATGTTTTTGGCAACACGTCCAAACACACATTCTCAAAGATCTTAAAATGTATTTTATAAAACACACATCAAAAGAATGGGACAGTGAATTTTGAACTATATGTTAAAAACTTTGGACTCTATGTTAAAAATTCACTGCCCCATTATTTTGACATTGTTTTTCATGAAAAATAGGACATTTTAAGATTTTGAAGTATATGTGTTTGGACTGGTTGCAAAAATAAAAAAAATAAAAAAAAATAAAAATGTATGTTTTAAAATAAATTATTAAATTTATCTGTGATTATTAGCTAAAAAAAAGTAATGTTGGAAGTAGTAGTGAATTGCTTTCTCATATATAACAGTTAAGTTTTTATAAACCTTTTGTGATATTTGTCAGGCTTCGATTTAAACAAACCGGTAATTCGCCTAGCAACATTATTGGGTGAAACATCTGGTTTTAGCTCGGGACTGTGAGGTATTCTTCCTAGCTTCTTTAGAAGGCTCCAAGCTTTTCTACTCTAGCATCTGAATTCCAGTGTATCCATGGTTTCCTTCCATCTATTTCGCCTAACTTCATCTAGTTTATGGAGGAGCTTGCCAGCTACATCTTTTTCACCGTTCCTCTGGAAATCCTCATAAAGTACTTCACAAGCCTCATCCCAACCTGGAATAAATTCCTTTCTCATTCCACAGGGAATATGTCTTTTAGCACATGCTAGAACAGCTTTCAGAAACCTAGAGTAGTTATTTATCTCAAGTGGAATCCATCGTATGGTACTGTCGAGATCAGCTCAGTAGCTCTCCCAGCTAAGCTTTACTGAAGTTCCTCTTTTCTGGTTGCCTATGCTCAGCCACATAGAACCACCTGGAATTAGAAGACTGAATAACATGGTTAGCGAATACAATAATATATTGGCCAATGCTGATCTCCCCATCCATGAAGATGTTCATCAGATTCAGATGCCTCAAATCCAGATCTATTCAAACAGCACAGTAACTTGTTAGGAAGAATTACAATCCAAAATCTAATTGGCAACAGGAGTGGAACAGTATAGCTCCTACTCAATGGCAGACATTGTTCAACTTTAGGAATCTTGCAGGTATACCGCTTTTCACGAGAGTTTAATCCTGATGTAAACAAATAGGTGGAGCACCTTGCCTATGCACGTGGACATGGACGTGGTTGATTGGAGAAGAAACCGTCATACTCGACTGTATGTGAGCTCGAAGAATAGTAGTACTCTCATTTTGGTTCCGTATTGAAGTTGACGTATGTCTCAAATATTATTACAATATTATAAGTCCACCTGTTCAGTACAATACAATACAATATGATCCACTATTTCATATGGTCAAAATTTTTATACATAATACATAAAAGTCAATGGTACATGTTTCACCCTCCTTACGGATATCATCAGCCTATATCAGTCTTAAAAATAATACATATGGAGTCGTTCTAATCTTATAAATTATAAGTTAAAATGTTGAAAAATGATTTCGTAAAACATTACACAATAACATCTAAAACAACGATAATGCACTAAAGTATGTTAAAAGAGAGTAAATTAACTGTTTTTGAAGATTAAAACGTGGTTAAACATGAATTTAGAGAGTTTAAAACTAAAATGGATCTTTTTTTTTTTAATATTATCATTAAGACTGTGATGGCCTTGAGTGTAAACACAATCATCAAAGGGGATGTTTCTTCAATTCCCATAGTTAGAATCGAAGATAGTAAAATCACTGTCAGTTATTTAAAACGGAAGTGTGAACGTAATAAACATGTTAAAATGTATACGGTTGGTATATCTGAAAGTAGAAAAGAAAATGGAACTTCTTGTAGAGGCGTTCCTAATGATAAAATGTATGTCAAAGCTAGCGGATGTCAGTAATTCACGAATTATAACATCAACTTGACTGTCTTTTAAATCAAATCGACTACCAACATAATTACTGATGCCAGACGATGCGAAGAGCACAGAACCATCAGTCTGATGAGCCATATCCTAAAGATATTCTTAAAGATCATTCATTGCAGAATCCGTGCTAAATGTGAAGTGATAATTGAAACACGGTTCGGATTCAGGAATGGTCTTGGGACTAGAAATGCACTTTTCTGTATTCAAGTACTTGTCCAGTGTTGCTTGGAAATGAACAAGGATGTCTATGCATGTTTTGTAGACTACGAAAAGGCATTTGATAAAGTGCAGCATGGGAAGTTGATGGAAATTCTGCAGAACATCGGACTTGACGACAGACATTCGGATTATTGCCAACTTGTACTGGGGTCAGAAAGCAGCAGTCAAGATTGAGGAAAATCTGTCAGAAGGAATAGACATCCACCGTGGCGTTCGACAAGGCTGCGTATTATCGCCTCTACTCTTCAACATTTACTCAGAGGCTATCCTTGCAGAAGCTCTGGAAGAACCGTTTACTATAGGCATCGTTATCAACGGGGAACGTCTAAACAACCTCTGTTATGCTGACGACACGGTACTGCTAGCAGACAATGCAGAAGACCTTCAAGTATTATTAGACAAAGTAAATGTTGCTTGCAACAACAGAGGACTGAAAATAAACATTAAGAAAACCCAGTTCATGGTCATCAGTAAACGGCAAGACGTCCACGTGCAGCTCAATCTCGACAATGAACCCATTGCTAGGGTTCACCAATACCGGTATCTAGGATGTTACATCAACCAGAAATGGGACTGCAGCCAAGAAATACGGGTCCGCATTGAACATGCGAGAAGCATCTTCATGCAGATGAAGAAACTGCTAAACAACCTCAACCTACAACTAAACCTAAGGTTCCGTCTGGTCCGTGCCTATGTCTTTCCCACGTTACTTTATGGAATGGAAGGCTGGACACTTACTCAAGCCCTCTGTAAAAGACTGGAAGCATTCAAAATGTGGGTGTACAGGCGGATGCTTCGCATTTCGTGGACAGACAAAATCCGGAATTCCGAGGTGTTGGATCGACTTGGAAAGAAGACTGAAGTCATGTTGACCATTAAAAGGCGGAAGCTGGAATACTTCGGCCATATAATGCGGAATGATAAGTACAGAATCCTGCAGCTTGTTATACAAGGAAGAATAGGACGTAGGAGTCCTGGTAGACGATGAACTCTATGGATGAAGAACCTCGTAGACTGGTATGGGTTGGACACGATGGCTCTCTTCCGTGTCGCTGCGTCCAAATTCAAGATCGCTAGAAGTTGGCACATTAAGGAGGAGGTTGGATCAGGAGATCAGCAGAAGGGTATAAGTGGGAGATACATTCTGCCTGATTGTAAGGGACCTGGTGTGGAGCAGAAGTTCCTTTGAAATATAAAGAGATAATGTATAAGATGTACCGTACCCCTATATTGACGTATGCATCAGAGACTTGGACATTTGACAGCAAGAAATGAGAGTAAAATTCAGGCCAGTGAGAGGAAGTTCCTGAGTGATATGGTAGGGAAGACAAGGAGAGATGGTAAGAAATGTTGAGGTCAGAAAAGAGATAGGGGTAGAAAAACTGAGTGACATGATGGAGAAGAATAAATTGAGATGGTTTGGACATGTTATAAGGATGGAGGGAAGGATTCCAAAACAAGTGTTGGCGGCTAAGATAAGAGGAAGGAGGACAAGAGGGAGGCCCAGAGCAAGATGGATGGACTCTGTCAAGAACAGTATAAGAAAAAGAAGACGACTAGAATACAATTAGGCCTAGTGAAGAGGGGTGGTGGAAGGAGAGGCAACTGCGGAGAAGTGCCATCAGCACCCCGATCTGGTAGAGGCTGGACAAAGGGAAATTAAAATGATGATGTCTGGGAACCAATAGTTGTATGTGGAATCTGGACCAAAGTTACGTGATCGTCCATTTCAAAATCTCACAATGCTCCTTTCGGAAGAAGATGCATCGAGCCTCACCGTCGGCACCCCTAAAAATGGTTTCCCGTAGTTTCCCATTTTTACTCCATGTACCTTAATTAAGGCCACGGACACTACCTTTTTGGTACTAGTCCTCTCCTTTCCCATCATTGACAAAAACTGCAGTTGTTAGTGCAATGTTAAACACGTTGCAAAAATAATGTTGCTTGCAATGCAATCTGGTAACTGTGACAAGACGTCGGCACCCTAGGAATAAACTGTCACTCCCTAGAAATAAGTACCGCCGAGCCATCGCAAGGTAAGGACGGGCAGAGAGATGCTAGGAGCTAGGGGCTGTTACGGTTAGCTCTTACGTAGCATATTATGTTATGCGAGGGACAGCATTTTGAAAATCTGTTTTGGGATTATGAAGGCCTCGCATAATATATTTTCTAAAAGAGTCTATTTGTGATAATCAAATTCAATTGACACTGGTTTCGGTTGACTGCCTTCTGGTGTATTGTTAGTGTTAGTAACTTGAGGCCCCATCGATCACTGTGCTTGCTTTTTTTTCAAAATGATTTAGCAGCTCTGGCATAAAAACACTCCATTGTCAGCCATGTGCTTGTAACCACCTCCATAGACAGGCTATTGGAGAAAATATGATTTCTTCAAGTAACCTTTTTAATTTATATAGCCTATGTTAATGCAAAACCCAGGGCAAACAGACCAGGCGAGTTGGCCGTGCGTTTACGGGTGCGCTGGTGTGAGCTTGCATCCGAGATATAGTGGGTTCGAGCCCTACTGTTGGCAGCCTTGGTTTCCCATTTTTACACCAGGCAAATGCTGGGGCTGTACCTTAATTAAGGCCACAGCTGATTCCTTCCCACTCCTAGGCCTTTCCTATCCCCTCGTCGCCTTCAGACCTATCTTTGTTGGTGCGACGTAAAGCAAGTTGGAAAAATGCCAGTAAAGGAAACAATGGCTTAGAAAATAACGTCGTTGCTGTATTAATAGAGAAAATTAGCACTCGCCATTTTATGAGCTGCAATATGTCACAATTACAACTAATGGTTTTACAAAAACTTGAAATATAAGTGCACATACTTCACTTTCTGCATTTTCTCCCAAATCAGAATCGTGGAGCATAGCTGATTATGACACTAGCTCGCTACGTCTATTAGGTTGTCCCGTCATTTACCGTGCTTTCTCACTTGGGGTTGGGGCTTTGACTCGCGGGCACACACACACACACGGTCTAGTTGGTGGTGCTGAACTGGCGACAGGTCTACCTATTGAAATTTCATTTCGTGATGCCACAGTGTGTACCTTCATTAAAATTCACAGTGGTTACTTGTAAATCTTCACACCATCCTAGACACCGATGCTCACATTTATTTTTTACATTTGTCAACATTTATAAATTTTTGTTTTTTCGTCTGACCATTTGGTGTGTGTGTGTGTGTGATTGTGATTCTTCCTCCCCTCCGCCCTCTCACCCTCTGTGGATCTGTCCCTGAACCTCATTGGACAACTGCAGATGTGGGTTTTGTGGAGACACATTCAAAACATTTAGTTTTTTAAAAATTTCAGAAGTGTATGCGTACTTCTGAAGAAAGTCACAATCTGAAATTTTCAGCATTGGGAATAATGCAGGAGGTCCAGATTGCATCAGGGGCTTTCTTATGTATGAGAGCTTGTAATCGTTGATAACATCCTGACAGAGTGAACACCATCTGTGCATATTCCAGTACATTTTCTCCAGTCTAGTTGGTTTTCATTCAGAACTCCAAAATTTTGAACAATTTAATTCTGTTCCAAGAATGATATTCTCACAAAACAAAGATCTTCAAATAATTTATTATTTTAGTCTGTGAATCTCACGTTAGCAGATAAAGTTTGCATCAGTGTTGCTATCCGTTACCCGATCCATTTGAATAGCAAATTCGTTCTCCCTGAGTTGCTGGATTAATACCTCATTTATATCCTCTTTGATTTCAGACAAAGGTACACTTTTCAATTGTTTAATAGCAAATTTGACAATCATAATCATTACCATATAAAAAATTTCTAAGATTTATTTTGTTTGGCCTAAAGGAAGGGATTTAATTTCTTCAAATATTAGGGATTTATTAATAACTGATAAACCACACAGTGCTAATATTAATTATTACCGTATTGTTTTTAAAACTTGTTCAACATTTTCTATCGGGTTCAAGTGCTGGCCAGGGGGACAAAAGGACGTTTTCTTGCTGTAGAAATGTTTTTACTGATGGCGCTTTGTGGCAGAAACCCAGATGGTTCTCCATTAGGGAACTGTTCTTTTATTTGAGGTAGGAGCCTCCTCCTTAACACCTCCTTGTACTGGTCTTGCCGCATTTTTCTCTCAACCACATAAAGACGTCCAGTACCTTTCCCAGTGATGATCAGACCAAACCATGACTTTGGTGGGATGTTTCATGGTCTGCACAACACAATCGGGGTGGTACTTTTCACCAGGGTGCCTTCATACAGACTGAGATTTATTTGCCAAAATTTTGAGTGTGGACTGATCACTAAAGCAAACCTGAAACAAAATGAAAAAGCCATTAAGATTTGATTTAGGAATGACCTTGAACTCAGAAAATACATTTTTCACCACTGTATTCAAACAGGAACCGCCCATGATCGAACTGGGAACTGCACAACATGTTTCATCGGTTTAAATGGTGCGCGTTGTGGACTGTGATGCAACGCTTCCTGCTAGCGAGCTCGCTGCAGCTTGATAAGGCACGATCACGACGTCATGGAACATGTGGCCCGCACGTCAGAGAGAATCATCTGGAAGCTTTTTTCATATCTGCTTCCTGATGGAATATCAACGAATGGATAACAAGACCGTATAGCTGGCGATAACAAATAGCTAGTGTTCTAGTTGTTAGCCGTATTATTTGAGGATATATTGAGATTTTAAAATATCACGTAATATCAATGACGTTTCCACTCAGGGTCAAGCTCTGGTATATAAGGCGAGCCTAAAATCTCAAATGACACGAGGAAGAGTTTGGCACTCACAGCGAGTGGACGTACATGCTTCTCACTGAGTCACTGTCCCTCGCCAGGCGGTCTGTACTTTCCACGTACTAGCCAGGCAACTGTACTTCATAGTGCATCTTCCAAAAGAGCATTGTCTACTGTTTGTACTTTTAAGTACGCAGTATGAGCATTGTCAGGAAGCACTTCTCAGTGCTAGCTCTTTTGCAGGTTTTATTTCAGGACAAGGATGGAGCAGCTAGCCATCCCAGCGAGACCAGCAGACTAAGACTTCAGAGCAGCGACGGAGGATCTCCGAGCGAAGCTGTGCTCAGCGATCGCCCCCGACCTTAGACTCCCGGCGCTGATGGTGTACAACCAGTAAGGGAAGCACACCTACAGGGAGACAATTGCCAAAATCGATCTCCTTACAGCAATTGCAGAGCACTTCGGAGAGGAGACTATCACCCAGCTCATTGGCGAGGTGATCTCTGGCTGGGCGGTCATCATCCGCCCCAAGGACCCAAGCCGCCTCCGCGCCTACGAGAGACTGGTGTCTCAACACTTCCAGGTTGTCCGGATACCAGGACTAGGGGAGCAGCTGGATGACACAGGCAGTCAGGAGGCAGCCACCCAGACGTCACAGGAGATGTGCACTGTCTAGATGCAGACTGCCAAGAGGCAGAGGAACAAGCGGGTGGGAACGGACCCAGACTTCTTGGCTCCCCCGGAGCCGAGGACGACAGCGGGGCTTCCGAGTGCCACGATAGCGTGACCCAAGGCGACTTGCTATACTTCACAAAGTACACGCAGACTGACAAGGCCGCTAACCAGGAATGTCGACCACCTGCCCGGGCCATTCAGGGAAGGCCCACCACCCGGGTGCAGACCAGGAAGGCAACCCGGACGGCAGCATGGGATGGACGTACCGGGTGTTCAGAGGTTGCCACGCAGGCTCGGCCTACCAGCACCTCGTTCATGATGCAGACATCGATGTGCGCCCCTCAGGACAGGGAATGCAACAAGATGCCAGCAACGACCGATGCTGCCGTCGCCAACCAGGAGGAGGGAGAATCCGGTGGTGCAGCGGGACCACCTGCAACCCAAGGGTCACCAGCCCGGGAGGAGGCCCACCAGGATGAGGCTTCCTCCCCTGCCGAGCGGAGACTGCCACCAGGTAGCAGACGCCGCCACCGGACAAGAAAGAAGAAGACACCGGCCCACCAGGAGAGGGCCGCGTAGCCGCAACCCAGGACTGCTCCTAGGACAGCAGTCGACCAAGGATCCAATCAGGAGAGGACCTCAACGTGCAGCGGCAATCGGGTGACATCGAAATGTTCCCCTCAGCAGCTCTTGCAGTGTTTCTGATGTTTGAGGTGGGGCACCAGCAGGGGAGGTGTGGGCTCTTAGGGAGGTGCAACCGTCGTGGGAGTGATCACCACTACATGGCCTGCGCAGCACTTAGAGGTGCCGGTGTGCGCCAACTGCGCGGGAGGCCACTCGGCCTCTCTTCGCAGTTGCCCTGTGTTCCGGGCCATGGCGCGGGCAGACAGGAAGGAGGCCTGGGGTCATGACCCACCCCCATCCAGGAGGCCCGCGCCCAGGTGGGCTTGGCCTAATTCTCTGTGATCAGAAACTGGGTACGAGGGACCCCAAGGAGGTGGCGCTGTGCGGTGTTCCCTAATGGTACTTGACGCATGGCTCCTCAACCGCCAAGGCCCGCACTAGCCACGGCATTGCCCAGGACCGATCCCCTGACAACTGGAATGGCGAGAATATGGATCATGGCTGGTGCTTGATACTAATACAAACACCTGGACCTATCCAGAAACCACATCCTTGCATGTGCTATCACAATTTGTCAGCTTTTATATGTAGGCTTTTTCTCTTTCTGCCTATGTGGTTTTTTCCTGACCCTTAATACCACGCCTTAACACCACCTTACCAACACAAACCTTGCCTGGTAACGCGTCTGACGTGCAAACAGGCAGGTACTCTTGTAGTACCATTCCCACTCTTCCCTGCTATCTCTTTTCTTTTTAGAAATAAAAGCATGTCGGAGGCAATGTAGATGGAGTCGATTGCCACGCGGGGAGAGCGGCCTTAACCTCCCCCCCCTCCCCGAAGAAAAAAATAAAACAACACAGTGACCAACAGCAGGGACTGGTGATGGTCTGCTGCACAAGATTGTGCCGGCAATTGTGTGACTTAACTTAGTACGCGAGTGCCAAGTTCCGAACTTCGAACTCGGTAGCGATGAGGTATGGTCTAGAACTTTAACTTTGACAGCGGTATAACTCTACATTCTAAAGTTTTCTGTCCTTTCTAAAGGACTCGTGTAGAGCATTCAGACTCTTAAACATTTTGTGTGGCTTACTTATAAACACAAGTGTCATACATTGGACATTATTAATTTATGCCGTGTGCTATAGAACAGTCAACAAAACTTATAACTTGGTGAGACAAGTTCACATGTAGAATTTCCGCAAGTAACCAACTAGTTAGGACTTTGTTTATTAAAGTTATGTGCATATTAGTTCACGCAATGGGACATAGACTGTGAAATCGAATATTAACACTTCTTGGTGCTAGATTAACAGTAGCTGTTTTCTTAAATTTACGTAAGGGAACATAGACTGAATCTCACATCAGCAGTATGTATGAAGTAGAATGGATAGACTCTGCTTAAACTTTCTGAACTGCATTAAAACTTAGTCAGAATCGTGAAGGTTCGATCACCTTAACAGGAACTTTGGTTCAATATCACTCTGAACGTTAGACTTGCTAATGAGGAACAAACAGTGGTATATCATTCGAAGTGGCAGGTGCAATTTGACGCCGCATGCATAATTTAACCACCCATATCATTGTGTAAACTTCCGTCGATGGAGGCGTGGTAGCTTCGGGGGATGTGTGGTGATGGTGTTCCTGATCGCCAGTGGACATGGTTCTATGGACCTGTGAGGACACAGGCAAACGGAGCCTGCACTTCAAAAAGGTGATATACATCTGTGTTATTAAAGAACAGTATAAACTGCGACTTATCATTCAATTTTCCAGTCTACGAATCACTTTTAATCTTTCAAGCAATTTTTTCTTATAGTGACTTTCAATATGATTTTTGAACTCATAAGTAATTTCCAATCTGTCAAATAACTTACAATTTTATAAAGCCAGTGTAGTATTAAGTCACACCAATTAACTTATTAATAAATGTGGATTTCGAAGAACAGTCATAGCACAATTGAGACTTCACCACTCCATAAATAACTTTGCAGCGAATTAGAACTGTATTTAATTTCACAAAACGTTGACCAATTAGTTGTTTCAAGAGTGAATTTCGGTTAGTTTTGATAATTTTGAATTAGGCACTTCAAGAATGAACTTTGTTTGTTTTTATAGTCAATCAAACTGACTAATTCTTTCAAGAAGAAACTTAGTTTATTTTGTTATTTATTTCATTTGAATTGAGCATTTGAAACTTCAAGAACGAACTTCACTAAAATTAAACGTTTATCACTAGTGAAATTTAACATCAAGAATGAAGGCCATGCCCACTTCATTCCTAGCCCTTTCCTATCCCATCGTCGCCATAAGTCCTATCTGTGTCGGTGCGACGTAAAGGAAATTGTAATAAAACATTGTTTTAATAAAAAAGTATGTTACAATTAAGTCTATGGCCATATTTTTATTAATTTTATTAAGTTAGGCAACATTGGGCATGGTCAAGATTTGGATGGGTTGCACTGTTTGTGGGGGGGCAAGGGAATGGAGGAGCGGAAAGGAACTGGCCACCCTACCGTAAGTAAACTCCTCAGGCACACCTCTGCGGAGGTTTGGACCTGCCTTCGGCAGAATACACCCTTACCTTACCTTTGAAATGTAATTTTGAGTGATATTTCCAAAATGAAATAATGAAAAATTGTCGAATGGATTTATATGTAATGCAATCTCTTACCTAAATGAAGTCAAATGAGGTTTCATGATGATTTTAAAGGGAAATAACTGGTGGCACACTTGACAGTAAAAACTAATAAGCAAGACCTTAATTGACATGCTATTTGGAAAAGGTTAATCATCTCTGACCTACATCTTGCTTGATCTGATTTTCATTTCTGCATCTGAATCTTTCCTTGAAGTCTAGAGCTTTGGTGGTGATTGTGCAATCCAACCTGATGTTACCTCATGGTTATCGTCATAAGCAGCATCCTTCTACAATATGAGGATACAAATCATAGTGTTAGGAAAAGTATCTAAAGAGGTGTAGAGTCTCTGTTGAACCATTGTCTATGTTATGTACTTCAGTGTGCTATGAGGTTTAGTGTTCTACTACAGTATTTTTTTTCTTTGTTTCTTTTTTTTTTTAAATTGGCAAATGGAACGTACATTTTGGATCGTTATTGTATAACCCATTTTTCACTCTTCTTGGATTTGCAACTCTTTCTCTTATTGCCTTAATTAATGGTAATCTCTTCATTGAAGAATAATTTTATTTGTGATATTGCTTGATGTTGCAGTTGGTTGGTCGGAAGTATATTACCTGGAGAGTGGAAGTGAAGATTACAATGGCATCTGTGGAAGCAGCAACAGATTACAGGGATGAACCAAGCAAGTTACCAAAATCTGTTGAAGAAAAATCAGTATACATAAAAAATGGTAGACCTTTTATGTTGGACGATACGGAACAAGTAAAACTGGAAGGAAACTACTATATTAAGTATATTGAAAATAAACTAAAACCAGTCCCTTATGAAAACTGGAACATTCGTAATCAGTGCGTTTATGCTTTTGGAAATGTTTTAATTAGAAAAGATACTGACGGTATTCTAGACTTAATAGATTTGCTTATAAGGTATACATATGATCCTTGCAAAGACGTAAACCTGTCATTGATTGGGGAACAAAAACAGATGCGTTGGGGAACAATTTGTCCCACTAAAAAGACTCTGTTCTCTTACAAATCTAAAGTTTTTGTAGCTTATGGTAGATACATTTATGGTTATGACAGACTTTACGTTACATTCCAACGTAATGTTGAGAAAGTGATTACAGGTGATGAGGAAGATGACGAATCTGAGGAAGATTATGACTCTGAACTAGATTATGACTCTGACGAAGTTGATGAAGATAAGGAAGTTCCGGATGAAATAACAACTGACAAAGTTATATTGAATGCACCAAGTTATAAGATACCTGGTGGTAGTGATCATGTATACTCATTTTGTATTTATGATCAGGATACTCAGGTCATTGATGCATTTGGTCTGTATAGGTAAAATAGTATAAAATATTTCAGATAATGTGATTTTTTACATACAGTTGTAATTCTTAATTTAAGGTTTAGTTATAACTGTCTTTATAAATGCCTGTGTGGGGAAAATAGCATAAGTTCCAATTCATGCTATTTTTCTTACTGTTGTAGCCTTTAAGCTTTAGGTAGGAAACTATTGAATGGACAGTGATAGTTGTGACAGTCTTTACAAGTGTAGAATCCATTAGCACTTTATGAACCCTGTCCTGACGTCAACCCTATGTTCAACCAGATATATGTAGAGGAAATTATTTTGTCCACTCACTGGATGTGAAGATGTGCTTTTATTTTCCTGAAAAATATCTTCTTGCTTATTCTTAGCTGAAACTTATGATAAAAAGCACATGTGTTATAATGTGTAAACTATTATTACTATTGCTAAATAACAATATATAACTCAAATTTATTCTGTCTTCAAGCTTACTACGTGTCCCTTTATACCTGTACTATTGTTTGTCAAACCCTTGTCCCGGTTCTCTACGGGTTGGGGTATGAGGCGAGATGTTATCTCTCGGGACGGGTTTTTATGACCTTTTTATGCTCTTCCTGACGTCAACCTTATCAGAGGAGTTAATGAGATGAAATGAATGACGTGATATGATAGGGAGAGGGTGAAACCCGGTGCCGACACAACTACTCATCAAAAAGTTAGTAAAATAACCACCTAACCGATACTTTATTATTGCCTCAGGCAAAATTAAATATAAAATTAGCACTTACAGGACATGTTTCGACCACTTAGTGGTCCTCTTCAGCTGTATAAAGAAAGAATTGGTTGCCAGCCATTAAGAATTTAGGTAGGTAGTTCCCTTCCCTGCCCCTTCACTATTGTTATTTCGTCTCGGTGTTTTCCAAATTCGTACGTTCCTCGTTGCCAGATGTTTCATTCCAGGCTTATGTCTGTCTTCTCAATTCTTTCTTTATACAGCTGAAGAGGACCACTAAGTGGTCGAAACATGTCCTGTAAGTGCCAATTGCCTGAGGCAATAATAAAGTATCGATTAGGTGGTTACTTTACTAACTTCTTGATTATATTCATCGATACGGCCATGAAATGGACAACTTGTAATACAACTACTCATGTTGAATAGCACCAAGCCATCTGCTTGAGGCTTAACGTCTCCATCCGACGGACAAATCACCATCAACAGCGTCATATGCTCTCACTCCATATCAGCACTGCGGAGAGGTTGGAATTTAATCCAGTCTTTTGGCACACAGTCAAGTGATTAGAAATTGTATACTACCACTTCCTCTACCCTGCCGGCCAACATTTTGAAGGTGAAATTTTTTTTGAGCAAAGGAACTTGAATCGGCTAACCATGGTGTCAGAACATTTAGACTTCATTGCCTTAACGATCATGGTCACGAGGCCACCTGTACCATTATTAGGTTAATATTAGTGTTCTTTCAAGCAGTTTTTGTGTGTTTCTAAAGTAATTTCTATGATCTTCAAAAGTTTTATTTCAAAGTGTAAAAAAAAAAACCATTCTGTCATTTCTGCTCTGTGTGCATGGAAATTTCTTGGATATGCATAGCATAAATGAATTTCCAGTATCTTAATATGGACTGCAGATATTGTGCCTCTCGAGGAGCAGCAGCTTCACATCACTGTTGGAATGGAAGTGTATGGCATAAACTGTAACAGTGTCAACTGACGAAGAAGGTAAACACTGGCTTTGAGCACAATTACAGTAATATTCCTCTTGAGTTTTTAATTAAAGCTTCAGTCTTTCGACATTGGTATGAAATGTTGTAGTAATAACTTTCACTGTATTGCCTCTGCTACCTTGTGCAGGCATTTTAATGTGATACTACTTTTGTCTGTGTCAGTCTTGATGCTCCGTTTTAACATATCAGATGTCAGATAAACTGGTAATCTGCTGAATTTTAATTGATTTTGTTAGTTGAACATTGAATAGGCCTTGGAGAGCTTCTGCATATTGACAATGACATAGTCCGGAATGAACTTACTATGGTGTTCAAAAATTCGTCTACCTTTGCCAGTTATGAATCCTCTCCTATACTCTTTATCATTGATTAATCATTACCACTGATCTGCATTTAGGTCTGTCTGTCGTCCATGTGGCATATTACCTATCAAATGTTTACCTAGTTTAATGTGTTCACTGATGTTGGAAATTATATTGAACATCTTCTTTGGTAAAGTATTCCAATCGTAATTCCTCTTTTTGTAAACGAATATTTGCCCAATTTGTCCTCTTAAATTCCAACTTTTCCTTCATTACTTTGTTACTTTTAAAAACTTTGAGCTTATTCATCTGCTAATGTAATTGCACGCCATCTCTGCTGACATACTGCTTAGTCAAGCAGCTAGTTTCCTTGCTCCCAAGTCCTCCCAGCCCGAAGTTTCCACATTTTTGTAACGCTACTCTTTTGTTGGAAATTACCCAGGACAAATTGTGCTGATTTCCTTTGTATCCCTTGAAGTTCTCGACTCAATTAATACATGATATAGATGTTGCCATTAATGTTTTCACGGCCCGTACTTATAGGCATGATATTGTATAGGCTTTTGGGCTTGTGCCATGTCAAGAAGCTGTGGAAATACGTAGTAATCCTAACAATTTCAACAGGGACACCGGCTATCAATTAGTAATACCTGGTTGCCAGCCATTAAGAATTTACGTAGGTAGTTCCCTTCCCTGCTCCTTCACTATTGTTATTTCGTCTCGGTGTTTTCCAAATTCGTACGTTCCTCGTTGCCAGATGTTTCATTCCAGGCTTATGTCTATGTCTTACACCTGTCATGTTACGCAAACACGTTATGTGAACAGCTTAGTCTGATTGTGATGGTTCGGTCAGCTTCCGCTTCGAATGCTAGCGTTGTGCCACGTCCTAGGGGCCATCTGGTGGTGAGTGAACGTACCATTTCCACTTCTACTTCTATTATAATGTTCCAAATTCAAAAGTGTCATTGTTTAAGAAGACTTTCTCGTGGAGAGTAAAGAATTCTTCTGAGGACGCAGAGCACAGTTTTCTGCGAAACGTTAAGAATTTCACCTTATTTCCTTGACATGGCACAAGCTCAAAAGCCTATACAATATCATGCCTACATGATATAGATGTTGATTCCCATAGGGAATCATGGTATCAAGTAATACAGACGAATGTCTCATACACTGGAACTGTAAATAATTGGGGTCTCACCAGTGACTTAAGACGCCCTCTCCTTTAGATCCTCACTACAACCCATAATAAACCTTGTAACCTTATCAAGAGATCCCAATAATGTGATTACTGCAATGAAGATATTTCCTTATATTAACACCTAGGCACTTTCATTAGTACCGAACACTCCATCAACACCGTCATTAAAACAAAAAGGATATTTCCTCTTGGTGAAACAACCTGACTCTTTGTCACAGTATCATACCATTATTTGCTGTCAATCTCACGACATTCACAATCACAATCTGCATTTAGGGCAGTCGCCCAGGCGGCAGATTCCCTACTGTTGTTTTCCTAGCCTTTTCTTGAATGATTGCAAAGAAATTGGAAATTTATTGAACATCTCCCTTGGTAAGTTATTCCAATCCCTAACTCTCCTTCCTATAAACGAATATTTTCCCCAATTTGTCCTCTTGAATTCCAACTTTATCTTCATATTGTGATCTTTCCTACTTTTAAAGACACCATCCATATGTATTCGTCTGCTGATGTCCTCCCACACTATCTCTCTACTGACAGCTCGGAACATACCACTTATAATACCAATGTAATGGTCCGTTATTGGACATTATAAATTTTCCAGCTAACTCATTCTTGGTTGCCTGCGTTTCGCCCTCGTGTGCTAAGTTAGGCTCGTCAGTTGGGACTTAGCACACCACCCAAGACGCAAGGCTAGTGCATACCATGGAGGCCACTGCATAGGCTATTTGAAGCCACCAGCAGTGCCAATGCACTGAGAGAGCCATCTCACTTTCAAAAATAGATGCCTGCCTGGCCATCAAATGATGTAGACGTTGATTCCCACAGGGAACCTAAAATATTTGTCCTGAATGAGTAAATTTATAATACCAATGTAATGGTCCGTTATTGGACATTATAAATTTTCCAGCTAACTCATTCTTGGTTGCCTGCGTTTCGCCCTCGTGTGCTAAGTTAGGCTCGTCAGTTGGGACTTAGCACACGAGGGCGAAACGCAGGCAACCAAGAATGAGTTAGCTGGAAAATTTATAATGTCCAATAACGGACCATTACATTGGTATTATAAATTTACTCATTCAGGACAAATATTTTAGGTTCCCTATGGGAATCAACGTCTACATCAACATACCACTTAGTCGAGCAGCTAGTCTCCTTTCTCCCAAGTCTTCCCAGCCCAAACTTTGCAACATTTTTGTAACGCTACTCTTTTGTCGGAAATCACCCAGAACAAATCGAGCTGCTTTTCTTTGGATTTTTTCCAGTTCCTGAATCAAGTAATCCTGGTAAGGGTCCCATACACTGGAACCATACTCTAGTTGGGCTCTTGCCAGAGACTTATATGCTCTCTCCTTTCCATCCTTACTACAACCCCTAAATACTCTCATAACCATGTGCAGAGATCTGTACCCTTTATATACAATCATATTTATGTGATTACCCCAATGAAGATCTTTCCTTATATTAATACCTAGGTATTTACAATGATCCCCAAAGGGAACTTTCACCCCATCTACACAGTAATTAAAACTGAGAGGACTTTTCCTATTTGTGAAACTCACAACCTGACTTTTATCCCCGTTTATCATCATACCATTGCCTACTGTCCATCTCACAACATTATCGAGGTCATTTTGCAGTTGTTCACAATCTTGTAACATTTTTATTACTCTGTACAGAATAACATCATCTGCGAAAAGCCTTATCTCTGATTCCACTTCTTTACACATATCATTGATATATATAAGAAAACATAAAGGTCCAATAATACTGCCTTGAGGATTCCCCTCTTTAATTTTTACAGGGACAGATAAAGCTTCACCTACTGTAATTCTGAGTTCTGTTTTATAGAAACAGAGCCACCCATACTCTTCTGTCAAGTCCAATTGCACTCATTTTTGCCAGTAGTCTCCCATAATCTACCCTATAAAATGCCTTAGACAGGTCAATCGCGATACAGTCCAATTGACCTCATGAATCCAGGATATCCGCTATATCTTGCTGGAATCCTACAAGTTGGGCTTCAGTGGAATATCCTTTCCTAAACCCAAAATGCCTTCTATCAAACCAGTTATTAATTTTGCAAACATGTCTTATATAATCAGAAAGAATGCTTTCCCAAAGCTACAATGCATGTCAAACTGACTGGCCTGTAATTTTCAGCTTTATGTCTATCACCCTTTCCTTTGTATACAGGGGCTACTATAGCAACTCTCCATTCATTTGGTAAAGTTCCTTCATGCAAACAATAATCAAACAAGTACTTCAAATATGGTACTATATCCCAACCCATTGTCTTTAGTATATCCCCCAAAACCTTATCAATTCCAGCTGCCTTTCTAGTTTTCGACTTTTGTATCTTACTGTAAATGTCATTGCTGTCATATGTAAATTTTAATACTTCTTTAGTATTAGTCACCTCCTTTATCTGGACATTATCCTTGTAACCAACAATCTTTACATACTGCTGACTGAATACTTCTACTTATTGAAGATCCTCGCATACACACTCCCCTTGTTCATTAATGATTCCTGGAATGTCCTTGGAACCTGTTTCTGCCTTAAAGTACCTATAAGTTACATACTCTTCCATTTAATGGAATAAAATCAATAAGTTAATTTATTGAATTTACCACCTAATCAATCAATTGATCAATTGATTCCACTGAAGCCCAACTTGTAGGATTCCAGCAAGATATAGCAGATATCCTGGATTCAGGAGGTCAATTGATTAGGTGGTAAATTCAATAAATTAACTTATTGATTTTATTCCATTCAAGTATCATGAATACGGATCAAGAATGATATTTATCACATGTAATACTCTTCCATTTTTTACTACAATTAGTATGGCCACCAATTATGCTTGCCATCATGTTATCCTTAGCTGACTTCTTTGCTAGATTCAATTTCCTAGTAAGTTCCTTCAATTTCTCCATACTTCCACAGCCATTTCTAACTATTTCTTTCCAACCTGCCCCTCCTTCTTAGTCTCTTTACTTCCCTGTTATAATATAATGGATCTTTACCATTCCTTACCACCTTTAAAGGTACAAACCTATTTTCTCATTCCTCAACAATTAAACCCATCCCAGAGTCTGTTTACATTTTTATTTACTGTTTTCCACCGGTCATAGTTACTTATTAAATACTCCCTCATGCCTGTTTTATCAGCCATATGGTACTGCCTAACAGTCCTAATTTTAATCTCTTCCTTTCTTTCACATTTATTTTTAATTACCACAAAAACAGCTTCGTGATCACTAATACCATCTATTACTTCGGTTTCTCTATAGAGCTCATCTGGTTTTTGCCAGCACCACATCCAGAATATTCTTCCCTCTAGTTGGTTCCATCACTTTCTGAATCAGGTGCCCTTCCCATATTAACTTATTTCCATTTGTTTGTCATGCTTCCTGTCGTTCGCATTACCTTCCCAATTGACATTTGGTAAATTGAGATCAGCCGCTACGATCACATTCCTTTCCCTATCGCTTCCCACATAGCTGATTATCTTACCAGATTATTCTGAATCAGCATCTGCGCTACCCTTTCCTAGTCTGTACACTCCAAAGACATCAAGTTGCCTATTATCTTAAAAAATGAGCCTTACCCCTAGAATTTCATGCTTGTCAACTTTTTCGTAGCTTACAAATTCTTCTTTCACGAGAATGAATACTCCCCCTCCTACCATTCCTATCCTATCTCTACTATACACCCTCCAGTTCTGTGAGAAAATTTCTGCATCCATTATATTATTTCTCAGCCATGATTCAACTCCTATTACAATATCTGGTAAGTATATATCTACTAAATTAATTCTATTCCTTTCTTTACAATACCTCTACAGTTGAGCACTAACAGTTTTATGTCATCCCTACTTGATTTCCAGTTCCCTGTTCCTTTAACACCGCCCCCTAGGCCACCCTGTTTCCCTGAATGTACCTCCCTGTAACCCTTCCAAACAAATTTCCTAACTTATATGTACCACTGCTGTTTAAGTGAAGGCCATTTGAGCGCAGATCCCTATCTCCTACCCACCCATTAGTGTCTAGAAATTTCACTCCCAGTTTCCCACGTACCCACTCCATAGTCTCATTTAAATCCCCTATCACCTTCCAGTCAGTATCCCTCCTACATAGTATTCCACTGATAACAATCTCCGCTTCCTTAAACTTTATCCGTGCTGCGTTTACCAGATCCCACACATCCCCAACTATGTTGGTACTTATACCTGCTTGTCTTACGTTGTTAGTACCAACGTGAAACACTACCACCTTCTCCTTTCCCTCCTCCTTCTCTTCTACTTTCCTTCACATCTGCCTTAACCTAATTCCTGGATAACACTCTATCCTGGTACCCTTTCCTCCACACACTTTCCCGACATGTCTAACGATAGAATTTCCCATGACCAGAGCCTCAACCCTACCCACCTCATTTGATCCCCTCCCCTCCTGGTCAGTCCTATCTTTCCTGACAGCTGTAGAAGCTACTTCCTCCTCCCTTTTCTCCATCCCATGACCCTGTTCCATCTGTCTTTTCCTATCCATTACTCCACATTTCCCATGATTGTTATCTCCACAGTTCTCCCTGTGGATGGGGATGCAGGTCAATACACCCACGGTATCCCCTGCCTTTTGTAAGAAGTGACTAAAAGGGGCAACTGAGGGACGCTTTATTTTGAAATGTGAGATTACCTTTGATTAGTACCATCACGCGAGGAACACCACGAGTCGACTTTTCTTGCGATTAGTACCAGTATGCGAGGAATACCATGGGTCTGTGGGTGGATCACTATGGGTTTGCAGTACCCGTGTTTAAGGTCTGTCACTATGATGGAGGTGCCCTTCTGTCCAGGTTCGGGTGGAACACCCCAAGGAGAAAAAAATGAGGCTACACTCGCTAGGGTGTTTTGCTGGGTCTGTGTTTTGAGGAACACCACTGGTCTGGGCATTGCCTGTGATTAGTAGCACTGTATGAGCTACATCGTGGCTCTGTGTTGCCTGTGAATAGTGCCCACTATGTGAGGAACACCCATAGGTCTGCATTACCTGTGTGTAGTACATTACCTGGGAGTAGTACCACAATATGTGGAACACCGTGAGTCTGCGTAACTTGTAATTAGTACCTCTACATAAGAAACACTATGGTTCTACTTTACTAGTGGTACGTACAGTGGTTTAGTTGGACCGGAACGGACCGGAACGGCGTTCCGGAAAATATTTTCCCGCTTTAGAATGACGTAACATTTTTACATTCAGTAAGAAAATCTTATAATCTATACATAGCGCTGAAACGTCATGGGTGTATTCTAGCGGACTAATATCGAACCTTACGGTTTTATGTTCATAAGATACGGTCGCTTTTACATTCCTGGGCAGTTTTCTGGTTCTCTAAGGTTGGCTACACTGTTATAGGATTCGGAGAGCGCGAAGTGAGCACAACGTTCTTCCACTCGTTATGTTTGTGTGAATCCAAGTTTTATTTTATGTTTTGCTCAATGTGTTGCTGTGAAGCAGATATGAAATCTCTCTGCAGTTAATGAACATCAGTAGGCCCATAATACCTTCAAAGTTTTCCAGCGGCTGTGAAAGTGAGTTGTGAGTGTCACCATGAGTTTACTGAATTGGCTGGGTTCAAAAAACGTGCTGCGGATGAAAATGAAGAATCAAAGAATATTAAAAAAAGATGTGTATGGCTCAAGTAAAAACGGAACTGAATGGAGTTCCGAGAACATTCTTTTCATTAAGGACGTGAGTATAAAGATAGAGCCTGGGTTAAATGTTGCTGAAACGTGTGATGCAGATTCGAGGGAGAAGCTAGGTTATGGTTCTACACCTTCTACCATCGACTGTGAAATTCAAGGACTCAGCTACCGAAAACAACGTTTTCGAGACTGTTGGAACGAGTCTCAGTACCGTTACTTTTTTTTGTCAGAGGACAAGTGGTTATTTGCAGAAAATAAAAATTTAGGCTGCAATATATTTTAAGAGGAAAGTAAATTAGGATTAGGATTTTCTAAAAGGGCAGGACTTAAGCTAATGAAAGTATGGGTAGAATGCAAGGTTCATGCCAAAGGAAATGATATTAATCAACAACAAATAAACCTTCGGAAAAAATATTTGAGCACAAAAATTCAGAATCTCACAAAGCTATGTTACAAAAATCAGAATCTAATAAAACGATATTTGAAAGTTGTTTGGACACTATGAATGTCAAACACCTAGAAACCACCGTTCGAGTATTTCGAACAGCATACTCAATTGCGAAAAGAAATAGACCCTTCGTAGACCTACAGGCTTATGTTGAACTTCAAGAATTATATGGTTTAAATACGGGACGAGTTCTTCATACAAATTTTAGTTGTGCTAATATTATTGAACACATTTCACAGGAAATGAGAAATAGCAAAATCTGTTACAGAAAATCAGAAGAGAATCAGTATTATGATTGACGAATCAACAACAGTTAGTGTAAAATCTGTTTTAGTATTATGTTTGAGATGTGCTGTTTCAGATAATTCTGAAGTTGTTTCCTTTTTCTGGGACTTGATAGAACTTGAATCAACTACAGCAGATGTCCGACTCGTTGGCTGAATGGTCAGCGTACTGGCCTTCGGTTTAGAGGGTCCCGGGTTCGATTAATTCGTTAATTCCAATGGCCCGGGGGCTGGGTGTTTGTGCTGTCCCCAACATCCCTGCAACTCTCACACACACATAACACTATCCTCCACCACAATAACACGCAGGTACCTACAAATGGCAGATACCGCCCACCCTCATCGGAGGGTCTGCCTTACAAGGGCTGCACTCGGCTAGAAATAGCCACACGAAATTATTATAACTACAGCAGATGATATTACTTGAGATATATTGAAGAATCTTGCTTCATATGGGATGAATGAAAGCTTTCTGGCATAACATTTAGTTGGTCTAACATGTGATGGGGCCTCTGTAATGTTAGGTAGAAGAACTGAGTTGGAGCACAGTTTTTAAAGTTATTTCCAGATATAGTAATCTGACACTGTTTAAAAACCCACTTGGAATTGGCCGTTTCTGACACAAGAAATGAAGTTACAGGTGTTAAGCTTTTCCATTCTTTCTTTGACAAATTGTATTCTTTACACATCATGTCTCCCAAAAATCAAAGGAAACTCAACATTTGTGCTGCTTCACTGGAACAAAAGAGTTAAGAAGATTGGGAAAATATTTACAATAAGATGGATAGCATCAAGCCAGAGAACTGTAAACGCTATCTAGGAATACTATAGTGCACTAGTAAAACATTTTAGTAAGGCCACTTTTACTTTGGATATCTGCTATGGTGATGAGAGTGTTAGCAACCTTTGTGACTTTTCCCACATGTTAGATAAGAGGAGGTACATTAATGCTTTTAGAAAGTATGTCGAGACCAAGGAAATTCCAATGGGGCTGATGCCGTTAATCAAGACTGTACAGACCATTTCCATATCTTCAGCAGAAGCTGAAAGAGCTTTCAGTATTATCAATGAGATCCAAACGGACTTATTTTCATGAGCAGCGTTGAACCTCCTGTGCATATATTATTTAACCCACAACCATATGTCAAGTCATGGCTACGAAAGGGGAGACGTTCAGCTGATGAAACAGCTTGTCGGAAACATGAGGCCGCTGATTTTGACACCCAATACGAGTCCATTTGGCAATTGCTGAATTAATAAGGTGAGTTCCTGTAAATATTTTGTTCCAACTAAATCACTGGGCAAGTACCGTTATGGGGGGCCGTTGACTTGGATTTTGGACCCCTGTAGACAAGCATCATCGATTCAGGATTGTGCTTTGGAAGCGGCCCCTTGTCAGTATATACCCATTGTTCTTAGTTTCTGGGAATGTGGGCCATTGTGGGTCTGATTGTTTTGAGTTCATGACCATTGTTCATCGTTGTCTTTGAATTCTAGGCAGTGGATTGATTTTGAAATTATTTTTAACTTTTAATATTGTGAATTCGATCCAGTGATCATTTTACATTCATACTCGTCCATTCATTCATCATCATCAAGTTTTGAATTCTGGTCAGTGTATAAATTTTGGAATTTTAAATTATTACCTTTCATCTCATTTTGTACCATTAGGGGCCAATGACCTCTAGTTGTTAGGCTCCTTCAAACAACAAGCATCTTCATCATCTTCACAATTGCCATGGGAAGTGATGTTTTACGTTTTGAATGAGATGTTAACGAGGATATAATTTCAATACGAGCAACATATAACTTTAGTGGCTTTTGCGTGCAATATTTTATTTCATAACTAGCATGTACCTGTGGCTTCGCTTGCGTTTACCTATTCAACTGTAAATGTTTTTAAATAATTTAAAAGCAAAATAAAAAACATATTAGCACACACAGTTTTATATAAATTGCATGAAATATATATCTTACTGTATATTGTTGCTTTCAATGCCTAAGATACCAGGTTGGGGATTGTAGTAGTAATATTACGATATAAAAGACTGTATTATATTAGAAAAACCTAATTTCTTCTTATGGAGCTTCCCTATAAACTATGTGAAGTGTCCTTCCATTTGGAGCTAAGATGTACAGTATAGTGTCTTTTGCCTTACCAACTCGCAAATGACGCAAGTACAGTTGATCATGGGAGAAACACCACTTCTGAAGATCAAGCCCTACAACTTTAAAGGGTAGGTTTACACTAGCAAGTTATTGCAGCAATATATTTGCACGGAGCAACTTGCTGTGCCATTTGCAAGTATAAATTCCTCAGCAAGCTGACTTGAGGCGGTTAGCACTTTCTTGGGCAATCGTCGCCATATGACCTATCTGTGTCGGTGCGACGTAAAGCCCCTAGCAAAAAAAAAATTCTTGGGCAAGACGCTTGCAGCCAATCTCGTGCTAGCAGTGTGAAGGACATATCATGAGCTTGCGTAAGTTACCTGCATGGATAGAATGCGATCCTATTTTGTGCAAGTGAAAGGCGTGAGTTGGTAAGTAGGTGATCACTGATCGCATTTCACAGATTTATTTATCTGTATATGTCAGTTTATGTAGAAAACTATTAAATTCATGCAAACACCACACCACACAATGGTCCACCAAGGATACGGGTGAATTAATAAATACGAAAAATCGAGAGCTTCATAGAAATTTGGGACGTTCGCAGCAGGAATTCAAAGACAGAATTAAGACACCCAATGCTTTCAATACCAATGCGTAGGACTTTAACATGCCGCCGAAAGAAGTACTGAGAAAATGGCACAATCAGGAAGAACAGCTTTCTCAGGAAGTGAAGAAACTTACATATAAATTATAAACATAAAAGTTTTCCACCTATTCAATACATAGTTTTATTTACACTGCGTGTATTTTATGTTTATAATTTATATGTAATCTCAGTTCAATTTGGACCAACAACATGAAATTTATAACCCTTGATAAAAATGAAGAAACTTTTAAAACTAAAAAAGTGGCTCCTCAGGGAGACCAGCCAGGTCTCGGTGGGCTTATATTTCAGCTATGAAATTTATAGAGAACAGCATAGCAACGATTTCGGACAAAGTATGTTCCTTAACATAGGTAAATTATTATTACTATTATTTTGTGCATTTGAGAACAGAGGTTGTGGATTCTTCGTTTCCATTACAGAATACATATTATGTAGCTGCTTGTTGAGATGTCAGTGTAGAGTGTAGTGTGTATTGGATTATGGGTTGTGATTTTATGAAATTTTACACCTGTCTTATTTAGGAGATGGGTTTTGTTAGGGCAGGTCCCTAACTACGCTAATGTTACAATCAATCAATACTGATCTGCATTTAGGGCAGTCGCCCAGGTGGCAGATACCCTATCTGTTGTTTTCCTAGCCTTTTCCTAAATGATTTCAAAGAAATTGGAAATTTATTAAACGTCTCCCTTGGTAAGCTATTCCAATCCCTAACTCCCCTTCCTATAAATTAATATTTGCCCCAGTTTGTCCTCTTGAATTCCAAATTGGGTAACGTAGCGGCATTTCGATGGGACTTTTCATAAGCCGCTTTGACCGAAGCAGCGGCTACATCTTCGGATGGGGAAAATTCCGGGTGCCGGGCGTTGGTACATTTTAGGCCAGAGGATAGTAATACCATATGACACAAAATGTGCCCACATGCTATGAATGTAAAGTTCCCAAAACATAGAAAATTTAAATAGATGAATTAGAACGTAAAATAATCTAGCAGTGTTTTACCGAACAAATTTGTGTCTCTTTGTCATTTACCGTGGGTTTGAAGTGGGCGGGTCTGTTTATTGTGAGTTTGAGATTAGGAGAAAATCATGCAGAAACTGTCAGGTTGCATATTTTCACTTCTTTCTAATTAATTTAAATTAACAAGTTTCTTGCTAGTGCAAGCATAGCCTGAGCGATTGTCCTTGCACTTTGTTGATGCATATAGAGAAACTCAAACAAACGGGGAACTGCAGACATCTAAATTGAATCGGTATATCGGAAGAAATTATATTAATCCGAGGAATGAATAATTCTTCGCCCGCGGCATGTCCAGTCGTGATGGTGGCTTCAGTAATATTCGGCATCAGTTTTTTGACTGAGAGTCGTGTTCCGTTTCAGAGGGAAGGAGGATTCATATTCCCGAGAAGAATTATTGGTGCCATAATCGTCCGGTTCACAATCTTCGAGAGTACTCCAAGGTGACTCCAAATTGTTTGAAAGCAAAGTCGTGTAGTTGAGAGCCTCATCTGTATTGCATGTCGTGTTGATAAATTTAATTTATAGAACACCGGACATTTCTTGTAAAAGTTGCTTGTTGATGACAGTTTCATTTCTTGGAGCTAGAATTGTTCTTTGACAGCCATGTGTGATTAGCGAAATGCTGTGTTCACGTAGGCCTATATTAAAAATGTCAAATCTCTGCGCACCGTAGATTTAGCTGGGCAACGAACACGCATACTTTCAGATATTAAGGACTGTATATCGCTCCTGGTGACAGGGACCAAAAGTTGCTTCCTATACCATGGACTTACAATGTCACCTTGACTTGTATTACCTATTTTATTTTTCTTGCCTATCGACAGTGAATCTAAGCATTTAATCCTGATGACAGCACGATCATTCTCATATTCCAATAGCCTATGCATTTTCCGCAAGTTTTTTTGTTCATAACTCACCAACGAATGCAAAAAATCCGGCTTCGAGGTGCATTTGGACCCCTTCCATCCACCTATGATAAAAATTTCAGATATCTGCAGGCCTTAGATTTGGCTGAACATCGCACGCGCGCGCACACATAGACAGAGAGAGAGATCCTTTTATTATAGACTAGCTGATGTACCCGTGCTTCGCTACGGAATTCTACATTGTATACAGAATTCTAGGTTAGGCAGTGTGCACGTTGTGAGCAAGAATTGTATTAAATTGCAAAGCTCTTAACGTTACCCTAGAAACGCGACGGCGATGTCACCAAACATCTTTTCTCGTACGAAGACTGAGTTAGCGAATTTTCACTGTAATGGTATACCCGCTTGCAGACCATCGGTCACAATAAGGTTGGGAAGCTTTCATTTTAATGGTTGACACTCAGTCTCCACCTGCCTTTTTACATCCTCAGACTGTCGTACTGGTTTTCCCAACTGAAATGAAAAAACATTACAGTGACGTCAGTAGGAATGGCGCAATTAAAAGCAATGCTTTCATACGAAATACTCGATTAAATCACAAACCACACATTTTCTCACTTTTAACAAACAGGTCTAAGCTCCCGATATTACAGTCCAAAGTTTCAGAGCTGGGATGACCAAGCTGCAGAGAGCCGTGATCCGTGAACTCTTTTCTTCGGTGGGGAGGGGCTCGAATAGTGGAGACTCCTAGAGCAAAAATCATGCCCTTTTACTAATCTAGGAGTACACGATGAGTCGGTAAATAGCAATTCACTACACTGGCGGCGGAAAAATCTATCTGACTTGGAGGAACATTTCTCCTCCAAGCCAGAGGAGAAACCCCCTCTTCACTGCTAATTTGGAACAAAATGAATGTAGAATTTAATAAAAGTGAGGAAGAAGAAGCTAAAGAAACGGCTCTTTTCAGGGTTGAATTTTGAGTCATTTAGTGATTTGTGGTGCTATAATTTGGAATAGGCCTAAATTGTTATTCTATGCCAGGCCATAGGCCTACTACTACTACTAAGTGAGCCTCTGCCTTGAGTATGCACACTGCTCATTCAAAACAGCGCATCAGAGTGGGGATCTAATGAACCAGTGTGTTACGTACCAGCTGTATCAGAAAATGTATGAACCAGAGGAATGGCATGCTGAAGAAGAAAGTTTTCTAACTCCCCGGCTATTTTCCGCCAGTAATCAGTCAGTCTATTATACTCGGTACGCAGCAGTATTCCCATCTATCGGAGTTGAGAGGCAGCATAAGAGATAAAGAACACCGCCACTAACAATCGTCAATGTAATGTTATCGTTCATCAATGTTATGCGCTTTAGATATTGTAGGCCTTCACATTTAGTTTTCTTCCGACTCTGAAATACCACCCTTATCATAGTCAGTACGGTAAAAGTGAATAAAACATAAATGATCGGAAATTGTATTCTCTGTAACATTTGTTATGTAGTACTTTTCGATAAAACCAATAACATAGGTATTTAAAAATTAAATTTTAGGCAGCTTCCCCCAAACTACAATTTAATCCAGTTTGAATAAAATTGTTTATAGCTTAGACTGTAGTTTCTTATTCGCAGTCTCTATAAACCGATTTTCATTCAATTCTGTTAACCCATTTTCTCGGGGCTCGGCGTTGATATGGACTTAGCAAGAAAAATACAAATTCATGAATATCTGTGTTATCATAGTCGGTACGGTAAAAATGTATAAGACATAAATGGTCGGAAATTTATTTCTATATGACTTTCGTTATGTAGTATTTATCGATACGACCACTAATAATATAAATATTTGAGAATTAAATTTTAGGCTTTCCTCCAAAGTACTATTTCACTTGGTGTGAATAAAATTATGTATAGCCTAGATTTTAGTAGCTCGTTCTCCGACTTTGTATTCAAATTTTCAATGAGATAGGACCACTAATAACCTGAATATTTAAGAATAACATTTTTGGCCTTCCCCTAAACTACCATTTCACTCAGCGTGAATAAAATTTATTTATGGCCTAGATTGTAGCAACCTACTTCCTCGACTTTGCATACCAATTTTCATTAAGATATCTCCACTAATAACGTAAATATTTGAGAATCAAATTTTACGTCTTCCCCTGAACTACCATTTCAATCAGCGTGAGTAAAATTATTTATAGCCTAGATTGTAGCGACTTATTCCCCGACTTTGCATACCGATTTTTATTAAATTCTCTTCAGCCGTTTTCTAGTGATGCGTGTACATACATACAGACAGACAGATAGACAGACAGACAGAAATTACGGAAAAGTAAAAATTGCATTTCCTTGTTACTGTGGACATGACCGATACAGAAATACCATTCTTTTCAAATTCTGAGCAATGTACAGACAAAACTCTTATTTTATATTTATAGATATGGAGAATTCACTTATTTTACTCTGACAAAAACCGGATTGAAGCCCCCCAGCAGGGAAGGAAGATGCGAAATGAAACTTAAGTGTTGAGAGGATATGCGATGTTATTTCAGTGATTACAAAACAGAGTTAAATTTACAAGGACTTGGCAGTATGAGTCCACTTATCAGTATGATGTCACACCCCACCTGGCCAAGGTGCATGCACTGATTCGGTTGGGAAGGGTGTCATAAGGTCACCGTATACTTTCCTGAGGCAAGCTGGTCCACAACTGTTGTAACTGGTCTCTGATATCCTGGATACTGGCACTGTGACGGAGTTGACGTCGTAGCTGGTCCCACACATGTTGTATTGGGGATGGATCTGACGATCTTGCTGACCACGGCAGTACCTCAACATCACGCAGACAGTTCATAGACACGTGCTATGCGTGGACGAGCATTGTTCTGTTGAAAAATGGAACCATGATACTGTTACATGAGGATGCAGATGTCTGTGATGTACCATTCCCTCAGTCATTACCAGCCGTGACCGGAAGTCATACCTGATGGCTCCTCACACTATGACGCCAGGAGCGACACTGCTGTGTCTCTCCTAAACATGATGTATTCACAAAGATGCACACAAAATGCTGTCAGTTCTGTACCCTGTTTTATTCACAAATTATATTTGTCTTCTACATACAGGCACTAATAAACTGCTGTTATAAACAAAACACTACTACGGAGAATTAGAAGAAGACTGCAACAGATGCATGTCAACTACCAACCCAACAAAACCAATTCACATTCTCGACTTCAAATACTCGGTTAACACGACTTCAACACAAGTCTCATTAAAACAACTCTCACTCACAAGACTGCCTCTTTAGATATGTTGCCTGGCCAGGCTTCTAGAAGAATATGACATGTTTTCTTGCAAATTCGAGAGTCTCCAATAGCCTACTTACAATGTAAGGAACTTTCTACATACTTCTGGTCGCACATATAATTGTTCTGGACTTATTACAGTGCGTTGCACAATGTTACATTAGATTATACATCACAAATACAGGTAATAATAACTTATATACTATTAATTACGTGTTCTTATATTAAAAATCTCATATTAATATATATATATATATATATATATATAGAGCTGATGTTTCGTGACATAACCTCACAAATAATACTATCGTGATTATACCAAATTTAAGGTTCGTACACAACTACCTAAATAATAATAATACTAAATGGATGTAAACACTTCATAGCCATACCTCACTGTTAATAATAATAATAATAATAATAATAATAATAATAATAATAATAATAATAATAATAATAATCAATATGTGCATTATTTACCCATGGGTTAAATAATATTGTTTCCAAGTTATATTAGGGTATTACATTTGCGTCAATCATTGGAAGAGTGGGGACCTCTGCGCAGGTCACAGCCATACTCGCAGACGATGGTCATCCGCGGTGGTGCAGAACCGCGATTCACCGCTGAACACAATGCGACGCTATTTATCGGCAGTTCATGCTTCCCGTTCACGGCACCTCTCTAAACATAGCCGTTTGTGTTGCGGAGTTAACGGCAGCCAATGCATGGGACGGTAATTCCCTAGTCCGCTGCCGCTAGTCGCCGACCAATGATGCGGAATGACACAAAATGCTGCAGGGAGCCGATTACTTGTTCTCGGATGGCAGGCGCAAATGTGAAGGGGTTACGCTGTGCTTGGTGTACAATATGGCGATCCTCCCTCATGTTGATTCACATGTGGTCGACCGGGACCTTGACAAGGATGCCTGCCCTCAGGTTCCCATGCAGTCCTAACATCGGGCCATTGTCGTATCTGAATGCCCCACAAATCTGGATATTGCACGATTCGACCAGCCGGTCAAATGGAGACCGACCTTGAGGCCCCTTTCAAACTGTCAGGTGCCGATAACTGTCTCACGCAAGTATACGGCATTTATGGGTGTACGTGTTGTCTTCATCATCATTTCATCCTCATCATGACGCGCAGATCTCCTAAGGGCGTCAAATCAAAAGATCTGCATCTGGGGAGCCGAACTTGTCCTCGGACACTCCCGGCACTTAAAGCCATACGCATCGTCGCCGTAAGACCTATCTGTGTCGGTGCGACATAAAGCCATTAGAAAAAAGCCATACGCCATTTTTTCCGTGTCTTTTGTACATAATATAATTTCGACCCATATCTCTATTTTGGAGACAGTCAGAATTTTTGTTTGTGCGATGATTCGTTACAAATGCATTCATCAGAATAGGCTAAACCAATTGTCTACATAAATGTGTTGCTTAGGCCGTATAAATACAGAAAAAGGAAACCATTACACGAGTCGAGATAGTTACACATGTGAATGGTTATAATACCAAAAATGTATGATATTTTGTCTTCATTTGTTGACGCATTGCTCGTCCAGCTCCATGGCTAAATGGATAGCGTGGTGGTCTTTGGTCACGGGTGTCCCGGGTCCGATTCCTGGCGTGGTCAGGATTTTTAACACCATGAGATGGTGTTTAGTTTGTTCCGGATATGATCTATAACTACTGGACTGATTGACCTGAAATTTGGTAAGGATTTAGCTTGAAATCCCGAGTAACAGAAGGGATACTTTTGATTTTGATATATTTCACGCAATCACGCTGCGTGGCAATATTTATAGATGTCTTTTTGTACACGATTGAGGTGATATCAATCCTTTCTTACTCAAATTCTTCTATACGAGTAAAAGGGGCAATTCTCTCCCAAGAAGGGGATTCAGACCCTCAACTATTGAGGACAGGAGCACCTCCCCCGCTCCTTAGCCGCCCGAGGCATGACAACGTAAGAATAATATTACCGTATTCATAATGTTGCGTCAAAACGCACGTTTGTTACAAGATATACAAGTACTGCCTTGGGAGGAAATACTTCAGGTAATACGCGGTGAATATTTCGGATACATGTTTTGTCCTTTTCGTAGCATATTATCATAATCTAAGCCTTCTAATCTATTCTCCATAAGATAGTATATGTCAATGACTGAATGTAGTCACATATGACAGTACGCACCTTCGTTATCAATATGATACACACACCTGCATGAATGGTGCTTCACATCATATGCTATTTGTTTATCTGCACGTTCGTGCTGTAGCCCGAGTCAGATTTTACCTTCGGTCACGTGACTGCTCGAGCTTGCTTCGAACGGGCTCAAACCTTGGCGCGTATCGGGTCGGTTCGATCCCGCTCGAACGCGGGTATTGTTTGCCCATCACTAATTTTAGGGCTATGTCCGAAACGCAACGTAAGTCGTGGATGTCGGTTATTTAGAAGAGATGCCACATAGCCAGCCCGCTGTATTGTTTGTTCAAAAGAAGTAAAATACGTCGCTAGGAATACTTCTGGGATGATCCGGCACTTAAAAACACATAATATCAATGAAGAGGAATCGTCACACACCACCTCCGGCCCAGTCTGCATCACGAGAAGCTACCCTGTCGACAACAATATCTGGGTAGATGCACAACCTATCTACAGTTATTCAGAAATTATACAAGGTTATTCAGCTAAGATGCGCACCTGAAATAACTCGTGAACCGTTCAAGATACTGACATCCTGTTTTCACTTTCGTTAATGGTATTAAGGAGCTCTTAGTTCAACATGCAGTGCTTTCCTAGGCTTTTGCCAAAATGTTTCAGCTGACGCAGGTATCCCTTGCCTATCGTAAGAGGCGACCAAGGGATGATCGAATTAGAACCATGAGACTACTTGTAATTAGTATCACCACGCGGGGAACACCATAGGTCGCCTTTACTTGCGCGTAGTACTACTAAGTTAGGTACACAATCGGTTTGTGATTAGTAGCGAGAGTGTGTGAATCAGGGTGGGTCTTACAGTACCTGTGATTAGTACCACTATATGAGCGACTCCATGGGTCTACCTTGCTTATGATTAGTACCCACTATGTGCGGAAGACCACGAGATAGTACGAGTCCCTGTGATTAGTAAACCTATGTGAGGAGCACCATAGGTTTGCGTTACTTGTAAATTGCATCGCAATGTGGGAGGTCTTTCGTCGACGTCTCTTTCTATGTGGACTTCGCTATTCTGCCACATACCCTTCATTTTTTTGCGGCCGGGGTGACGACTCAACTATACTTCGCACCTCACCGGGCCAAATAGCATATCGGCTGTCCCTAAGTTGGTTGACGGCTTTCCCCAGCAATGTTGTGTACTGAGTCGTCCGTGACATTGATACCGCCATCCCAGAAGATGACATTTATGATGACTTTGTTTCGACTGATGTTTATTGTGTTAAACGTCTTTATCAAGGCACTGATCCTGCTCTATTTCTCATCTGCTGCTGCCTGTCTCTTAGCCCAGGAAACTGGCGCTCTCATCAATCGTCGCATCTACCCAGTGGTTCCTACACCGCCTTACATCCAAGCTAAGCTAGAGGCTGATGAAGAACTGGCTACGAGTGCCGACAGAACGCACCCCCTCCCGTATCCATCACCTCCCTTACCAGTGTCTTCCTGCCCTTCCCCTCCTACCATTAACACAACCGTACGTGCCTCAGCCTCTGTTACCACTCATTGTACAATATCTGTTACCACTACTACTATAACTACTACCACCACCACCGCCCCTGTCGCTCATACCTCTGCTTCTCTTACTACTCTGTCTTATCCCTTTCTCCTCTCACAAACTTCTCTCCCCCTCCCTCCCATCACTGCTCAAACACCTCACCCTCCTTTTACACAGCCATCTGCCGAGAGATATACCGCCGATCCTCCGGAGAACGTGTTACGGCTACCTCCGACAACACCACCATCTGTCTACAGCTGTGTCATCCGAGGTGTAGATCCCAGCGTAGCGCCAGCCGTCCTTGCACACGAACTTCGCCATGCATGCCTCCCTGTACGGCGCGCCTTCCGCATCTACAACTCTGACGGACCTACTTTCCTGGTGCGGATCCAACTGCCCACTGCTGCCGCCCTCCAGCGCCTCATCGCTTGCGGACTACACATCTATGGTCGCCATCATCGCGTGGAACCTTCTCTTTCTCCACCACAACACATGTACCGTCCTAACACGCCTCGCAGTCCTCCCCGGCCCGACCCTCCTCCTATTTCACCTCGTCCACATCTTCGATCACCCACTGTCCCACCCCCGCCACCCTCCTTTTCCTCCTCTCCACCTACCCCTGATCTCCTCCGCCTTCTTCTTATTTCCCTCGTCAGCTTCTCCTCATTCTACCATACCCTTGCCTTACATCTTCTCCTTAGCCCACTCTCATAACTCATCATATATGCTTTGTACTATTAATGTTTTGTACCTCTATATGTCTTTGAATCTCTGTATTGTTACAAAAAAACCTCTCCTTAGCCAAGAGGCCTTTTCTTTTCAATCCCCCATTCTTCACATCGCCTTTTCCCATCTCCTACTTTTCACAAATCTTCCCAACCCCGCCCAATCTCCCGGCCAGAGGGAGGACGTAACCCTTAAGGTGGCCCGCCCCACCCCTTCAGGGTGGGGAATGAAAAAGTCTCCGACAACGCAATGTGAGAAATACCATAGGACTGCATTACATACGCGTATTACATTACCTGTGAGTAGTACCATAATGTGTGGAATACCGCGAGTCTACGCTACATTTGGTTAATACCGCAACATGACCAATACCATGGTTCTACTTTCCTAGCGATCAGTACCATTATGAGAGGCCGATGACCTGGATTTTGAATCCCTTTAGACTATGAGCATCATCGATTCAGGATTGTGCTTTAGAAGCAGTCCGTTGGTCAGTAATAATATTGTTTAACGCTAGTTTCTGAGAATGTGAGGCATTGCGGGTAAGTTCCACTGATTGTTTTAAATTCATATCCATCCATTCATTCTTCATCACGCTTTGAATTCTGGTCAGTGGATGTTTTTGGACTTGTAAATTATCATTACATTTAGTCTCATTTCGTACCATTAGGGGCCGATGACCTAGATGTTAGGCCCCTTTAAAAAACAACAATCATCATCAATATCATCATCATCATCATCCATCATCATCATCATCATCACACCTTTCCATATGAGAACTGCTGATGATATACTATCAAGTTTACACTCGTAGTAACTGGGACGTCGCATAGCTCGCAGCATAAGAGAATCTGTCTCGAGAGCGTTGCCCATCATCCCTGCCCTGTCGAAAGAATTGGAGCAAAGACGGGCATTGTATATTACACGTTCCACTCCCGTGTAATGGTGGTTGCATATGCAGCAAAGCACACCTTTCTCCGTTTCAAGTTCGAATAATGTCCGCCTCTAGTATCCAGGTAGGTGTACATCCTATTTAGTTATTAACAAATTACACAGTGTTACAGTGGTGGTTGGTGTGTGAAGAGCTTTTGGGCGCCGGCTTTTCAAAAACACTTAACATAATTTCACTCTGTAACTGATTACATAAAGAGCTGTACACTCTCGCGAGAATCCCGAAATCGATCCTCCTGTAGCGCAAACTGTGCGACGTACCAGTAACTACGACTGTAAACCTGATAGTATATCATTGGCAGTTATTGCATGAAATAACGTTCTTTTATGAAAACGTGTGAGCAATACATTTTGTCAAAAGCCTGGAAAAGTACTGCATGTTCAACTATGAACCCCTTAATACTATTAACTAAAGTGGAAACAGAATGTCAGTATCTTAAACTGTTCACGAGATATTTGGGGTGGACATCTTAGGTGAATAACAATGCATAATTTGTGAATAACTGTAGATAGGATGTACACCTACTTGGATACTAGAGGCGGGAAAGATGTGCTTTGCTACATACGCAACCCCCATTACACATGAGTGGAACATGTAACAGGGGTGATGGGCAACGCTCTCGAGACCGATTCTCGTGTGCTGCGAGCTGTGCAACGTCCCAGTAACTACGAGTGTAAGCTTGATAGTTATCATCAGCAGTTCTCACATGGAAACGTGCGTGACGATAAATGTTGTCAAAATCCTATGAAAGCACTGCATGTTGAACTGAGCTCCTTACCATTAACGAAAGTGAATACAGAATGCCAGTATCTTAAACTGTTCACGAGGTATGTCAGGCGAACTTTTAGCTGAATAACCCGTATAATTTCTTAATAATAGTTATTAGGATGTAATCCTACCTGGATGCCTCACAATCGTTGTCGGCAGGGTAGTTTCTTGTGATTCAGACCGGGCCGGAGGTGTTCATTGATATTATACGTTTGTAAGTGCCGGATCATCCCAGAAGTATTTCTGCCGATGTATTTTACTTCTTTTGAATAAGCAACACAGTGGGCTGTGCTATGTGATATCTCTTAAAAATAACCGACATCCACGACTTACGTTGCGTTCCGGACATGGTCTTCAAGTTGTCGCGTACATTTCGACACAGTTCACATTGCACCGTCATATCGAAGTAGCTACCTAATTATGACGCGAATACTGTATAGCAATTTAGATTGCACATTCCACTCATGCGTAATGGTGGTTGCATATGCAGCAAGGCGCAACTTGCCTCGTCTCGAGTTCGAATAATGCACGCCTCTAGTATCCAGTTACGTGTACCTAGAGTAGCCGCCAGGTTCTGTACTTAAACCACTCATTTGTGTACCTACCAGTGCATACAATGCCAGAATTATGTCATACTGCGTCAAAATAGGCCTCGGTATAAATGAACGCTCTAGTCGCTTGTTGACACGTATTTACGAAAATGAGAAGGCCCGTGGTTGGCTATTTGCATATTCGGAACAAACAACATTCAGCTCCGACTACCTGCAGGCCTACGACACGCTGCTCGCCGCACATTGTGGGGACAACGCTCTCGAGATTTCTCGAAATTTTTCGCGAGAAATAATGCCTGCGCTAGTCTCGAGAAATCCCGAGAAATATCGAGACCTCGTCGCAGACTGCCCATCACTACTGTACACGTGTAGTGAAGACGAACTTATGGTGGTGTGCTATTCAGTTATACAATGTTATCTTTACTATCTTGGCTGTACTAATTACTATTTTCAAATATATGGCAAGGACTTTCAGACCGTGGCATACGTTCAGCAAGCACGATGGTTTCTCTTTATTCTTGAGGCGGTCGGACTCGGACAGGAGAGCCCACAGTATGTTCCTAGAGTTTAGCGAGTGTGCGAGGTGCGGGAGGAGCCTGGAATGACGATATGGGCTGTCAGGGGAAGGAGGAGTGCAAGCGGGTATATGGTCTGTCCGTCAGAGCCTGCAGCAATGTCGGCAACCATTTTACAATGTGCCTAGTGTAACGGTTCAAATCCCGTTACAAGATGATATCTGTATTTTTATTTTATTATTCTTCTTGTTTTCGAATAGGTCTACTATGGACCACGTTAAGTATCATTCATTTACGGTTCTTCCTCTTTCGATCGGCCCAGTACTTCTTCATCCTTTCGGAGTGGGCTTCTTTACGTTCTCGTGACCAGTTGTTGCCGGTCCGTTTTTTTCTACTTTGATCTTTGAATCCCTTAATTTTGTTGATGATTTTTCTGTATTCCTGTCTGTTGTATACTGCCTGCTGTGATATATTATTTTCCTCCATATCCTCCTTGACCCCTTTAAGCCAGCTAGTTTGTGTCTTCCTGTTCTCCATGTATTCCAGAATTCGCTTGGCTGTTCTCTCTGGTGGCATTCTTTTAATGTGTCCGTAGAAGCAGAGTCTTCTCTTCTTGAAGGATGTTGTGATTTTTTCGGTCCTTTTGTATAGTTCCTCATTTGGTCGCAGTCTAAATTCTTGACCCACTTTCCTGGGCCCTAGTATCTTCCTCAGGATCTTCCTTTCTGTCTTTTCAGTGTTTTCTAGTAAGCCCTTCCTGTTCAGTGGAATACATTCGATCGCATATAGACTTTCTGGTTTGATGACAGTGTTGTAATGTCTGATTTTTGCAGTGAATGAAACTGATTTTTTATTGTAGACATTTCGACATAACTGGTATGCTGCTTCCATCTTTCTTGCCCTTTCCTGTAATGCTATTCCTGGTAGTCCTGTTGGGGTTATCCATTCCCCTAGATATTTAAACTTCTGTACTCTTTTAATTGTTCCATATTTGGTGACAATATTTTGTGTCGGATCCTTTTTGTCCTGAATCATTATTATTATTATTATGTCAGTATTATTATTATTTTATCTGTGATATTATTACTATTATTGTAATTATCCGTTTTATTCAATTCGATTTTGCAATTGCCTGTTGCTTGCAAGATTGTACTTAGATGTATGCATATACGTGCAATACGTATTTGTAGAATAACACTCAATACCTGTACAGTGAGAATTGTTGTATATATCAGAGATTGGGTGTGACGTTGGGACATTGTGCAAGATTAGTGGCAATTCTGCCAAGTCATCGCCGCGCCATGGCTACGGCATTGTATTTATTTAGATATGCGCTCACGGAGTTAGCCGCCTCCGGGCTATTTCACCACTGTATGTAATATTTGCCGCGTTGTGGGAGTATGTCATGTTTATTTCTGGAGATTACGTAGCTGTGTCAACCAACGTCTATAAAAGGTGGTTGCATATTGTAGCGTCAGTCATTAGTTATACGGATGCAGTACAGTGAAGTAGTCTACTAGATCAAGAGGCCTTAGTTGGTTAGTCAACCAGTGTGAACGAGAGATGGTGAAGACTCAGTGAGCCATTATTGGTCATTGAGAGAGTGAGACCAAATGGTTGGTCCGTCACTTAGTGGAAGACACGGACGCAAGGGCTTACCACGAAGTCAGAGAGGGCAACCCAGGACCTGCCAAGAGGTCATACCATATTGAATTACAAAGAAGTCAGATAATATGGAGAAGAAGCAGTCACAAGGATGTATCATCAAGTTAGGCGTGACACATCTACAGTAAACACCAGATCAAAGGAATACGTCGTAATTACACTAAAAGTGTTAAAGGTACAGTCAAGTGAATCAGTGAGGGAAATACACTGACTGACAGAGCAAATGCAACACCAAGAAGGAGTGGTCAGAACTTTATGCCAATTGCAGGGTAGACTGACGTCACTGAGGTATGCTCATGATGTGAAATGCGCCGCTGTGCTGCGCACGTAGCGAACGATAAATGGGACACGGCGTTGGCGAATGGCCCACTTCGTACCGTGATTTCTCAGCCGACAGTCATTGTAGAACGTGTTGTCGTGTGCCACAGGACACGTGTATAGCTAAGAATGCCAGACCGCCGTCAACGGAGGCACTTCCAGCAGACAGACGACTTTACGAGGGGTATGGTGACCGTGCTGAGAAGGGCAGGTTGGTCGCTTCGTCGAATCGCAGCCGATACCCATAGGGATGTGTCCACGGTGCAGCGCCTGTGGCGAAGATGGTTGGCGCAGGGACATGTGGCACGTGCGAGGGGTCCAGGCGCAGCCCGAGTGACGTCAGCACGCGAGGATCGGCGCATCCGCACCAAGCGGTGGCAGCCCCGCACGCCACGTCAACCGCCATTCTTCAGCATGTGCAAGACACCCCGGCTGTTCCAATATCGACCAGAACAATTTCCCGTCGATTGGTTGAAGGAGGCCTGCACTCCCGGCGTCCGCTCAGAAGACTACCATTGACTCCACAGCATAGACGTGCACGCCTGGCATGGTGCCGGGCTAGAGCGACTTGGATGAGGGAATGGCGGAACGTCGTGTTCTCCGATGAGTCACGCTTCTGTTCTGTCAGTGATAGTCACCGCAGACGAGTGTGGTGTCGGCGTGGAGAAAATCCGGCAGTAACTGTGGAGCGCCCTACCGCTAGACAACGCGGCATCATGGTTTGGGGCGCTATTGCGTATGATTCCACGTCACCTCTAGTGCGTATTCAAGGCACGTTAAATGCCCACCGCTACGTGCAGCATGTGCTGCGGCCAGTGGCACTCCCGTACCTTCAGGGGCTGCCCAATGCTCTGTTTCAGCAGGATAATGCCCGCCCACACACTGCTCGCATCTCCCAACAGGCTCTACGAGGTGTACAGATGCTTCCGTGGCCAGCGTACTCTCCGGATCTCTCACCAATCCAACACGTGTGGGATCTCATTGGACGCCGTTTGCAAACTCTGCCCCAGCCTCGTACGGACGACCAACTGTGGCAAATGGTTGACAGAGAATGGAGAACCATCCCTCAGGACACCATCCGCACTCTTATTGACTCTGTACCTCGACGTGTTTCTGCGTGCATCGCCGCTCGAGGTGGTCCTACATCCTACTGAGTCGATGCCGTGCGCATTGTGTAACCTGCATATCAGTTTGAAATAAACATCAATTATTCGTCCGTGCCGTCTCTGTTTTTTTCCCAACTTTCATCCCTTTCGAACCACTCCTTCTTGGTGTTGCATTTGCTCTGTCAGTCAGTGTATTTCGTATAAATTGTTAAATGTCCGGTCAAGAAAAATTCAAATTCATGCTTAGTTTCTTTCAGTTGCAATGTCATAATTTCATATTCTCATCTGTTTCATCGCAACAAGACTCACTATTTTTGATATATTATTTAAAGAATATATATTGTTTTATCAAACGAATTCATAGTTTCATTTCATTGACAGTAAAATATCTTAACCTCAAAATTAATGGGGAAACCGAACGTCAATCTCCTTTTCCCAGAATTTATATGGTATGTTGTCAAAAGTAAGCTTATTACCCCACACCCTAGAGATAGTCAAGAGTCTCATTCTATTATTGCTGTACTGAGTGACAGCTGGCGCCCTTCAAATAACGTATGTGTAAGTAAGCAGGTAACAAGTAAGTGTGAGTACAAGGTTCGACGAGTGTGTATTTTATTTAATGAATGTTAATTTTTATAATTTCCATTTTAAAAGCAGATATTCAGATTTTCAAGTAAAATGCAGATTAATATGTTTGTAAAGTCAGTCAGTCAGTTAGGAAAATTACACTAGGCTTCCCTCCCCCTCCGCGTCTTACATTGACTGTTGTTAGAGATTGATTCCGAAACATTTTAAAAACAGTGCATTCCATTATATTGACTACTGAAAAGCCAGTTCTACAGAGAAGCGTAAAATAAAGATTTAAAATGTAACCATAAGATGACACCATTTGTAGGTTAGTCAGTTAAATACGTCTTCATGCTTTGAGATTTGGGAAAGACAAGTGAAATTCGGGCTGCACTGTTTATATGTTTTCGCGAATGTCGTTATTGTCGTTAGTGATCAGTGAAACAGTGTAGTGCCATAGAAGTTGTAATTGCAGTAGCTGTTAACCTGTTAACGTGTGTATAACTGCCATTGTAGTGTAGTGCAAGAATTTAAGAGATAAAACAACACCATTCTAGTTTAAATAGCCGTGTAAATTCGACCTTCAGTATTTAAGTCTCGTGTTAATATCTTCATTCGTGTGCTTAGTGTTTATCTGTCTATTTGAAAAGTGCTACGGTCTTAACTTAAGAAGACAAAGAAGGATTATTCTGTAAGCAGCACTTTAAGCAGTGGTGGGAATTTAAGTTTTGAACATAGGCTAGAATTAAGGAAGTTAGGGCCTCCTTGGCCGAATTTAAATATTGTACAAGAACAAAAATGGATAAACTAGGAAATTCAGTCCGTCACGTCATAAGCACGCTGACTGGCTCTGCAGATGTGAAATAAGGAATGCATTCTTTTGTTAGTCTCGTTTGGCAATGGATGTCGTTGATTCTGCATTCTTAGTAAGTTAATGCATGCTGTTAAGTTCTGTGGGCAATTTGAACTAGTGCTCAGGTAGAAGCATCTGACAAACCAGGTATTTTTTTTCGATGTTAGCCGATTTTCGCTACGTGATCGTTTTGTCCCGAAAGCAGATTTCGGCCTATGTCATCATATTATTATTGTTGTTGTAGTTAAAAATTTCGTGGTGTTGATCAGTGAAAAACTGAACCGTTGGGAAGGGGAAGAGATGGCGGCACAGCCCTGCCAGAGTAAAATGTAACGAACCGCCACTGCAGGATTATTCAGCTAAGATGTCCACCAAAAATAACTCCTGAACAGTTTAAAATACTGACATTCTCTTTTAACTTTCGTTAATGGTATTAAGGGGCTCACAGTTCAACATTCAGTACTTTCCTGGGCTTTATAAAGCATTTATCGGCACACACGTTTTCATATGAGAACTGCTCATGATACACTATTCAGCTTACGCTCATAGTTACTAGGACGTCGCACAGCTCGCAGCACAGGAGAATCGGTCTCGAGAGTTTTGCCCATCACCCCTCTCGAAAGAATTGGGGGCAAACTCGGGCATTTTAGATTACACGTACCACTCATGTATAGGTGGTTGCATATGCAGCAAGGCACATCTTTCCCCTATCAAGGTCGAATAATGAACGCCTCTAGTATCCAGGTAGGTATACATCTTATCTACAGCTATTCATAAATTATACAGGGTTATTCATTTAACCCTTTGTTGTCTGACGGTACTTTCAAGTACCATCTCATATTTCGTGGCTTTGGAATTATTCAGTAAATCCTGGCCTTGTGTTTTCCTCATGGTACTTTCAAGTACCTAATTCTTGAAACAGATATTTCATTTTTGATGTTGCTATTGATGAAAAACGCGGGAGATCGTTTTATTCTTAGGAGTGTAGTCATAGTGTTACCACTGAAAACAAATTGACATTTTGATTGATTATTTCTTAGCTCCTATTGTTACATTCGACCTGCAAGTGATCTTAGTACATGTAAGCATGCTTCTGTAATGCAATAAAATACTCAGATTGATGAAATTTGCAATTGGTGTGGATATGTAGCTAGTAAATGGCGAGGTACTCAGAAGTACCGTCAGGCCATATGGAGAGTCTCATGTTAGTCATATCCAAAACCGAAAGTAATGCTTTATTGATGCAAAATATTTGTCATTTAAGAAGTGTTCTTCAATAATTTAAGAATATTTCTCCAAATATTAAGACATGCCGTATCTCAAATAAAATTACTAGTATCTATTACATTACAGGTTTGCAATATGTGTGACAAAGTAGCCAAGTTGACTAATGATGATATAATTGATGAGTCGATGATTTTGTTCAAGTAGTATCAAGCAGTACAATCCCATGAAACCAATCAAAAGGGGTTATAAACTGTGGGGCATTGCAGATCAGAGAGGGTACATTTTGAAATTTGACATCTATCAAGGGAAGAATCAGGCGCTAGAACAAGAATTCCAGTATTATGGGCTTGGGGAAAGAGTTGTGCTGAGCTTATCAAAGCCACTCTGGGGACAACACAGAAAATTGTACTTTGATAACTATTTTACTTCTCTCCCACTTCTTGCAAAGTTCAAAGAGGAAAATACTCTAGCATGTGGAACCATTAGAATGACTAGAAAGGGAATCCCACAGAATTTTATGCCTGAAAAAGAAATGATGGACATCTGTGTTTTTCTATGGAAAGACAGTAAAGATGTGTGCTTAGCATCTAATTTCCATGGAACAGAAGCCACAACTGTTTCTAGGAAACAGAAGAATGGAAGTAATGGTACTGTTGATTGCCCGGTTGTTGTGCAAGACTACTATGCAGACCATGCTGACAGACTTCGAGGCGTATATGGTTTTGACCGTCGATCCCAAAAATGGTGGCATAGATTATTTTGGGGAATGACTGAAATAGAATTTGTCAATACCTACATCATATACTGTAATCTGTATGAAAAAGTCCCTCTAATGGCATTCTGGCGTAATGTGGCCCTAGGACTGATGAACCAGAAAGAAATTCCTCTTCCAGGAAAACGTTCACGTGATATGAGGTCACCAAAGTCACCAGAGCAAATTTGTCTACCCAAAAGGAGGAAAACAGAATATTCTGTGCCCAGTGATGTCAGACTAAGTAATCGTGGAAATCATTTTGTTGTTTTTGTAAAAGACGGTGGTTGATGTGGTGTGTTCGAGAAAGAAGATGCAGTCAAGACCGCATTCAAAGTGTACTACATGTAGTGTTTTTATTTGCTGCAATAAAAAAACGAACTGCTTTGCAGAGTATCATAATGTGTCAGTTGTATAGGATGTGTGAAGGATGTTCTACATATGAACAATAATATTAGGAAACTTCACTCTTATTACACATATTTGCTTTAAATTTTACTTTTACATTTCTGTAATAGTTTTAGGTATGAGAAACATGTTCTACTAATAATTTGAGACAATAAATGTGATATATTTCCAAAATGTGAACATTCTTATCTACCCGAATATGAAGCCTCCTATATGCCTGACGGTACTTAAAAGTACCAGGCCCCCAAAACATACCAAAAATTAAAATTATGATTTGAAAGTATTAGCATTTACTATTTGAACATATTCCATTAGAATAAGATGAAAAAATCAAGTATACTTATTATTTTTCACTATTCAGGCAACAAAGGGTTAAGATGACCATCTCAAATAGGCCGTGAACAGTTTAAGATACTGACGTTCTGTTTTCATTTTCGTTAATGGTATTAAGGGGTTCGTAGTTGAACATGCAGTGCATTTCGTGGCTTTTGACAAAATTTATCGGTTCACACGTTCCTATATGGTAAAACGTTAGTTCGCGCAATAACTGCTTTTGATGTACACTATCAAGCTTACATTCGTAGTGACTGGGACATCGCACAGATCGCAGCACAGGAGAATCGGTCTCGAGAGCATTCATTGCCCATCACACCTGTCAAAAGAAATGAAGCAAAATCACGCATTGTGGATTACACGCTCCTCTCATGCGTAATGGTGGTTGCACATGCAGCAAGGTACATGTTGCTCCGTCTCAAGCGAATAATGCACGCCTCTAGTATCCGGGTAGGTGTACATCCTATCTACAGTTATTCACAAATTATACAGGCTTATTCAGTTAAGATGCCCACCTGAAATAAGTAGTGAGCACTGTTTTCACTTTCGTAAATGGTATTGAATGAAAACCTACAACCTGTTTTCCAGTCATTGACCGGCTCAGGAATGGAATGAATGAAGCCCACATCTTGCGACGAGGATAGGAATTGTGCCGGCTGCCGAGGCCTATCGCACTCCTCTGGGGCAATGATTGATGACTCACAGATGAAATGAAATAATAATGGAGAGTGTTGCTGGAATGAAAGTTGACAGGGTAAACCTGAGTACCCGGAGAAAAACCTGTCCGACCCCCGCTTTATCCAGCACAAATCTCACATGGAGTGATCGGGATTTGAACCATGGAACCCAGTGCTGAGAGGCCATAAATGGTATTAAGGTGCTCATAATACAACATACAGGACTTTCCTAGGCTGTTGACAAAATTTATCGGCACACACGTTTCCATAAGAGAACTGCTGATGATATACCGGTACTATCGTCCGGCTCCATGGCTAAATGGTTAGCGTGCTGACCTTTGGCCACAGGGGTCCCGGGTTCGATTCCCTGCAGTGTCGGGAATTTTAACCATCATTGGTTAATTTCGCTGGCACAGGGGCTGGGTGTATGTGTCGTCTTCATCATCATTTCATCCTCATCAAGACGAGCAGGTCGCCTACGGGTGTCAAATCAAAAGATCTGCACCTGGCGAGCCGAACATGTCCTCGGACACTCCCGGCACTAAAAGCCATACGCCATTTCATTTACCGGTACTATCAAGCCTACAGTCGTAGTTACTGGGACGTCGCATAGATCGCAGCACAGGAGAATCGGTTTCGAGATTCTCGCGAGAGTCTCGAGATCTGTGACGTCAGTCTCGAGCGAGAGCGCTGCCCATCATTACGCCACCTGACTTAGAATTTCAGAGTCCTGACTAGAAATGCTGGCAATTGGACCCTGCCATCAGGAGTTCGGAGATTATGTGCTATCATGCGTATTTGACCACAACAAATACCCCAGCGCCCTTTGATATCCGATCCGACCACCCGTGGAGCAAACTTCCACCCATTGTAGCTTAATGACAATAGTCCACTTGACAATTTTACCGCCACTACTTCGCTACGGTCAGCCTGAAACACGTTTTCAGTCAGTGCGAGTGAACAGTACACTATGCTATACAGATGGATTTCTACGCGTTTTGAGTAGGGGTAGTTTTTTTTAAGTGGTGAATGTAACGCTATAATAGCCGAAAAGTGGCTCATTTACAGTGTTAAAGTGTGAACGCCTGAAAGGGTTTCGTCGAGTGCCTATTCTCCAAAGAAAATACCGAATAAAGAACAGGATTGTGTCGTAAGAGGCGACTAAAGGGGACACTAGGGGTTCTTAACTTGGGAGCGTGGGTTAGAGATAACGGGGGCATTAAATGAGTCTGGCACTTTGAAGTCCACTTCCACTTGTGGCGTCCGCCTCCGTAGTGTAACGGTTAGTGTTATTTGCTGCCGTCCTCGGGGGCCCGCGTTCGATTCCCGGTACTCCCGGAAATTTAAGAATGGCAGGAGTGCTGGTATGTGGTTGAAATGGTACCATGCAGCTCACCTCCATTGGGGGTGTGCCTGAAAAGAGCTGCACCACCTCGATATGAGGGCACGAGTTTACTTTCCACTTATGGCAGGCTTCTCACCTTCATCTTTCCTGTCCGACCTCCCTTGATCAACTGTTGGTCTTTTCCGAACCTTAGGGTATTTGCGAGGCCTAGAGGGTTTTCATTTTCAATCCCTTCGTGGTTATTCTCTTTATTCTGCCGATACCTTCATTTTTAGAAGCGTCTGACTTCTTCCATTTCCCCCCTCTGAAAATAGGGTATATTTGCACAGTTGTATTTCCTCTTAAAACAATAATCACCTCCACCACTGCATCTTGGTTGGCATCAGTTATTTGCATTGTTGCCAGCTCTATTATTTTCAGTTGAATAATCCTTGTAATTAAAATAGTCTATAGCAGAAAGAGACAACATTATTCTTATGTTTCGTATATCTAGACAAGTCATATAACAGTACAGAGGGGAAAAATTGGCCATGCTGAGGGATTATAGGTTCAGGGTAGGTTATTGCTGGCAATGAGACCGCTGTGAGAGTTGATAGTTGAATGAGTTCTCGGTTGAAAACAGTTACGGGGGTTAGAAACGTGTGTAATTTTTCACCCTGTTATTCATGGTTTCCGTAGATCGTTATTGAAAGGTATAACATGACAGAGAGGCATTCAGTTCTGTAGAAATTTAGTAAGTTGTTTGGGCTATGCTGACGACTAGGTCCACCTAGGCTCATTTTGGTTCTTGCTGGAGGTTCAATGCCGGATGCCCTTCCTGAAACCACGTGATTTTTGGAATGACAATTTCAACACGGCATCGACCGGGATTCGAACCTCCAACTTCCGAGTAGGAAGCCAGCATCTAAGCCCCATAGTTTTAAAATTGTTTTTGTTTGGAAAATCAGAATTCCAATAAAATTTTTGAAATGCAAATTATATCTCAAGAAATAGCCAGTGAATCTAATTTAAAACTCGAAGGAGGAAGTTAGTCCTTTTAGCCCGGCAACAAATTCCTCAATGCGTTTTTATTTAAATGCCCAGACGTTGATTGACTTTTAGAGGCTAAAATTAAACACGATTTATTTTGCTGTACTCACCTGTTTGATACGTGCTTGGCAATATATTATCTGTCCATCCGACGTGAAGACCGGAAATTCCTTCAGCCAATGACGTATCGCAGAAGACTTTGAAGTCTTGGTTCTATAAAAATGCCCATTTTAGATCTAATTTACTGTTTGTCCAACCCTTATCCCATTTCTCTACAGGGTAGGGTACGAGGTGAGATGAATCTGTCGTGGTGGGTTTTTGACCCGATGCCCTTCCTGACGTCAACCTCATCAGAGGAGTTAATGAGATGAAATGAATGACGTGATATATTATGGTGGGAAGGGACAGGGTAAAACCCGGTGTCGACACATAACCTAATCCTATCAAATAGCGCAAAGGGGTCGGCTCTAGGCTTAATATCCCCATCCGACGGACGAATCACCATCAACAGCATCATATGCCCTCACTCCATATGAGCACTGCGGAGAGGTTTGGAATTTAGTCAGACTTTTGTCACGTAGTCTTATGATTTGAAATTGTATACCACCACCTCCCCTACCCTGCCGACCAACATTCTGATGGTGAAAATTTCTTTGGACCAACGGGACTCGAACCGGCTAACCACGGTGTCAGACCGTTTAGACTTCAATTCCTTAACGATCATGGCCACCAGGCGGGCTATTCTAGATCTAATTTACTACGAAACAAATATTTGTAAGTTTTTGTTCACTTCTTATTTAAGGATTAGAAAGGCTTTTACCTAAAATCCGCCATCTATCAATAATAATAATAATAATAATAATAATAATAATAATAATAATAATAATAATAATAATAATAATAATAATAATGGCCTCTGGAGAGGTCTGGTGCAGGTCTTGCGAATCGACGCCGTATAGGCGACCCATGCGTCTGTGAGGACGAGTCCCTACATAAAATTAAGACGTCACAAAGACCCAATCCCCGAGCCATAGGAATTAACTTATGAAAGTTAAAATCGCCGTCCCGACCGGGAATCGAACCCGGGATCCCTTGGACCAAAGACTAACATGGGAGCCGGACATCATTTCAGTGTAATCGCAGTTTTTGAGCAACGCGGAGAGTACCTGCTATGGTTCTATACGTTTATTCATTATTAACTCATTAATGGTTTTGCAGCAGCTACACGTATTTCACGCCATAAATCCGCACAAGAACTTCTTATGGGTCGACAGGGGAGATGTTTTCACGTTAGATTATAAACTGCGTGTTTTATAAGTACGAAGAAATAGGAGTGGATGATTCACCAGTATATTTGTGAAAGATTTAATCTGAGATGAACAAGTCCGTAATTTCTCACGCATGTCTCTCTGGCTGGCAGTGTTTTAGATTGCTCACTGTGAGAAATAATTTGTCCGCTCATTGACCCTGAGTATATTCAGTACCATCCTTCCCAGCGGCCAGCGAAATTTTAATCCGCTCCAACCTGTTACGTATGGGTTTGGTAATTGACAGCTTATGCATGGTTAGTCTGCTCCATTCAGCGTTCAGGGAGGATGGAACAGATCATCATTCACTTTTATGAGACTGTGTTACAGTTCACTGGGCTGAAAGGATTGAGCCTCTCTTACCTTTCACGTCAACAGATAATATGTTTAAATAAATAAATAAATAAATAAATAAATAAATAAATAAATAAATAAATAAATAAATAATCCTCCTCTACGGTGTGGTGGTTACTGTCATTAGCTACCACCCCTGGAGGCCCGGGTTCGATTTCCTGCTTGACATTTGAAAAGTGGTACGAGGGCTGGAACGGGGTCTACACAGCCGCGGGAGGTCAACTGAGTAGAGGGGGTTCGATTCCCACATCAGTGATCTTCGAATGGTTTTCCGTGGTTTCCCATTTTCCTCCAGGCAAATACCACGATGGTACCTAACTTAAAGCCACGGCCGCTTCCTTCCCTCTTCCTTGTCTATCTCTTTCAATGTTCCCATCTCCCCAGAAGTTCCCAGTTGTATCCCCCGACCCAAAGTCTCACGCTCCAGGACACTGCCCTTGAGGTGGTAGAGATGGGATCCGTTGCTGAGTCTGAGGGGAAAAAGCAACCCTGGAGGGTAAATGGATTAAGAAAGAAGAAAGAAGAAAATAATTAAATGCCTCTGTGAATTTACCAAACGCCGCCACAGTCCACTATTTGTAACTAGCTCTGTGGCTCCGTTTATTTCTACACTTCTTACCTTTAAATCGTTAGAGACTGAGTCTAACCATGGTCCTCTTGGTTTCCTCTGCTTCTCTGAAATGAAATGAAATGAAATGGTGTGTGGCTTTTAGTGCCGGGAGTGTCCGAGGACAAGTTTGGCTTGCCAGATGCAGGTCTTTTGATTTGACCCCAGTAGGCGACCTGCGCTTCGTGATGAGGATGAAATGAGGATGAATACGACACATACACCCAGCCCCCGTGCCAGCGGAATTAACCAATTATGGTTCAAATTCCCGACCTTGCCGGGAATCGAACCCGGGACCCCTGTGGCCAAAGGCCAGCACGCAAACCATTTAGCCATGGAGGCGGCCGCCTCTACTTCTCTTACCCTCCATGACAGAGTACACTATCCTCCTCTACTTGTCTAACATGACCCCACCACGGAAGCCGGTTTAAAGCCTATTCATAGTGATGGGCAGTCTGTTTCGCGCGAGAAATTTCAAGAGATCCCGAGAGCGTTGTCCCCGCATTGCGCGGCGAGAAGCTTGTCGTAGGCCTTCAGGTGGACGGAGTTGAATGTTGTTCGTGCCAAGTTTGCGAATAGCCAACCACGGGCCTTCTCCATTCTATAAATTGTGTACATGTCAACAAGCGAATAGGCCCTTCATTACTTTCATTTCTACCGAGGTCTATTTTAGCATAGTATAACATAATTATAGTCCGCCTCTGTGGTGTAGTGGTTAGCGTGATTAGCTGCCACCCCCGGAGGCCCGGGTTCGATTCCCGGCTCTGCCACGAAATTTGAAAAGTGGTACGAGGGCTGGAACGGGGTCCACTCAGCCTCGGGAGGTCAACTGAGTAGAGGTGGGTTCGATTCCCACCTCAGCCATCCTGGAAGTGGTTTTCCGTGGTTTCCCACTTCTCCTCCAGGCGAATGCCGGGATGGTACCTAACTTAAGGCCACGGCCGCTTCCTTCCCTCCTCCTTGCCTATCCCTTCCAATCTTCCCATCCCTCCACAAGGCCCCTGTTCAGCATAGCAGGTGAGGCCGCCTGGGCGAGGTACTGGTCATCCTCCCCAGTTGTATCCCCGACCAAGAGTATGAAGCTCCAGGACACTGCCCTTGAGGCGGTAGAGGTGGGATCCCTCGCTCAGTCCGAGGGAAAAACCAACCCTGGAGGGTAAACAGATGATGATGATGATGATAACATAATTATAAAGGATACGCATTCTGGCATTGTATGCGAGCGGTAAGTACACTAACGAGTAGGCTAAGTGCAGAAACTGACGGCTACTGTATGTACATCGTTATCACTCGCAATTTTATCAGGCCCCACATTCAATATACATCTAACCAGTGCTTACATGTACCGACATTATGGCGCTGAAGAAAATGTTCGAAATGCAACGTAAGTCGTGGACGTTGGATTATTTTGAAAAGATGCCACATAGCACAGCCCGTGGTGTTGTTTGTTCGAAGGAAGTAAAATACATTAGCAGAAATACTTCTGGGATGATCCGGTGCTTAAGAAACACATAATCGTCACAGAGAACATCTCCAGCCCGGTCTGCATCACAAGAAGCTACTCTGTCGACAACAATTGCAATGTACCCAGGTAGGTGTACATCCTATCCACAGTTATTAACAAATTATACAAGGTTATTCAGCTAAGATGTCCACCTCAAAAACCTGAACCGTTTAAGATAATGACATTCTGACTTCGCTTTCTTTAATGATATTAAAGGCCTCATAGATGACCATACAGTATTTTTCCAGGATTTTGACAAAATTTATTGGCACGCACGTTTCCATATGAGAACGATATTTTACACAATAACTGCTGGTGATGCAATATCGAGCTTACGCTCACAGTTACTCGGACGTCGCAGAGATCGCAACAGAGGAGAATCGGTCTCGAGATTCTCTCAAGAGTCTCGAGATCTGTGATGTCAGTCTCGAGATTCTCAAGCAAGAGCAGTGCCCGTTACTACCTATTCATACTATCCGTTCAGACACGTAGCAGCATCGTATAGTTTCCTATCCGACAATGATTGTTACATGGTTTTCAATGTGAGTGTTTATATTTAACGGAGCGGTGCCGTTTATGCAGACGTCGTGTCAGACAGCTTACGACATTCTCCACAACAATATTTTTTCGGAAAGGATACGAGTGTGAAGTAGTCGGAACGTGCAAAAACGGTAACGCCCTGATGGTGTGTATTAGATTCAGACAGCTTGCGGCTTGTAATTTGTTGTGAGGGATTGTGCTGTGACATATTATATAGTCCCTGCCATGTAAGCTTATGCACTAAGTTTACAACCTTACTCTTGATGCAATTGTAATGGACTAGCATAACTTGGAAACAATATTCTCTAACACATGGATAAATAATGGAAATATCGAGCTCGACGAGTATTATTATTATTATTATTATTATTATTATTATTATTATTATTATTATTATTATTATTTATGTCTGGACTTTATTTGGTATAAACCATGATCTATTATTTGTGAGGTTAAGTCGTGAAACATCTGCTGTATGTATATTAATATGAGTTTATTTAATGTAAGAACAGTTAATTAATAGTATACCATTTATTATTATTATTATTATTATTATTATTTACCTGTACGTATGATGTATACATCCAATGCAATATTGTGCAACACACGGTAGTAGTCCAGCAAAACGTATTCTTGGCTCTAGAGAGTTACAGAAAATTCCTTTCATTGTAAATAGGTTATTCGAGACTCTCGAAATTACGATAAAACATGTGTCATATTCTTCTAGAAGCCTGGCCAGGCAACGTATATAACGAGGCAGTCTTGAGGATAGAGTTGTTGTTTAACGAGAGTTGTGAGTGCAAGTCGTTAATCGAGTATGTGAATTCATGTTGTGATTGGTAGTACGTTTACATGCTATTGTGGCAGTCTTATTCTTACTATTCGTAACAGTGTTTTGTTCAAGAGCATAGTAGTCAAGTGTTCAAGATGACAATTTATTAGTGCGTGTGTGTAAAATATTCATTCATAATTTGTAAATAACATAGTGTACAGAACTGACAACATTTCGTGTGTGCGTCTCTGGGGTAACACCACACTTTCTGCCCTGTTAATACTGATGGTAGTGATTTACAGCCGGGCTGAGTGGCTCAGACTGTTGAGGCGCTGGCATTCTGACCCCAAATTGGCAGGTTCCATCCCGGCTCAGTCTGGTGGTATTTGAAGGTGCTGAAATAACCCAGCCTCGTATCAATAGATTTACTGGCACATAAAATAACTCCTACGGGACTAAATTTTGACACCTCGGCGTTTCCGAAAACCGAAAAAGTAGTTAGTGGGACATAAAGCAAATAACATTATTAGTGATTTATAATTATTATCTAACTGTTGGGTTCGATTCAGTGTCCCTAACGATTCTGCTTGTTTTAAGGGGCCTAACATCGAAGGTCATCGACCCCCTAATGATTCTAACTGTTGGGTTCGATTCAGTGTCACTAACCATACAGTGTAGGGACCCTATTTGCCGATATGACGTCTTACAGTAACTTTTAACCCATTTATGCCCAGCGGGTCGTTTGCGACCCACCCGAAAGAAAAAATTATCCCGAGCGTATTTTTTGTTGTTTCGCGTTGGTAGCGCATACAGGGTGTGTAGTAAGGTTGCCCGCACTGTCGTGTCTAGGTTGGAGCAGCTTTACCGCCAGAACGCAGATGCTGTCTGGCAGCTAGTTGAGTCATGGTTGAACCTGCATCGCGCTCTCGACGTTATTGGTAGGTAGAGTGGTTAAAAGTTTTAAAATGTAGCGTTCAGTGTGTCGACGTTGTTCGGGGATATCTGACGCATCCTTAGATGCCTTTACTATTTCGATATGTCAGTTGGTTCTTACAATACACCACGAATAACACAGTGTGGGTCGCAAATGACCCGCTGGGCACAAACCACAGAACAATAGTACGTACGCGTATTTTTGCATTTAGATGGTTACAACACAAGGGATTGGCGGAAAATGTTCTAAATGAGTGTTTTTGAAACAATATCAACCATTCAGAACGCATTTAAGTCGTTTATTCATTAACTAAGTAGCAAATTACAGTTTTAAAAAGAATTATTTCATCTTTTTCAGGCGAAAAAATTTAACTACTCCTGAAATTCTGTCAGAGCTTGATGTATTGACTGCCAGCAATATTTCGAGAACATTAATGGATGTTTATATCACTCCACCGGATGATACGGGTCCTATATCAGACGCCAATTCGGGCAATAAAGATGATTGCTGCAATCCAGTCAAAATGAGTGGGTCACAACTAGGGACTGAAGCAGAAGACTATTTATCAACGTGCAAAAGCTAACAAAAAGCGTTCTAAAGATGTTGGCTTAGGGTAAAGCATTGTTTTTGAAATTCTGCGATGTTTTATTTTAGTTTTACCTCAGTGTATACTTCTTTTTACTACAATAAGTTTTTACTTGCCCAAAGTTGTTGTCGGAATTAAAAAGGCGAGGAATGCGATGCACTGGCACGGTTCAGGCTAACTGGATGGACAGATAAGAAGACGATGAATAAAAAAGAAAGGGCATACTTTGAAAGTGCAGTTGACCAAAGAAGACCAAATAGTGGCTACGACATGGAAAGATAACAACGTTGTGAACATCCTGTCAAACGAGCATGGCGTAGAACCAGTTGAAGAAGCTGGGTGGTACTCATTCGCGCAGAAGAAACTTGTGAAGATACCTCAACCACATTTTGTTTCTAAGTACAACAAGAACATGGGAGGAGTATATCAAACGGACAACTATGTTAAATTTTAATTCCTTCTTATGGCATTCAGTAAAGAGCGAATTCTTATTGCATATTCGATGTCCTTTATAATACTTATCTCAGTACTTACCTCAGTAGTAGATATTTCTTTTTTTCAATAATAATGAGTCATAAAATTAACCAGTTGTTGTTCTTTTATCATTAAAAATATACCATGATGAACCCAAACATGAAAATAGCCAAAGCCCGTGTTGGAGATATTCCCCTGGGGTTCATGCCCAGTGGGTCGTTTACGACCCATGCTATAATTTTTAAACAACAACAACAAACATTTTAAACACAATTTTCGGAGCGTTTTTGGGCATAAGTAAACTGATTCCAGTAGTCAAAACCATAAAATTCGGAAAAAAATTTCTTGGGCATAAATGGGTTAATGTCGGAGGTTGGCGCGGTGTAGCTGTACCGTACCCAGGGGTAATAACCCTCTAAGACGATGCCTCCATTTCCTGATTAAACATCCGACTAACTCAAGTTTGGGCAGAGAAGTGGGTTGATTGTCGAGGGTAAGTCTAAATGTCGAAGTTTATCACTTAACTATAAGTATATGACAGGAATAATGGAGGTTTATCTCGAATGAGAAACACTTATATGGGGGTAAGATGAGTTTATTCCATAAAATAACCCCGAATCACACTATAACAAGTAGAATTTCAAATAATAAACGATGAATGAAATTATCCAAGAAATACATTTGAAAAGAAAATGGACATCAAGCGTTAATTACGCAAACAAATAAACGGAAAATTGAAAGTTCAAAATTAAAATATTTGTGAACTTCAAAAATATCTTCACATGATTGTCCAATGTACATGTTCATATTCGTATTCAGGTTCGTATGGAGTGGCACGATTTTAAGTATCACAATAATACGGATTGAAATTCAGGGAAGTTGCCGCACAAAATTACCATTAAACGAAAATTAAGGCGCAGTGGGACATGATATGAACTACGAAAAATACTAGTGGCATTTTCCTACGCTATATTTACAATAATCACAACATCATCAAAATATCTCAAATATTTACATTGGATTAGGAAGGGGGAAAACTTATATATTACACTGACTCGACGTGAAACGCGGTTCACCAAAGGATCTAGTAAGAACTAGATTGACCACAAACATTCACTCAGCACTCGGTCTGTTCCCCATTAAACAACGAGACAACATATCAAAACCACATGAAATTACACACAACACCATCCTGTAAGAGAAAACAAATTATATACTTTAATAAACACGTGGAAAGCAATAGGCAACATTGCGTTCCTCTACTGCATTTGCGCACCGGAAAGTGGCTTCATCTGTCACATATTTCCTGCTTTGCTGTGGGCTGAAAAGAAATGTTAAAACTCCATACTACACTGAGGACTTGGTCACTGTTCCGACAAGATTGTGTTACGGAAACATCTCATTTCACACTGTCTATATAAACACGGCTGATAAGCTAACTTGTAAGGCAAGCTCGTATTTCCACAACTAACTCGGAGATTCACATACAATCGTACTTCTTGCCAGCATGCTATTAAATTCAACACTCACATCATATTCACTGGCCTGAGATTAATTTCCCGTCAATTCTGATTCTCAATAATCTCTCAGAATGCAATCGCAGGCCTATTTTCGCTGCACACAATTCTTATAACATCATCAGGCATGCAATCGGCCTGCATAATCAACTTCATATATCAGCATGCATTAAATTCTCTTGTACACCTTACAATCTCATCAGCCTTTCTCGTTATAACTCCGGGTTCGATTTCCTCTCAAATCATTGTACGAAACAGTTTCTAACCTACGTTAAAAGAATCCTTCCTATTCGACGTTGCATATACAGCTCCACACACGTCACAGCTCTTGAAATAACATGCGTCATGCATCCTATCTGTTACTAATCTTTCTAAATGGAAAAGTTAAATTTACTCTCAACGCCGCAAGTGTTTAACTCGGAAAGTGGATGATCTTGGCAATCTAATCTTTCTATCTCTAACATACAAAATATATCGCAATAACCCTAAGCTAAGTAACATGCATTAATCATCAATAAAACAAAATAAATCCTAAACTCTCCCTCAATATCCCATCTAACTATCGTAAAGTAAAAGAAAAATAGAGATAGCACGTGATCCTCTCCTATCCATATTTACAGCATCAAAAATGTAAAATGAACATATGCCGTCAGGCAAAAATTACATTAAAAAAAATTCCTACACTAAGCCTCACTAGTATTAATCATAATACATATAACATGCCGTTTACTTTAAAAACATGTGTCTTATCTTTGGCAACTGCATGGGCATCGGCAGCGGTTTACATCCCCGCTCCGGTAGTGCTTTACTCCATCTTCAACACGTGTTTAACACATGGAGACAATCTTCTTTCTTCTAAAGGCGGTGCCATCTTCTTGATGAGAGTTCCTGTACACTGCAACACACAAGACTTTAAGTAAATACCTCTTCACCGCTCTACGTGCACGTGCCGAATAAACCCTTGTCAGCTGTGAATTAAGCCAACATTACTATAACAGCACAAAACACATGTAAGATTCACTATACAAATGCTAGAGTTTAGATACAGTCATTTAGAGCGGCTCGCGGTTCGACACGAAAGTCCTTCGCGATACACGACCGACCCGAAAATACAATGCGGATGACCGTCTCTCCTTCAGTCACCAATCTGCGGCTGACATTACTGTCTATTACTTTAGAATCAGAATTTGCGACATATCGCAATTTGCAATTTAACACTGCACCAGTTTACTTAGCTCTCTTCACAAATAAATGCACTGGTTTTGGTCGAAAATACCTTACACTGATAAATGTCTACCCACATGGCAACATTCGCGCACAGATCAAAGAGCAGTATAGAACGATGTTCACTTCACGGCGACTCACACAATAAGAAGCACACTGCCGATGAGTGGGACGCTTAAGTAACATAGCTAACGCCGTTGTAGTTAGGGGATTCCCATTACATTCAAATATTCAACCAATCAGCGTGCTTGTTACCCACAACGACTTTGATATTAATTAAAATTAACATCAGACACACTCCCGACGACTTAATATTGACTCAGATAATTGCTATAACGTATTCCTTATTATTTCTCACTCTCAGACCTGTGGAAACCCATCAACTAACAGAACTGACGTCTCTATATCGATGTATTCTTCACACATATATCCATGTTGGTCAACCTGGGCTTTTAATTCTGCGCTGTCCAGAATTCGTATTAGCCACACCCTCGCTTCCAAATTGGCTGAACGCTCCTCGTGGCCAACGAATTCTAGACGTGCCGAAATGTGCTAACTCCTGGTAAAGCTGAACATTTCCCACGGTCGCAAGCAAGCTTCGCGCAACATACAGCGACTTTACGTTTCCACGGACTTCCGGTCTCAACTGTTCCGTAATCTGCTACTTTTCCAATGCCTGACTGAAATCCAAACCAAACCAAACCCCATGGCACTACAGCCCTTGAAGGGCCTTGGCCTACCAAGCGACCGCTGCTCAGCCCGAAGGCCTGCAGATTACGGGGTGTCGTGTGGTCAGCACGACGAATCCTCTCGGCCGTTATTCTTGGCTTTCGAGACCGGGGCCGCTATCTCACCGTCAGATAGCTCCTCAATTCTAATCACGTAGGCTGAGTGGACCTCGAACCAGCCCTCAGGTCCAGGTAAAAATCCCTGACCTGGCCGGGAATCGAACCCGGGGCCTCCGGGTAAGAGGCAGGCACGCTACCCCTACACCGCGGGGCCGGCGACTGAAATCCATCTCGATATAATTATTTAATATGGCAAATATATATCTAATCGTCTCTTATGGGCCGTCAGGATACGGCTCATAGTTATTATTTTTTAAGTGACTTGCGATAATATACGGTACTGATACCGCCGCATTTTGAAGATCACTAGGGTTACATTTGCGGGAGTAAGTAGGAATATTTTCTTCTTCTTTCGGATTGTAAATACAGTACGTAGGTCGAGTCATAAGTCATGGCAACTATTTTTTTCTCGCGAACAAGAGTCAACACGGAAAATTTAAGATACGCATTTAGAAACGTACGGTATGTACTTGCGTATGGTGCCACTAGATGGTGTATATACACAACCGTGTGGGTCTAAGCAGGCCCCCAAGTTTAGTGTGTGAGTGAAAGCGTTCTTTCTTTATTCGTGTCAGAAGTATCAACTTATAGATATTTAACAAAAAGCAACATCTACATTTCTACTATACAAATATACAAGTCTATTATACAATCACAGATAGAGCAACAATATTCAAGAGCTAGATGATGCTTGCCCAGTATTGGGCGACGTCAATAGCGTTGGGGGAGGCTGCAATCAAGTCTTTCATAGTGCACATTGAAGGACATAAAACACACTGACATAGATGTTGGATCGTCTGCTGCTCTCCGCAATCACAAAGTGATGAATCACTTGAGAAGCCCCACTTCCGCAAGTTTACTTTGGTTCTGCCGACTTCTGTACGGAGTCTGTTAAGGGCTTTCCATACTGTCCACTTCTCCTGGTGTCCACATGGAAGACTTTCCTTTGGCTCTATCCAGTTGGAAAGGTGGTGGATTCTCTCTTTCCACATTGTGACTCTAGCATTCTCTGCTTTCCCCTCAAGGTTGACTGATGTGCGGAGAAAACTTTTCCTAGATTTTAGCCTCTGTGTGGCTGGTTGGTATCCATAGAGAGGATGTGCTTCTGAAGAAGATGCCTGGAGCCTTTCTTTGTTAGCTGCTACCTCCCTACGAATCTCACCGGGAGCAATACCAGCTAAAAGTTGGACCTTCTCAATGGGTGTAGGTTTCAAACATCCAGTGATGATCCTGCAGCTTTCGTTTAAAGCTATGTCGACCTGCTTCGTATGAGCTGACCTGTACCAAACTGGGGAGGCATATTCTCCTGCAGAATAGCATAGAGCTAGAGCTGATGTTCTAATTGTTTGTGGTTGTGTTCCCCAACTTGTTCCTGATAACTTTCGTAGAATGTTGTTTCTGGCAGCTATCTTTTGTTTCAGGTTTTGGCAATGTTTCTTATATGTTAATGTGCGATCCAGCATAACTCCCAGGTACTTTGGCGTAAAGCAGTGTTCCAGTAAGTTCCCCTTCCATAGTACTTTGAGTTTCTGAGAGGCCTGCGCATGCCGCAGATGGAACGCACAGATTTGAGTCTTAGCTGGATTTGGTTTGAGTTGGTTTTTCTCATAATAGTTACCTAGCTCTTCTAATGCAGCAGTTAAAGAGATCTCTGCTTCATCAAAGGTATCAGTTTGAGTAGTAAGTGCAAGGTCATCGGCATAGATAAAGCTTTTAGTATTTTCTGGTAATGGCTGGTCATTAGTGTAGATGTTGAAAAGAACAGGAGCCAGTACACTGCCTTGAGGTAGTCCATTCCTTTGATTCCTCCATCTGCTTCGGCGTCCTTGGAATTCGACAAAAAAGCGACGATTTTCCAGGAGAGTAGCTATCATCTTGGTTACCTTGATGTCTAACCCAGCATATCGAGGACGGGTTTGAAATGAAGAAGATTACTGGTGTGGCTTTTGTGGACCTCTCAGCCGCCTACGATACAGTAAATCACAGGATATTATTACACAAACTTTATAGAATGATTACAGTGAAAGCGTTAAAAAAATGGAAGTCAACAAGCAGGGGCAACGTTCGTATATTAAAATAGCAGGTCTCCGCGTCAGAAATGCACGCCAATGCCATGCAGAGCTGCAGGAAGCATTAGGTGTGCTTGCCGTGCCCTATAGAACAGTGGCGAGGTGGGTGGAGGCGTTCAAACGGGGTAGAGTATCAATTGCCGATTTGCCTCGCCCAGGCCATCCAGTGTCCATGTACAAAGATGTACGGTCCAGATCTTTTGGACAACGCCATAATCCTACACAATAACGCGACAGCTCACACAGCAGCCATCTTTACAGCGTAGCTTACAACGGTGAGAATGGGAGGTTCAGCCACACCCGCGTTATTCGCCTGATCTGACCCCACGTGACTATGATAAAATCTCCAAAGTCGAGAAGCTATTACGTGGACAACGGTTTGCCAACAAAGAGGACGTAGTAACAGCATTTCGGAGAGAGGTGTCACACCTTAGCGATACACATGCAGCGAATGGTATTCACCGCCTGCCCCACCGCTGGTAACACACAGTGGAAACCTTGAGTGATTATTTCGAAGGTCTGTAACCAGTGGAGACCTATCGTTTGTACGTAGTCTTGTGTATTTGCTGTCTATACCATAATAAAACAATGTTTACCAATGGCCTGTGTTTTGTCACTTTCCTACGAGAATCTCCTTAAGTCAGTATTTATCTTTCAGGCACTATGCATAAGTACATGCCCTATATTTCCAAATGCATATCTTAGATTTTCCGTGTTGTCTCCTGTTCGCGAGAAAAAAAGTGTTGCCATAACTTATGACTCGACTCTCATATGTAAGCGTAACATTATGTAAGCAGAATTGTGGCATGTCCGAATAATGCATTTAATAAAGTAATTGGTGTTCAATGACGAATGCAGTATTTTAATAATACTGTCTTATTTCGTCCAATTCTACTGGGGTGTGAAATGAGCAAGACAAATCTTCAAGAACTCCTCCAAAAAGGAAAGTAACGTTAGCTCTTCTATAAAGATCAGTTCAGTTGAAATGAAAGGGAATTTCGTTATCAACCTAACCTTGCTTTGTCACGACTTCGGTTGGGTTTGCAGACTTATTCTTTGTGTATTCATATTGATTTAAGGGATATGTACATGCAGTATATTTGCTCGTGTGTATTATTACAACGTGGTTTCACTTCAGTTCGAAAAGTAACAGCAAATTTCAAGAAGGGAGCTGAATTATTTACGCAAGGCAAACGCCGAAGAATACGGTTATAGTAATGCGTATATCAAAATACAGGAAGAAATACATAACATTAAACTGAGTGAGGGTGTGAGAGAGTGTTTTATTTCATTAATTCCTCACTGAGCTTGAAAAAGGACTTGATTATGAATATCTTGATTTATCATTTACTTGGGTAAAGGAACTTCCATGGTACTTATATTGAGGTTAGTTTGTTGATGTTTATGTCACGTGATTTCAATATGTAACTAGTCAAGTTGGCAGCAGTGATCAGCGAGGGCGGCGACATTCGCTTTTTAATGTATAACCTTACGTGCTGAATACTATAGTAATGGATACAGACAACCTAATTGCATGTGTAAAATCATTCACATTTTTATATGACCAGGAATAAAAAGCTCGGCAAAAATTAAAAAAAAAGGAATGCACTAGTCAAGTAAGTGCATAACATAGTGAGTTTTATTCCATTCAGGTGTAAGGCTGGTAAGGTGTTCTTGATCGTTCTTCTTAGACGTTTGGGAAAAGCAGTTGATAAACTGTTGTGAGAGGAACAGGCAGGGTGTTGTGACTTGTGCTGCGAGTGTTTATTTCTGTTCTATATTTGGCCTACTTCAAGTAAATTCAAAATCGTTAAAAAGTTCAATTACATTCTTAATCATCGGAGATTGCGGGACACTCTATACTGCACGTGCCAATTTTTCTGGGGCTTGCACGAGACACAAGTTTCGAGAAGTTACCAAGGACTAAATGACCAGAGATGATTTTGGTTTGATTGGTTTAGAAAAACCGAAAGATAACTTTTTTGAAAAGTTGGCTTTACGTCGCACCGACACAGATAGGTCTTACGGCAACGATGTGATAGGAAAGGCCTAGGATTGAGATAGAAGGGCCGTGGCCTTAATTAAGGAACAGCCCCAGCATTTGCCTGGCGTGACAATGGGGAAACCACTGTAAACAATGATTAGGGCTGCCGACAGAGGGGTTCGAACCCACTATCTCCCGAATGCAAGCTCACTGCTACGCGCCCCTAACTGCACGGCCAACTCGCCTGATAACTCCTATGCGTTCTTCGGTATTTTTTTCCACTGTGCTGTTTCCTGTTCCATATCCTAATGCGTGCTCCCTTCTGGAAGCGCATCGCAGGGTAGCTTCATTCTGTCTTCGTGATCATGTAGATCACTAGTGGTTTTACGTCGCACCGACACAGATTGGTCTTATGGCGACGATGGGATAGGAAAGACCTAGTAGTTGGTAGGAAGCGGCCGTGGCCTTAATTAAGGTACAGCCCCAGCATTTTCCTGGTGTGAAAATGGGAAACCACGGAAAAACACCTTGAGGGCTGCCGACAGTGAGATTCGAACCCACTGTCTCCCGGATGCAAGCTCACAGACGCGCGCCCCTAACCGCACGGCCAACTCGCCCGGTCATGTAGATCGGACGTGTTGTCCGGAAGCTCTGTGCTCGATGGGGACCTCTGGTTTTTCTTGGAGTAAGTTGCCTACACAGCAAGGCTCAACCAGCCACAGTCGGTTACTTTTTGACTCAGCAGTAGTAGTGCATTTAAAATAGATGCTGGTGTAGAATGTAGGTTGGGAGAGGTGTTGGAACTCTTCTTCGTTTTGTTTTGAAAGACTTGTTCCTTAACCTCTGATATCAATACTCACCTTCACAGTTTTCTATCAAGAACTGAAGAGAGCAGAACGTGTTTTTAAGCATAAATGCTTATTATTCACGCACCAGTTTTGCTCTCTTGGAGACAGCGGCAATATTTCCGCTCTAGTTTATTTCACGGTGGCCCAGAGGAGGTAGTAGCAGATTAAATTACATCCGCTATACTAAGTACTTCGGATAAAGACGTGAAGAATACATATAGAGTTTCAGTGGCTGGGGAGCAGATGATGGAGTCCCCGCTAACGCATGGGGGCTTCCCCCGGAGAGCGCGTTGAAGCATTAGCGGTGTGCCGCAACATGGCCGCTGGCGAGAATACTTGAGCGTCTCCTCGCAAGCTGTACACTCATTGCCATCAAGAGAGCCGTGTTTATAATGACAATATTCTACTTTTATTTTACATCCTCAAGAACAAGTGTAAGAAGTTTCCACGGAATGACAACGTACATACATACATACATACATACATACATACATACATACATACATACATACATACATACATACATACATACATACATACATACATACATGTGTGTATCTGGGTCATCACTCCATTGACTGGTTTGATGCAGCTCTCTGTGCTACCCTATTCTGTGCTAATCTTTTCATTTCAACGTAACTACTATATGCTACATCTAGTACAATCTGTTGGTCATATGTCCGGCTCCATGGCTAAATGTTTAGCGTCCTGGCCTTTGGTCACAGGGGTCCCGGGTTCGTTTCCCGACAGGGTCTGGAATTTTAATCATAATTGGTTAATTTCGCAGGCACGGAGGCAGGGTGTATGTTGTCTTCATCATCATTTCATCCCCATCACGACGCACAGGTCGCCTACGGTAGTCAAATCAAAAGACCTGCATCTGGCGAGCAGAACTTGTCCTCGGACACTCCCGGCTCTAAAAGCTTTTCGCCATTCATTGTTGGTCATATTCATACCTTGGTCCAATGTTTTATCGCTACACTTCCCTTAAAAACTAACTGAACAAATCCTGGATGTCTTAAGATGTGTCCTGTCATTTTATCTCTTCTTCTGACCGAGCTCTATAGCTGTAGTCGCTGAAGTGCGGCCAGTATCCAGTAATCGGGAGATAGTGGGTTCGAGCCCCACTATCGGCAGCCCTGAAGATGGTTTTCCGTGGTTTCCTATTTTCACACCAGGCAAATGCCGGGGCTGTACCTTAATTAAGGCCACGGCCGCTTCCTTCCAATTCCTAGGCCTTTCCGATCCCATCGTAGCCATAAGACATACCTGTGTCGGTGCGACGTAAAGTAAATAGCAAAAAAAAAAAAAAAACTATTCTTCTGGTCAAATTTAAAGAACTGGCCGCCCTACTGTGCGTAAACTCCGGCTCAGACACGCCTCTGCGGATGTTCGGACATAATACACCCTTACCTTCTGGGCAAATTTGCCAAATTTTTCTCCTCTCACCATTTCGACTCAGTATCACTTCATTCGTGATTCGATGTACCCATCTCAGCTTCAGCATTCTTCTCCAACATCACATTTTAAAAGCTCCTATTCTCTTTCTTTCTGAGCTAGTTATCGTCCATGTTACATACCCATATAATGCCACGCTCCAGAAGAAAGTCATCAAAACACCTTTGTAATTCCTGTGTCAAAGTTCGAAGTGAGCAAATTCCTTTTTTGAAGAAAGGCCTTCCTTGCTCGTGCTAGTCTGCATTTTATGTCACCCTGACATCTGTCGTAATTCATTATTTTACCACCCAAGTAACAATATTTTTCATTTCTTAATCTCACCTGCATCACCTGACTTCATTCAACTGTACTCCATTACTTTTGTTTTGGATTTATTTATTTTCATCTTGCAGTCCTTTTCAAAGTCTCTGTCCATACCATTCAGCAATTTCCCCAGATCTTCTGCTGTCTCAGATAAAATAAAAGTATTGTACCGGGAGGTACTCCTCAACCCCGTGCATTTAAATGAAGCGCCTCAAGAAAGTTATCTAGCACATAAAAATTGAAACAACTAGAGCAAGAAGTTGGGACTTTGACCAAAAGATGTCACTAGTAAAGTGATAGAGTAATGTGTTATTTTATGGTTTTCTAAACTGACTGGATTTTTTTTTTTAGTGTATCAAAGTTTACAACAGCAATTTCAAGAAGTTTGGACTTTTCTCCATAGATGACTGTATTAAAGAACTTATGTCATGCACTCTGGTGCAAAGTGGAATAACTAGAAATTTAAAGAAATATTGTGTTCCTAGGTTTTAGAACTGAATTGACCTTCCATGTTTTGATACTTCAAGGTTGGCAACACTTCTTACTTATCCCGCCAACTTGGGATCTCAACCAATAGAAAATTTTGTGTATTAATTTTTCGGCCAATCATAGGCTTCTTGTAACTCTTCAACTGTCCAATAAAATGAGAGGGCGTGTCTGGTTTTAGTCCAGAGCCTTCTCGAACCTTCCTCTCGCGTATAAAAGCTGTTCCGTTTTCGAGCTAACTTGTCTTATTGATCGTCGTGCTATTGAGTGTTTGTGTTAAGAGAGGAGGCGGGGCTTCATTCTTTGGCAGGCAGAACATCAGATAAGGTAATGGCCACCAGTTTCTCTCTCTATCTGTAGTTAGCTCCGCAAGCCGACTCGAGGGGAAGGTTCCTATCTTTAAGTATATAACAGTCAATTTCCTAACATGTAAACTTCTCTTTCTTCTCATGTATAAGTTCAAGTAAGTCATAAGTAGTTAAACGGAAAACCGGGGATAGAGAGTGCGTCACCCTCTCGAGTTCCCCTTCAATTAATCTTGAGGTGACTAGGATTTTGTAACCGTTTCGCTTGTAAATTGTAACTTAACTTGTCCATCTAGTCACCTCAGCAGTGTGGGATTAGCCTATGCATCGTCGGGCCACTAGCCCAAGTAGGGTTTTAATCTATGATTTCAAGGAGCGCAAGTTTCAGCCTCCGTACATTTTGATTTTTGGGCCAGTAACTTTAACCTGTACTTTTCCACAAAGGCCCGGTAGAATGGGTACTCAATACCCCTGTAATATTTCATATGTAAACTTAGACTACATATGGTTTTGTAAATTGTAGGTTGTGCTTAGAGAGCCTGAAAGTGTAATTTTATTGAGCAAGTTGCAATGAGTAGGCGGTTAAGGTTTGGGAGCGCAGTCTCCTTGGTTGAATTATAGAGCATGGATTCTCATTTGTAATGTAATAGATATTTGTGATATTGAAGGGTGCCTTTGGAAGGCTATATCTTGTAACCTTTGGAGCAAAGTGCTCTTCAAAATTGTGATTTTGAATATCCTGTGAAACAGATTGGGAGATTCGTCTCCTTGCCTGTCTAACTAAACGCAACATTAGTGATGTTGGGACCTTTGTAAATTATGAGCTTGAGGCCGAAATCGTAACTTACCTATTCTTGGTTTTTTTGCTTCTCTATTTTGTACAAAACTACCTCTGTACATGAAATCTTGTTGTTTGTTAAAATCTTGTTGTTTGTTAAAATTTAATATCGGAAAAAGAAATACAACCTTTATTTTAAAGTTTTAAATTAATATTTGACTCTCGTAGATAGACCCATTCCCACCAGCACCTTGTTTCACCCCTGCGTTCCACAGAATACCCCGGAACAAGTATAATCGTGAAATCTTAGAATTTTGATTTTCTCTTCTTGGATTATGATTCCGTTCATTGATTTTCTTTACCGCCTGCTCTGTATAAAACCGAGCTTGATAGCTGCAGTCGCGTAAGTGCGGCCAGTATCCAGTATTCGGGAGATAGTAGGTTCGAACCCCACTATCGGCAGCCCTGAAAATGATTTTCCGTGGTTTCCCATTTTCACACCAGGCAAATGCTGGGGCTGTACCTTAATTATGGCCACGGCCGCTTCCTTCCCACTCCTAGCCCTTCCCTCTCCCATTGTCGGTGCGACGTAAGGCAACTAGCAAAAAAAAAAAAAAAAGAAGCAAGCTCTGTGTAAACATTGGGAAGTAGATGGGACAAACTGCGGCCTTGCCTCACTCCTTTGTGAACAGACTGATTTTTGAACAGATTCTACTTACTTCTTCTTTTTCGGGATGTGATCCCGATCACCTTGATATACATACATACATACATACACACATACATATTGTCAGGCTGAGTGGGGTCCGACGCTAAAGCGCTGGCCGTTTCATTCCAGATGTCTTTCCTGGCGAGACCCAGTGTCTATAGTGCACTTTGTCTTCTGGTACGGGCTAGAACAAGTTGTTACTTTCATTGACCTGTCTCAATCTCATCTTTGGCTTTCAGGATATGAAAGTGACTGAGGTATGAGCGATGCCATTCCTTGTACAGCCAGTCTCTGTAATGATTGGTGTGAAAATGTCACTCATAAGGCCGTTTGGTGCATGCATTTCAGTCGGCTTGGCAGACTTATATGTAATAGCAACTTCTGGCTCTTTGAGGAAAGCAGCGTGAAACTACATGATTCTTCATTTACCTAGCACACTTCTTCAGTGATGCCTAGACTGTGACAGCTGAGAACGGAGCTATTCGGGTACCAGCCAGGCTTCGGTCTGAGTACGCAGCATACATATTACTTTGTTGAAATCTGAACAGCTGACATGTTCCTTGTATTTCATTTGCATTATAGTCATTAAGGAATTTATTAAACGTTTGATTTCCTGTTCTACCCATTGTGTGCCCATAAGTGGAAACACTACCCCCATATTTGCACTGTACCCAGGAAGAAAAACAAATGCATTTATCTTCAACAACTAGTAGGCTATTACTTTTCCTCTCACACGCTGTTGAGGTACAAAATATTTCTTATAACAATTCATTTGTAAACGTGATCAGTCGATTATAACACACACACACCGCCAATGAGGTATAAGTGCAACCCAATCTGATTTACTGAAAGTTTGTGATAATTTGAACAAAGCTAAGCGATAATCCGTGCTTTTATCAGTTTTCTAGCCATCCTGTAGAGACGATAATTTTGGCTCTAAATCAGGATAGTTGCGATTTTTCGGTACTTATAATAAGATACATAGTGTATATACTGTAGTAAGAAAAAAAGAGAAAAACCAAAATAATGAAAAACAACAAACACGGACATAAATATCTCGAAGTCCAAGAATAAAAGATTGACATAGTAAAATAATTCTATCTCGGTGAATAGATTAGTTGGAATGCTATGGAATGCAAATCAATGGAATCGAGGAAAAATAATCTTGAATTGGCCTTCCAACTCACAAAAAAAAAAAAAAAAAAAAAAAAAATTACAACAAGAAATTTCTTTCATGGGGGGGGGGGGGGGGTCCAAAATGAAACATTATAAAAGAATAACCAGGAGCACTATACGCAGCAGAAGCACTAAACAGGAATTGCAAAGACCAGATGGAGAAACTCGAGGTAAAAAAAAAAAAAAAAAATGAAATGGCGTATGGCTTTTAGTGCCGGGAGTGTCCGAAGACAAGTTCGGCTCGCCAGGTGCAGGTCTTTCTATTCGACACCCGTAGGTGACCTGCGCGTCGTGATGAGGATGAAATGATGATGAAGACAGCACATACACCCAGCCCCCGTGCCATTGGAATTAACCAATTAAGGTTAAAATCCCCGACCCGGCCGGGAATCGAACCCGGGACCCTCTGAACCGAAGGCCAGTACGCTGACCGTTCAGCCAACGAGTCGGACAAACTCGAGGTAAAAGAAAGGGAAACTTTAAGAAAGATCTTAGGACCAAAAATTGAGGATAATAAGATAATATACATCAATAATGAAACACTCTATAAGAAAATTGGAAAACTCTCGGATACTATGCAAAAAAAAGGAGGGTACATTTTTACGGTCATCTTCTTAGAATTAACTCTAATAGATTAAACATAAAAATCTTTGACTTATTCCGCAACCGCAAAACAAAATCCAACTGCTTTAAAGAGACTAAAAACTAGTAGAATTAAAAATTACAGAAAATTCACTATTTTTTTTTTGCTAGTGGCTTTAGGTCGCACCGAGACAGATAGGTCTTATGGCGACAATGGGTTAGGAAAGGGCTAGGAGTTGGAAGAAAGCGGCCATGGCCTTAATTAAGGTGCAGCCCCGGCATTTGCCTGGTATGAAAATGGGAAACCACGGAAATCTAACTTCAGGGCTGCCGACAGTGGGATTCGAACCACTATCTCCCGGATGCAAGCTTAGCGCCCCTAACTGCACGGCTAACTCCTATTCGATCGAACAGATAAAGTGATAACTAAAGACGAAAATGAAAAATGAAATGAAATGGCGTATACCTTTTAGTGCCGGGAGTGCCCGAGGGCATGTTCGGCTTGCCAGGTGCAGGTCTTTTGATTTGACGCCAGTAGGCGACCTGCGCGTCATGTTCAGGATGAAATGATGATGGAGACGACACATTCACCCAGCCTCCATGCCAGAGAAATCAACCAATGGTGGTTAAAATTCCCGACCCTGCCGGGAATCGAACCCGGGACCTCTGTGACCAAAGTCCAGCACGCTAACCATTTAGCCATGGAGCCGGACAAGACGAAAATATAAGGTTCCAAGACAAATCTACATTAAAAGCCAAACCTATTATCCCGGAAGACGACATGAAACGAAGATGAGAAAGAATGATGAAATACTGGGCAGTATGAAAAAAGAGCACACAGTGATTCAAGGCACCCCAATGAGGGTAAAATGAAAGAAGAAGGAAAATAAGACAAAATGCATGGGCATATCGCAATCACACACACACACACACACACACACACACACACACACACACACACACACACACACACACACACACACAAAACTCCATATAATGATCCACAGTGATAAGATCAAACAAGTCCAAATGTTTACCTCTCTCAGCCAGAAATAACTCAGGAGCATGGCAGAGGTAAATAGCCGTATTGCTCAAGCTAAGATCGCTTTTATGCAGAAGAAGTTACTGCGTAGCGGTAAACTCAGTCTGTCTCTTCGTAAATGGAGCCTACATGCATTTGTTTGGACTGTTCTACTGTAAGCCCCAGATAAAAGCGCAATAAACAAAACTTGTAAAAAGTATCTTGAGGTCTTCTAAATGTGGTATTTTCGTATAGGATCATTTAAGTTTCGTGGATAGGAAAGGTGACAGACACTGAGGTGGCTGCGGAGAGTAAATCAGAAGAGAGCTCTGATAGAACTGACTTGTGTAACCCTTTATGGGGGTATATGCATATATATATATATATATATTTATAAATACTGCCGAGGGAAATCCAAAGTATCGGTGACACCGAGTACTTTCAAACGGTAGGTAGTAATATTACGCAGCGAGTAAAACGCCAAATTGAGAATGGAGGCCGTGGTAAAAAAAAAAAGATCTCCAGTAAGCATTCCAGAATAACCACAGATAGCGCAGTGGAAAGCATGCTAGATAATATTAGAAAATTAAAAGAGAATGGGAGGAGAAATAAGGGACATGACGGGTGAAAATAGATGAGAAACCAAGATAAAATTTGGAAATAGATATATTACAAGAATTAAATCAAGCTCTTGCAATATTACATGAATAGAAGTCTGTACAAATACAAAATTTTCCCAACCACATATAATACAAATTTGTTACACCAAGAATAAAATATCCAAGAGAATGAAAGCAAAGAAGAGAATAGGCCAGGAGAGGAAAAGGATAGACAAGAAAAGGATGAATACGGTACAAAGAGAAATGTTGAACAACGAGAATAAGAAAAGGATGTATACAGTTACAAGATTGGAGTATACCAGCATGAAGTCTTCTAAGCAAAAGTCCAAACGTAATATGAAAGTCGCCACCTCTTCAATTATCACCCGGATAGGCACAAATTAACGTTGTCATGCAGGCGTAAGTCACTGTATACTACAATGAAACAATTTCGAAGTATGCAAAAACATAAATGGCGAAACACTGATTAAGCACAAGTGTGTATAGGAGTCGCAGTTGCCGATATACCACACGCACATTTGGAAAGAAAATTGTCACTAGTTAGTCAATAGAGGCTTAGATATTGAAAATACTAGTGAAATCTCGGCCTGGAAATGCACTGCTCCCAGTTAGAATATGCAAAGAAAATAGCTTCAAATGCAACATAGAAGTATTTACAATAAGGACATTATCAGTTTGTCATACCTCATCTTGAACCAAGTAGTTCTGCCCGAAAATGGAGAGTCCAGGGCACATGTCGCTAAGGACGGAGATGACGTTAAAGGTTCCTCCCTCCACACAGGCCAAAATCCATCTCTCCACATTCAGAGGAAGGCCGGGTATTTGTAGTGTGGAATAATGAGAAATATGTCTGGAAGATTCCAGAGGTTAGTGGAGCATGCGTGACAAAGCAGGCGATGTCACATGACGTCAGGCAGCGAAAAGGAAGTTAGTTTATCGTAGATCGTAAAGGTGGATAGAGCAGAGTTCGTGCAAGGTATGATGTGTGCAAATTCACATAAGTATGTAAGTTCCAGTTGAAGAGAGAATGCGGTTTATATCATGATGAGGGTAAGTCCATATTAATAGTAGAAAAAGGTTATGTGCGTGGCGAGGTTCATAACAGTAGTTGCCGGCGAAGTGAGGAGTCCGTTACACTTGCAAAAGAGGTCTTTCTTAGCTGTGCCGCACCTTATGCCGTTCTCAGACGATGGCAATTATTGCGGAAAGATTCATTAATGGAAAGCGACCTCGGGGAAGACCACGATATACAGGTGACCCAAAAGTCCTTAAGCATTTGACAAGGCAATACTTTACGGAGTTTTGGAGACAGGGAGATAATAATTGACACACTTGATTGGCATGACATAGGGTTTTTGACACCAAAATAAAGTATTAAAGCTTCACTAACAGTCCCTTTTCTGGCAACGTCAACATGCAGCGATTGCAGGCGCATCTGTCGCCTTCTCTCACTACAGCTCATTTTATACCGTACACGGGTATCATGTGGCATCACTGACGTGTTGCTGTCCAGCACCATCTGTTGGCCTGTTTCTGCACTCGTTGTTGATGTCAATAAACCCCATGTAATATTAAACATGTGTGTCTATTTGCATCTGACGTATTGCTGTCCATCGCCATCTGTTTGTCATGTTGTGTGCTTTGTTGTGGTGTCAAAAACCTCCCATGTCATGCCAATCATGTGTGTTAATTATGACCTCTCAACCTCCAATATTCCGCGAAGTATTGCCTCGTCAAATGTTAACGGATTTTTGGGTCAGTCTGTACATATCTCAAGCAAATCTAGGAAGATATCGGCATGAGAAACTACGTAGCAGTGGGAAGGGCTGCAAACAACTGTACAACTTGTCATCTTTTTGTGACAACAGACCAGTCTGTGGACTGAATACGATGATGATGTTGCTGCTGCTGCTAATGATGATGATGATAACAACCTTACATGCAGCCATAACATCACGATGGAGAGACAAACTAACAACTCATTTGGGTTTTTCTTGAAATATATTATTTAATACAATCTTCTTTGTTGTGTTACCCTGAAGTTCAAGTTCTCCTTCCCTATTAGACACACAGGTCCCTATTCGGTTTTCGTATCGCATACATATCTACGAAATGTCACTGTAATATTTGTCCCAAATGGAACATAATCATTGCTTTTACACAAATAAAGTAGAAAATCTGCGGTAAATTAAGAAATAGTACGAAATATTTTACTTGCAGAGAATGATATGGATACATACTTTACTACCTTACAACTATTTTTTTCTGCTACGTCGCAGTGCTTCCGTATGTGTTTTGTTTATCTAACACTTTCGTGTGTGATGTCTTTGCTCACTGAAGTTGTTTGCATTAATAAGGTGTCGTTTTCTTCATGTTGCTAATTCTTTTTGTGCCGTAACTCCTTCATTGGTTCAGGGATCATGCTATTTTCCTTTCAACAATGCTATTTTCCTTTCAACAAAAAAGTAATATATTTATTGGTCTAGGGATCATGCTATTTTGCTGGTTTTATTTTGCTAGTTGCTTTACGTCGCACCGACACAGACAGGTCTTATGGCGATGATGGGACAGGGAAGGGCTAGGAGCGGGAAGGAAGCGGCCGTGGCCTTAATTAAGGTGCAGCCCCATAATTTGCCTGGTGTTGAAAACGGGAAACCACGGAAAACCATCTTCAGGGCTGCCGACAGTTGGGATCAGAACCTATCTCCCGAATACTGGATACTGACCGCACTTAAGCGACTGCAGCTATCGAGCTCGGTATATATATGTATTTTTTTTTTGCTGTTTGAACTGTCCGCGCTTGCCATATGGATAAAGTAATGCGAATTCAGACATAGCACTCCCATTCGTCGGCACAAGCCCTGGACCTCAAGAAATAAACAAAATACGGTACGAGCAGTGGAATACAACTTAAGGGAGTCCTGTCTACAGCCCGTAAGTACGTATACACATTTCTCTAGATATTTGTTTAGTAATGACGTTATTTCTTAATTTACCGCGGATTTTTCACTTAATTTATGTAAAAGGAATTATTATGTTCCACCAGGGACAAATATTACAGTGACATTTCGTAGATAGGTATGCGCTACACAACCTGCTGTTCGATCCTAATAATGCACCACATCCCTGTTAAGCAAGGTGTCCGAGTCTGAATACGAATTTTTCATTCAATATTATAACAACTTGACTAGATTTCCTCTGAGCTCACGTTTGGTGGCGGCTCACCACAAAGCTAGTCTACTGGCTGTGGCTTCTACCGGGTTTCGAACATCACGTTTAGCTTTGCATGGCCACGTTGCTGTTATGCATGTATCAGTTCAATTAATCTTTACATATTTCTTCTGCCCATACAGGGTAGGCATAAACAACGTGAACAGGGTATATGAGCGTTAATAAATAATAATTTGAAAAAAAAATGATATCTCGCGTCGTTGTAGTTTTATCAGTAGCTGAAGTTATCCAATTAGATCGTTTCTCGGGCGAAGTGAAATGGGCTTTGAGAGGCAGTGCTTCTAAATCTGCACGTGACTTAAGACTTTTAACATATCCTACCTACTTGCAGTACAACTTCATTATATTGTTGGTGGTTTAGATACTGGTAGCATTTACTGTAAGATTCATGAACTAATACTAATTTTTAGACAAATACTCAGGTACATCAAGAGCACAACTTACACTACATATTACAGTTCTTTCTCTCTCTGTTCTCTCAGTTCATTCACACTAATTGCTCACTCGGACACTTACAGACTACACACACATCTGCTGCTGGCACTTACAGTCTCAATCCTACAGTTATTCTCGTTTTCGCTATCACATCCCTGAGTTAACAGTCTCACAGCCCCGTATGATGTACACTGTCCGTTCACTCTTAACAGTCTTCGTTCCGTGTCCTCTCCCACGCTGCACTCGAAACAACGCCCACTTCACAGCAGCTGGACAAGAGACTCAACACTTTAACGACAGGTAGACAGAACGAACACTCAGGTCCACGGGCAAAACACTCACACAGACTGCTTCCTCAACTCAGGATGAACATCAACTCGTGCTGTTACAGTCCAAAGCTACACTCGCTCTCAGACTGAACTTGCTGCACTGCCACATTGAATACACTGAATTATCAACCCCGACTGAAGCTCTAAAGAAGAAGACCACAATCCTCTTCGGTCACGGCGGACCAGTGAGGAGTTCTAGCCCATCGACCTCTTTCGGGCCTTGAGTGCTATTTTTTTAAAGGGATCGAACTAACCAGAATATGGCCTGCGCCCCTTGCGAGGCGAATGTTGGGGGGGGGGGGGGGCGGGGACGTTGGCACTCTGATACCAGAGGCCAACGGGGTTGGAGGTGAAGCGATATCAGGTGGAGGGTCACCCATCCATTAGGTGACCACGTCCGATGTTGCTGTCCTAACTTTACCCTGTTAAATGTGCTCATAACAGTTGGGAGGTAAGATAAGGGTGTCGACGGTAGGTGCTGGTGCTGGGTAGGGGGTGGGGGGTTCTGATAGGGCGTGATGAGGAGTTGAATCTTCTTGGTGCTTGGCGGGGTTCGATCAGGGGGGGATTAGCTAATGATTAGCTGTCTCCTTGGTAGTGAAGGCGGGTTTAGGGTCGAAAGAAACTGGATAAGGAGCAGGTTTAACAGGGTGGAGTTGTCAAAGCTTGGCGGGGCAGTATGCTGGGTAGGTGGTGGTACTGGGTTCGAGTGGGGAGTTAGTTGGTGTATGGGTAAACGGGGAGGATTGGTGTGTGTGTTCAAGTGTTGAGAGTGTCTGTAGTGTGCCCTTATTGCCTCTTTAAAAAGGGGCAACCAGGGAAGGAGGCAGCGTGACTACCTTCGCAGTTTGCGCACCTCGCCTGGTCCCTCAGAACCTTGCAGGGACCTTGTAGGGACCACCGCATCTGTTACAGCGGGTATCTTCTGAGCACGAGGCCGCAGAGTGGTTTAATTTGAGGCAGTTGTAGCACTGTGTAACCAGAGAGGAGGGGCGGGGGCGTGTAATTGTTCTGGAGGTGTTAGGTGTTGGTGTGGGTTTTGTCTGGGGGGCAGGTTTGTTACGCCTGCTCCAAGTTTGAGTGTATTTGGATTGTGTATCTTTGCCCGGTTGTGAGATTAAAGGGGTCTCACTTCCGGGCAGAGAGTTGGTGAGAAGGGGTGGAGTGATTGTGGGTGGTGTTGTCTGATGAGTAGGTGGGAGTGTGATGTTGGATTGTGTGGGCCTGGAGATTAAGGGGGGGGGGCGGGAGAAGAGAGTTTGACTGTGTTTGTGGTTGGAGGATGGGGAGGTCTGTGTTGTTTGGTGAGTGGTCGGGGGTGGGGTTGAGAGAAGAGGGGTGGATGTGTCAGGTGGGAGCGTGAGATCGGTTTGAGAGGCCATGTCATCAATTACAGCTAGTGATGTGCAGACGAAAAGAGAACGTTTTGGTGTTCCAGTTGGATGGTGATGTCATAAAAACTGTCTTCGTCGTGTGAGAAGACGATTACATAGCCATTTTTGAGTTCCTGGAGGAGCTGGATATGATGTAGGATGGAAGCAGTGGCTGTGGTTATGAGTTGACAGTGATTTTGTTTTGCGAGTTTGTCATTGGGGTCAACAGTGGGTGGTAATGGGATTATAATGGGGGGAAAACGAGGTCTTTAGTACCTTGGTACGGTAAAGCAAAGGGGAGAGGTTGGGGGACTTGGGCGGTGGTGGTTTAGAGACTGAAGACGGATTCATGGCTGGAGTTGTCGGGGTCCCAGCTACTCAATCCATCGGGATTGGCCCGACAGCGGGGGTCAGAGGGGGAGGTAGTGGTGAAGGATGGAGCACAGATGGGTCAAACTCCGAAGAGGACCAGAATAAAGCGCACTCAGTGGACACCAGTCGTGTCAGGTGTAGTTTTAACGGATTGCGCCGGGACAAGACACGAACAGATGACCCACTGAGCACTAGACAAATTTGCTTTCGATGTAGGGCAGCCCTAGGACTGGAGCGGGCTGGGTGGCTTGGCTGGATGTGTGGCTGGTCGAAGAGCTGGTGCGAATATAGCAAACCGCAGAAAGACGGCTGCTGGAGTATATCTGGGAAGTCGAACCGCGCAGAGAACGTGGCTGCTCCTCGCTGATTGGCTGGCTGTACTTGGCGAGCGGGGGGCTCGCGGCGATGGCAGAGCGAGTGGGCAAGGCTAGCACCTGGCGGGCGACGGTGGCTTGGCTGACGGACGACGACGGCGAGCTGGCGGGTAGGCAGGGTGCAAGCTCGGACTTGGCTGTCTGACGTCTGCTCAGGTCAGGCGCTGGCTCTCGAATTGGTGGTCGAAGTGCTAAAGCAAATCTAGCGTGCCTTAAATAGCGAGGCCAGCCCTTTCAGATGCTTCGAGAAAGGAGACGCCTCCAGAGTCCTCTACAAAGCGAATGCTCCGCGCGCTCCGTCGAGATCCTTCTCACAACGCCGGAGCTCTCCGACGAGTTAACAGGGTGATTAGGAATAGTCGAGGTAGGAGGGCTAGCCAATGCACGCCCGGCTCTCTTTCCTGTTGGTTCTCTGTGAGGCAACTGGCGATACCCTAACTCGGTGACGTCACTCACGGCCCGCCCGGTCCAAATTAAGTTGATGCTTCCAACTCGAACCAACTCGAAAAAGCCTCACGTGAGTACCTCCCTGGTCACAATGTGCTATAATTGCCTCCAACCATTCAGCTGCGGAAGGCATGAACGGCACCCGCTGCAATAGTGTGGTGATCATTATCACTATTCTGTATGTTCTGTACCATGGGTGCAGACGAAGTGTGCGAATTATCTCAGCAATCAGGCAGCTTCTTGTTATTCTCGTACGTAACGCATCCTCCTCAATTCATCTCACAGGACCCTGCAACCGAAGCAGCTTCATACACATAGTTTTATCACTCGAGTTCATTCCTAATTTCACTCTTATTCCATCCTTGCGATTGCCCTTCTGCTTATGCTTCAAAATGTATTTACCAGCTATTTATTATTCTTGATGGAAAGAGAACGATATTCTTTTTTGGCAATTTTATCTAAGAACTCTCTTCTTTTCTTTCAGAAATCCCCAGTTGCAATTACGTATGTGGCCTTATTTGGTATCACACTTCTTATCTTCAAATACTCGTAATTAATAACTGAGTCTAACCGTCATTGCCTTGGTCTCTCTAATGCTCCTCTTACCCTCCATGGCTAAGTTCATTATTCTTCGAGGTATCTATCCTTCTCTACTCGCCATTCCATCGAGTTCATTTTTCACTTATCTTTATCTCCTCATCGCGAATACTCTTGATAATGCGTATTTGTACCAGCAATCATTCTCGCCACCTTCATATCTGTTTCTTCCAGTTTATGATTAAGATACCCTGAGTCCATCCATTCGCTCCTGTACAACAGAGTCAGTCTGTAGGCAGATCAATGTAATGAAAATTTCGTTCGAGAGCTCGTTTCGTTCTTCTAGCATACCGTTGATCGCAACTGCAAACTCACAGCGTTGGCTTTGCTATCTTCAATCGATTTCGTTTACTATACATACTAGCACACTATCAGGTTCCATGGCTAAGTGGTTATCTGGTATTTAGTTCAAGTGGTAGCGAGTTAGATTCTTTTCTGAGTCGGGGATTTTAACTTTGATTGGTAAATTTTGTTCTGAAGTCAGCTCCCGAACGAAACTATCTTTACATGGGTCTGTTTTCAGACCAACTTTGCTTTACGGGAGTGGAAGGTGGGTGGGCTTAGGATATCTTATTCGTAAGCTAGAACAGACATGAAAATAGCGAGAATGATTGCTGGTACAAACAGGTGGGAACAATGGCAGGAGGTTACTCGGAATGAGGAAATCAAGGCTGTTAGGAATGAATTCGATGGATGAAGCTGTGTGCATAAACCGGCTTCGTTGGTGGGGTCATGTGAGGCGAATGGAGGAGTATAGGTTACCTAGGAGAATAATAGGCTCTGTTATGGAGGTTAAGGGAAGTAGAGGGAGACCAAGGTGAAGATGGTTATACTCAGTTTCTAACGATTTAAAGATAAGAGGTATAGAACTAAACCAAGCCACGGAACTAGTTACGAATAGAGGGTTTTGGCGGCGATTAGTAAATTCTCAGAGGCTTGCAGACTGAACGCTGAAAGGCATAACGGTCTATAATGTGGTTCATTCCGATGGCTCGGGGACTGGATGTATGTACCATATTCAGCATTAGAATTCGTTATAAGTAGGGCCCCATCCTCACAGGCGCGCAGGTCGCCTATGAGGAGTCAACACGAAAGACCTGCACCAGACCTCTGCGGAGGCCACACGCCATTGCAATATACATCCGTTCGCCCGTTCTAGTTTCAAGTACCCGCTGTTTTTTTTTTTTTTTTTTTTTTTTTGCAAGTTGCTTTACGTTGCACCGACACAGATAGGTCTCATGGCGACGATGGGACAGGAAAGGGCTAGGAGTAGAAATGAAGCAGCCGTTGCCTTAGTTAAGGTACAGCCCCGGTATTTGCCTGGTGTGAAAATGAGAAACCAGGGAAAACCACCTTCAGGGCTGCCGACAGTGGGGTTCGAACCCACTATCTCCTGAATACTGGATATTGGCCGCATTTAGGCGACTGCAGCTGTCGAGCTCGGTAAATTCGAGTTTGCTATTCGATCGTCTTGGTTTCTTCCCAACCATAGTCGTTTCAGTTTTGGAAATTATCACCCTAATTAGCTGAGAAACACACCTATACTAAAAATCAACCACACCATTTTTAATTTTCAAACACCTGCTTTCGGAATTGCAATCACTAGACACCGGGTCATTAGGCAGTAATAAGTTAGAATGCAAACTAATTTGGTTATTATAAACTGTCTTCCGCAATGTGATGTGGGTAACATAAAATGTAGGAGTTTTGATGGGCCGTGCCCCTGATGTTTATGCAAACCAACCTCATTGCATGACCGTTGTGCAGGCTTCGGTATACTTGAATATTCTATCCTATTGAACATCCACAGCCTGTGCCCATTTTAAACCGGGTTGAGAACGGAATGAAGTCCCCATCTAGCGGCGAGGATAGGAACTGTGCCGTCTGCCAAAGCCTGTCGTTCTCGTGTAGGGCAATGATTAATGACTGAAAGAAATGAAATGTACGCCTCTGTCGTGTAGTGGTTAGCGTGATTATCTGCCACCCCCGGAGGCTCGGGTTCAATTCCCGGCTCTGCCACGAAAATTTGAAAAGTGGTACGAGGGCCGGAAAGGGGTCCACTCAACCTCGGGAAGTCAACTGAATAGAGGAGGGGAGATGGGGCGTTAATTCCCACCTCAGCCATCCTCGAAGCGGTTTCCAACGATTTCCCACTTCTCCCCCAGGCAAATCCCGGGATGGTACCTAAATTAAGATCGCGGCTGCTTCCTTTCCTCTTCCTTGCTTATCCTTTCCAACCTTCCCAACCCCCACGAGGTCCCTGCTCAGCATAGCTGTTGAAACCGCGTGGGCGAGGTACTGGTCTTCTTTTCCAGTTCTATCCTCCGACCCAAAGTCTTAGGCTCCAGGACTCTGCCCCTGAGGCGACAGAGGTGGGATCCCTCGCTGTGTTCGAGGGAAAAACCAATCCTGGAAAGTAAATGGATTAAGAACGAAAGAATGAAACAAGGAAGGAAAGAAAGAACGAAAGAATGAAACAAGGAAGGAAAGAAAGAAAGAAAGAAAGAAAGAAAGAAAGAAAGAAAGAAAGAAAGAAAGATAGAAAGAAATTAAATGGTTTTGGAGAGTGTTGTTGGAATGATATATGACAGGGAAAACCGGAGTACACGGAAATAACCCGTCCCGCATCCGCTGTGTTCAGCGCAAATCTCACGTGAAGTGACCGGGATTTGAGCCACGGAGGCTGTTGAATTCTATCGTATTACTACCTAAAATGCCTGCCTATTGAGAGTTAGATCACACCATTACTCCTCTTCTGATATATATGCGACTAAAGAGAGCTGGAGAGGTGAAGGTTTGAATCAGATTTCGACCTTGCGCGCCGCAAGAGGGAAGTAAAGAATAGTCTGTACTCTACGCGGCAGATTGCGTGAGCAGACCGCGTGTCATAAGGGCGTCTACAGCCCCCAGGCCAGCCATTCCGACGGCTGCCAGGTGAAAGCAAGAGCTCCATCTATCAGCTTACTCCCCCAGACAACACTCAGAAAGCGCGAGATTGAAGCTGTGTCTCAGACACTCAGAGATTCGATATTTTATTTGCGGCTACAACGAACACCACTCTGAAATACCTTACTCGCCACACGAGACAAAATGTACTGTTGTTACAATTGCATTGACATGAAACTAGCAGAGTGATGCGGTGATGGTCAATTCTTAACCTTTCGCAATGTCTTCATTTAGGTCATATCTCTTGTCCAAATCCATGGCTGAGTGGTCAACGTCTTGACCTTCAATCCTCGTGGCATTGGGTCCGATTCCAGGCCATTTCTAAAAGCTTTAATTTCGAAACCCCTTGTGGGTGGAGGATGCAGACTAAGAATACACTTACGGTATACCCTGCCTGTCGCAAGAGGCGACCAAACGGGGCGACCAAGGGGTGATGTCTCTGGAACCATGAAATTACATGTGATTAGTTCCCTTACTTGAGGAACACTACGGTTTTACGTTATCTGCGATTAGTACCAGTATGTGCGGAACACCATGGCTCTGTGGTTAGCATAATTAAGGGAGGAGCACTATGCGTTTTACATTAACCTGTGATTAGTACCACTGCACCAATGTGTGGAACAGCATGGGTCTGGGATAAGTATCATTAGGAGAGAAGCACTATGGGTTTTACACTGACTGAGGAAATGCCATGAGATAGCGGGGCACTGATGCGCAGGTGTGTTGTCTGTGCACCACACGCCCCCAGTGCCAGCGGTAGTTGTATAGGAGACCTTGTGAGCAGTTTCTGTACATGTGACAGGTGTAACATGGAGCGTCGTCGTGAGCTGACACCGTTCGAACGGGGTATGGTGGTCGGTGCCCGACGGATGGGAAGTGCGATTTCGGAAGTGGTGCGGGAAATCGGCTTCACACGATCAACCGTGTCCAGGGTGTACCGTGAATGGTTGAATGCGGGTGTCACCGTCCACAACAGACGAACGACCGGCCGTCTAGCCACCCTCGACGACCGTGACCGGCGACATCTGAGATGGATTGTCAATAGTGACAGACGGGCAACCGTGCAACAAATTACGGCTCAATTTAACACAGGCCGTGCTAGACACGTCTCCCAGTGGACAATCCATAGGAACATGGGTTCTATGGGGTATGGGAGCCGGCGCCGCACACGGGTCCCACTGTTAACCCAACGCCATCGGGCACAACGACGCGCATTTGTCGCCAGTCACCAGGGATGGATACTGGAACAATGGCGTAACGTGATATGATCGGATGAATCACGATTTCAACTGCACCGGTCTACATTACCTGTTATTAGTACCGCTATGAATGTGAGGAACACCGTGGGTCTACATTACCTGTGATTAATACCACTATATGGGGAACACCATGGGTCTACATTACCTGTGATTAGTACCGCTATGAATGTGAGGAACACCATTGGTCTACGTTACCTGTGATTAATGCCACTATATGAGGAACATCATGCGTCTACTTTACCAGTAATTATGTGGGGCCAGTGACCTGGATTTTGGACCCCTCTGGACACGCATCATCGATATACAGTTTTGCTTTGGAAGCAGTTCGGTGTTCCGTTTATGCCATTGTATTAAGTTATTTTATGAGACGGTGGGGCATTGCGGATCGGAACCACTGATTATGTTCATAAGTATTTTTAATCGTCATCTTTTTTAATTCTAGTCAGTGGATGGATTTTGGAATTTTGATAATTATATCATTGCGCTTCATCACGTACCATTAGGGGCCGATAACCTAGATGTTAGGCCCCTTTAAACAACAAGCATCATCATCTCATCATAATTTAATCTTGAAACAGTTAGTTCCATTTTCTCAATGACTGAGTGTTTTTCTGCCCCCAACATTACTGCAACTCATACAGAACACCGCACCCAACACTATCATCCAGCACAGTAACACACAGTTTTCTGACGCCTCCAACCCTCACCGGAGGGTCTGCCTTACAAGGACTGCACCATGCTAACAGTAGTTATGAACAGCGTCCAGATTTCTCCACCATCTGTTAGAGTACAGTGGAACGTTGAAATTGACATGCAGGCAGCCGAGATGACATCAGATAAAAATCCTATGATCAGTAGATGAGCCCATACAATTATTGGATGAGATTATTGAATCGAAGGGATTGAATAGTAATAGGGATAATGAAAGTGGAACAAGTCGATCATTTCAAGCAGCCCTTGAAATTACATTCCCCCATTCGCCACAAGCGACCATGTTTCACTCGGAAAGAAAGAAACATTGGAAAACAGAAGAATAGGCAGAATAGGCTATTGCTAGTGATACAAGTCCTAGTACGGGAACTGAAGTAGGCTGTTGCTAGTGATACAAGTCCTAGTACGGGAACTGAAGTAGGCTATTGCTAGTGATACAAGTCCTAGTACGGGAACTGAAGTAGGCTGTTGCTAGTGATACAAGTCCTAGTACGGGAACTGAAGTAGGCTATTGCTAGTGATACAAGTCCTAGTACGGGAACTGAAGTAGGCTATTGCTAATGATACAAGTTCTAGTACGGGAACTGAAGTAGGCTGTTGCTAGTGATACAAGTTCTAGTACGGGAACTGAAGTAGGCTATTGCTAGTGATACAAGTCCTAGTACGGGAACTGAAGTAGGCTGTTGCTAGTGATACAAGTCCTAGTACGGGAACTGAAGCAAGCTATTGCTAGTGATACAAGTCCCAGTACGGAAACTGAAGCAAGCTATTGCTAGTGATACAAGTCCTAGTACGGAAACTGAAACAGGCTGTTGCTAGTGATACAAGTCCTAGTGCGGAAACTGAAGCAGGCTATTGCTAGTGACACAAGTCCTAGTACAGAAACTGAAGCAGGCTATTGCTAGTGATACAGGTCCTAGTACGGGAACTGGAGCAGGCTGTTGCTAGTGATACAAGTCCTAGTACGGAAACTGAAGCAGGCTATTGCTAGTGATACAAGTCCTAGTACGGAAACTGAAGCAGGCTATTGCTAGTGACACAAGTCCTAGTACGGAAACTGAAGTAGGCTATTGCTAGAGATACAAGTCCTAGTGCGGAAACTGAAGCAGGCTATTGCTAGTGATACAAGTCCTAGTACGGGAACTGAACAGGCTATTGCTAGTGATACAAGTCCTAGTACGGAAACTGAAGCAGGCTATTGCTAGTGATACAAGTCCTAGTACGGAAACTGAAGCAGGCTATTGCTAGTGATACAAATTCTAGTACAGAAACTGAAGCAGGCTATTGCTAGTGATACAAGTCCTAGTACGGGAACTGGAGCAGGCTGTTGCTAGTGATACAAGTCCTAGTACGGAAACTGAAGCAGGCTATTGCTAGTGATACAAATTCTAGTACGGAAACTGAAACAGGCTATTGCTAGTGATACAAGTCCTAGTACGGAAACTGAAGCAGGCTATTGCTAGTGATACAAGTCCTAGTACGGAAACAGAAGCAGGCTATTGCTAGTGATACAAGTCCTAGTACGGGAACTGAAGCAGGCTATTGCTAGTGATACAAGTCCTAGTACGGAAACTGAAGCAGGCTATTGCTAGTGATACAAATTGTAGTACAGAAACTGAAGCAGGCTATTGCTAGTGATACAAGTCCTAGTACGGGAACTGGAGCAGGCTGTTGCTAGTGATACAAGTCCTAGTACGGAAACTGAAGCAGGCTATTGCTAGTGATACAAATTCTAGTACGGAAACTGAAGCAGGCTATTGCTAGTGATACAAATTCTAGTACAGAAACTGAAGCAGGCTATTGCTAGTGATACAAGTCCTAGTACGGAAACTGAAGCAAGCTATTGCTAGTGATACAAGTCCTAGTACAGAAATTGAAGCAAGCTATTGCTAGTGATACAAGTCCTAGTACGGAAACTGAAACAGGCTATTGCTAGTGATACAAGTCCTAGTACGGAAACTGAAACAGGCTGTTGCTAGTGAGACAAGTATTAGTACGGTAACTGAAGCAGGCTGTTGCTAGTGATACAAGTCCTAGTACGGAAACTGAAGCAGGCTATTGCTAGTGATACAAGTCCTAGTACGGAAACTGAAGCAGGCTGTTGCTAGTGAGACAAGTCCTAGTACGGAAACTGAAGCATGCTGTTGCTAGTGATACAAGTCCTAGTACGGAAACTGAAGCAGGCTGTTGCTAGTGATACAAGTCCTAGTGCGGAAACTGAAGCAGGCTGTTGCTAGTGATACAAGTCCTAGTACGGAAACTGAAGCAGGCTATTGCTAGTGATACAAGTCCTAGTACGGAAACTGAAGCAGGCTATTGCTAGTGATACATGTCCTAGTACGGAAACTGAAGCAGGCTATTGCTAGTGATACAAGTCCTAGTACGGAAACTGAAGCAAGCTATTGCTAGTGATTCAAGTCCTAGTACGGAAACTGAAACAGGCTATTGCTAGTGATACAAGTCCTAGTACGGAAACTGAAACAGGCTGTTGCTAGTGATACAAGTCCTAGTACGGAAACTGAAACAGGCTGTCGCTAGTGATACAAGTCCTAGTACGGAAACGGAAACAGGCTATTGCTAGTGATACTAGTCCTAGTACGGAAACTGAAGCAGGCTATTGCTAGTGATACAAGTCCTAGTACGGGAACTGAAGTAGGCTGTTGTTAGTGATACAAGTCCTAGTACGGAAACTGAAACAGGCTGTCGCTAGTGATACAAGTCCTAGTACGGAAACTGAAACAGGCTGTTGCTAGTGATACAAGTCCTAGTACGGGAACTGAAGTAGGCTGTTGCTAGTGATACAAGTCCTAGTACGGAAACTGAAGCAGGCTATTGCTAGTGATACAAGTCCTAGTACGGAAACTGAAGCAGGCTATTGCTAGTGATACATGTCCTAGTACGGAAACTGAAGCAGGCTATTGCTAGTGATACAAGTCCTAGTACGGAAACTGAAGCAAGCTATTGCTAGTGATTCAAGTCCTAGTACGGAAACTGAAACAGGCTATTGCTAGTGATACAAGTCCTAGTACGGAAACTGAAACAGGCTGTTGCTAGTGATACAAGTCCTAGTACGGAAACTGAAACAGGCTGTCGCTAGTGATACAAGTCCTAGTACGGAAACTGAAACAGGCTATTGCTAGTGATACTAGTCCTAGTACGGAAACTGAAGCAGGCTATTGCTAGTGATACAAGTCCTAGTACGGAAACTGAAGCAGGCTATTGCTAGTGATACATGTCCTAGTACGGAAACTGAAGCAGGCTATTGCTAGTGATACTAGTCCTAGTACGGAAACTGAAACAGGCTATTGCTAGTGATACAAGTCCTAGTACGGAAACTGAAGAAGGCTATTGCTAGTGATACAAGTCCTAGTACGGAAACTGAAGCAGGCTATTGCTAGTGATACAAGTCCTAGTACGGAAACTGAAGCAGGCTATTGCTAGTGATACAAGTCCTAGTACGGAAACTGAAACAGGCTATTGCTAGTGATACAAGTCCTAGTGCGGAAACTGAAGCAGGCTATTGCTAGTGATACAAGTCCTAGTACGGGAACTGAACAGGCTCTTGCTAGTGATACAAGTCCTAGTACGGAAACTGAAGCAGGCTATTGCTAGTGATACAAGTCCTAGTACGGAAACTGAAGCAGGCTATTGCTAGTGATACAAATTCTAGTACAGAAACTGAAGCAGGCTATTGCTAGTGATACAAGTCCTAGTACGGGAACTGGAGCAGGCTGTTGCTAGTGATACAAGTCCTAGTACGGAAACTGAAGCAGGCTATTGCTAGTGATACAAATTCTAGTACGGAAACTGAAACAGGCTATTGCTAGTGATACAAGTCCTAGTACGGAAACTGAAGCAGGCTATTGCTAGTGATACAAGTCCTAGTACGGAAACAGAAGCAGGCTATTGCTAGTGATACAAATTCTAGTACAGAAACTGAAGCAGGCTATTGCTAGTGATACAAGTCCTAGTACGGGAACTGGAGCAGGCTGTTGCTAGTGATACAAGTCCTAGTACGGAAACTGAAACAGGCTGTCGCTAGTGATACAAGTCCTAGTACGGAAACGGAAACAGGCTATTGCTAGTGATACTAGTCCTAGTACGGAAACTGAAGCAGGCTATTGCTAGTGATACAAGTCCTAGTACGGAAACTGAAGCAGGCTATTGCTAGTGATACAAGTCCTAGTACGGAAACTGAAACAGGCTATTGCTAGTGATACAAGTCCTAGTACGGGAACTGAAGTAGGCTGTTGTTAGTGATACAAGTCCTAGTACGGAAACTGCTGAAACAGGCTGTCGCTAGTGATACAAGTCCTAGTACGGAAACTGAAACAGGCTGTTGCTAGTGATACAAGTCCTAGTACGGGAACTGAAGTAGGCTGTTGCTAGTGATACAAGTCCTAGTACGGAAACTGAAGCAGGCTATTGCTAGTGATACAAGTCCTAGTACGGAAACTGAAGGAGGCTATTGCTAGTGATACATGTCCTAGTACGGAAACTGAAGCAGGCTATTGCTAGTGATACAAGTCCTAGTACGGAAACTGAAGCAAGCTATTGCTAGTGATTCAAGTCCTAGTACGGAAACTGAAACAGGCTATTGCTAGTGATACAAGTCCTAGTACGGAAACTGAAACAGGCTGTTGCTAGTGATACAAGTCCTAGTACGGAAACTGAAACAGGCTGTCGCTAGTGATACAAGTCCTAGTACGGAAACTGAAACAGGCTATTGCTAGTGATACTAGTCCTAGTACGGAAACTGAAGCAGGCTATTGCTAGTGATACAAGTCCTAGTACGGAAACTGAAGCAGGCTATTGCTAGTGATACATGTCCTAGTACGGAAACTGAAGCAGGCTATTGCTAGTGATACTAGTCCTAGTACGGAAACTGAAACAGGCTATTGCTAGTGATACAAGTCCTAGTACGGAAACTGAAGCAGGCTATTGCTAGTGATAGAAGTCCTAGTACGGAAACTGAAGCAGGCTATTGCTAGTGATACAAGTCCTAGTACGGAAACTGAAGCAGGCTATTGCTAGTGATACAAGTCCTAGTACGGAAACTGAAACAGGCTATTGCTAGTGATACAAGTCCTAGTACGGAAATTGAAACAGGCTATTGCTAGTGATACAAGTCCTAGTACGGAAACTGAAACAGGCTGTCGCTAGTGATACAAGTCCTAGTACGGAAACTGACGCAGGCTATTGCTAGTGATACTAGTCCTTGTACGGAAACTGAAGCAGGCTATTGCTAGTGATACAAGTCCTAGTACGGAAACTGAAGCAGGCTATTGCTAGTGATACAAGTCCTAGTACGGAAACTGAAGCAGGCTATTGCTAGTGATACAAGTCCTAGTACGGAAACTGAAGCAGGCTATTGCTAGTGATACAAGTCCTAGTACGGAAACTGAAGCAGGCTATTGCTAGTGATACAAGTCCTAGTACGGAAACTGAAACAGGCTATTGCTAGTGATACAAGTCCTAGTACGGAAACTGAAGCAGGCTATTGCTAGTGATACAAGTCCTAGTACGGAAACTGAAACAGGTTGTCGCTAGTGATACATGTCCTAGTACGGAAACTGAAACAGGCTATTGCTAGTGATACAAGTCCTAGTACGGAAACTGAAACAGGCTATTGCTAGTGATACAAGTCCTAGTACGGAAACTGAAGCAGGCTCTTGCTAGTGATACAAGTCCTAGTACGGAAACTGAAACAGGCTGTCGCTAGTGATACAAGTCCTAGTACGGAAACTGAAACAGGCTATTGCTAGTGATACAAGTCCTAGTACGGAAACTGAAGCAGGCTATTGCTAGTGATACAAGTCCTAGTACGGAAACTGAAACAGGCTATTGCTAGTGATACAAGTCCTAGTACGGGAACTGAAGCAGGCTATTGCTAGTGATACAAGTCCTAGTACGGAAACTGAAGCAGGCTATTGCTAGTGATACAAATTGTAGTACAGAAACTGAAGCAGGCTATTGCTAGTGATACAAGTCCTAGTACGGGAACTGGAGCAGGCTGTTGCTAGTGATACAAGTCCTAGTACGGAAACTGAAGCAGGCTATTGCTAGTGATACAAGTCCTAGTACGGAAACTGAAGCAGGCTATTGCTAGTGATACAAGTCCTAGTACGGAAACTGAAACAGGCTGTCGCTAGTGATACAAGTCCTAGTACGGAAACTGAAACAGGCTATTGCTAGTGATACAAGTCCTAGTACGGAAACTGAAGCAGCCTATTGCTAGTGATACAAGTCCTAGTACGGGAACTGGAGCACTTAAAGTGAATAATGCGAATTTCAGTGGAATTAGGCCTGCTCATTGTCCGTCTGGGAAACGAACATTTCAAACAACATGGCTGGATATCTTCCTCTGGTTAACGTATGATCCCGGCCACAAAAAATACACTGTGTGCATGAATATCCGCAAAATAACAACTCAAAATGAACAGTGGGATATTTTGGTTCTTTTTGAAAAAGAAAACTTTTGTGTTTCATGGTAAAAGTCAAATTTATGGTAATTGAAGCCATTTTTATCAGTTTCATCTCAGTTAATTTATAACTGTCGGTTCTTCTGTCTGCAGAAAATAATTTTTGGAAAAGAAACATTCATAAACTACCTGGAAATACGTATGGTAACATAATTATACCTGGCATAGAAAGAAGTTAATTAGAATATAACAAGTGGACCCATACTTCTCCACAGTCTTGATGTGCCTGTCGTAGACATATTATTTAGCCTGCACTTTTATGGACATTTAATACCGGTAATGTAATTTATGACACTTCTTTCCATTCAATATTCTCTGTGCTTCGATCATTCGGCCATATCTGGCTCTTAACATTTTCAAACGGTCTTGTCCGTCATACTGTACAAATGGCCGTGGCTGTATACTGGTTCGGGTAGGTAGACACCCACTTTTTCAAGAGTTTGTACCTGAGCTTTATTAATTGTCATACAGAAGGCTAGTCGACTTGATACCTTCCCTTTTATACGAACGTACATTGTTTCCTCTTATCAGCATGTAAGTTATTACGAATGTTCTGCCATCTGTTGAGTATATTTAGAAGCTTGGAAGGTCAGAGAACAGTATTATTCCATCATCAGAGGAAGTATACTTTCTGGTTTGACCAACACCTCCTAATGGTAGGAAAATTGTTGTAAATGATATTGTTGATGAAGATATACTGTTACATCATGATTATTGTTCAGTTTCCTTATTTCAAACATTTACAGTTGAGCTCAATGTGACAGACTCAGATCTTGACAGCACGTCTGGTGTTGCAAGTGTTTTAACATACATAGCAGGTTATTGTTGTCATTCTCTTCTCAAGAAATTAAATTGTAATTACTGTGCAGATTTCTTAGTTTTGAAAGATTATACTGTTAGAAATAGTCATCATAATGTTATTGACAGCCTCAATAGGGGCAATTTGAAATATCCTGCAGAAACAGCTGTACACGTAGTGACATACACATATGTCATCATAAAAAAGATGTTGAGGCCAGAAAGTGAGAGCATTCTTTTTAAGCTTAAATAACCATAAGAAGTATGTAGCTGATGTGACCCTATAAATTGTTCTCTCTGCTGATGAACTTAGGGAGCAAACTTCAGAATAGTTGTATTACAACATTATTTGGAAGTGTACAACTATTCTAATAAATAACTACTGCAGAAACAAAACTAATGAATCCATAAAACATTGTACAAATTCAAGAAAGTCTCTAATTTTCTCAAAATAGGTATGTACAATACTCGTGTAATAGGAAAAAATATTGAAGTCCATTTGCGTTACTAGAATGCTTGATATTTGATGATGTATATCTTATTAACTTTAATGCTAATGTGTTATAATTTGGACATAGGCCTACCTACAGACCAGGTGAATGTTATGCTCCTCTTCCTTAATAGTATTAACTCAGTGCTTTTCTAAATTTACTACCATTATAAACTTACTTTAATTCAAAATAAAAATAGTCATTGCATGCACAAAAGACGGTACAAGTTAAGAAAATTTGTTATTTTCACAGAATGGAAGTCTCTAAATGAATGTTAAGTTAGTGTATCATATTTTTGTAGTACAGTCTACATGTTAGGCCAAAACTAATTTTATGCGTTCTCTTTTTATTTTAAAATCATTTACTGTCTATTCAGTACCTATTTAAATTTAAATATGTTTGTGAATTTCAATTCTGTGTGTTAGCAAGTCAGCCTGGAGTAAGTTAACACTGTAAAATGCTGTCGTGATTTAAAGCAATGACAGAGTTTCTAAGATAGGATAATAACGGCAATATAATTCAATGTCCTTTAAAATTTAAAATTTATTTGTTGGTAAATAAGTTATTCCACAAGCTAAAAGTATTAAAATCATGTTCGTGTGTACATGCTTTGCGTTTCTTTGGATTGCGATCGCCTCCTTAGCGTGATGTCGCAGCACAGTGCTGCTGTGAGGCCTTGTTATCTATGAGGTGTTGGTTTGACAGGTAGTAATCAAACATGGCTGCATACGATCGCATTACTAAGGATGAAAATCGCATATATCAGAATATTGATGAAAGTGTTAGTTGCTCAGCAAAGTACAGAATGTATTGCGGGTTGGGGTAAGGCTTCGCCTGCAATTGTTGGGTGATCATTTAACGATTTGATTTTATGATTACTCAAAGTTGGCTGAAGTTAGAGACCTATCAATGTCGCATGATTCACCGGCAGGTAATTCTAGAGAGAATTAAACAGAAATGAAGCAAATCAGTCCTAATTAACTCTTTTAATATATAGATGACATGTTTCGTTCTTGATAGAACATCATCAGATTATCTCAAATCACACTAAAAATGTTTAGAAATGTATAAACATTTATGCTTAAATTCTGTTTAAATCCTTAACAACTTGACATTTGGAACATTTCTTAATGAAGTCCTCACTTCTCTCCACTCTAGCATATAATTTAAACGGAATAATCTGTGAAGTATCCCAGGACCTGGAACTCAAACATCTGGGAATTTCTCTTGAAATAATCTCGTAACAGCACGAGCGGATTATGTACGGACGTACGAATTGTAAATGAACACTCGATATGACATAGAATAATTAGGCCTATTATTATTATTATTATTATTATTATTATTATTATTATTATTATTCCGAGGGTTCTGTGGAACAGCAGAGGTGAAAGAAAGTGCCGGGGTGAATGGGTCTAACTACAAAACCGAGAACACGTCCATACACAAAGTTAGATATTGATGAAGTGGCCCCGAGACAAGAAAATGAGCAGTTTTTATACACCCTCGGGGAAGATTCGAGACCTTTCATGAATAATTAAGACACACCCACAGGCTTTTATTGGCTACAGTACACAGTTACACACAAAATCGAAGAAGACATACGGGATTGGCTGAAAATTAATTACAGAAATAATTGATTGGCTAACTTCAAAACTGGCGGAAAGAAAAGATTAATATTGCCAACCCACAAATGAAAGAACGAAATTTAGTAATAAGAAAACTTATGAGTACCAAATATCTTCAAGAAAGTTCCCTCACTTCGCACCAGGGTGCATGATCATAGTTTTTTTAGTAGAGACATCTATGAGAGAATGTCCAAACTTCTTGATAAATAGAAAATAAAAACAAGTCGAAATTCACACAGTGACATCTTCAGAGCAAAAGTTTAAGTAGGTCCAGTTTTAAGTTCAGTGTTTCTCCATAGAGGAGTGCTTTAAGGCAGAAAATTGAAATGTGTGTATTATTATTATTATTATTATTATTATTATTATTATTATTATTATTATTTTCAATTTATTATCACTTCACTTTGCACACAGGTGCTACTATCACTGAAACATGAAAGAAAGTGTGTTGCGATACACACCAGAACCAGTGGTCCCCGTAGGCTCTCCCACCTACTGCGGAACTGACGACTTCGTCAGTCCTGCCGCCGCTCCGGTTCCAAAACAATTGGGTCACCCGTTATATTAGATTTATTATTATTATTATTATTATTATTATTATTATTATTATTATTATTATTATTATTATTAATTTTTTCATTTCTAGTACTTCATTTTTGCGGAGGAGATTCTTCACTCTTCATTTTTACTTTGCACCTGTTCTTCCTACTCTTTCCAGAATGTCTATTTTTTTTGGTGTGCTGAGATCCTCACCTTTCTTCTTTTATTGAATCAGTGCTTCAGAGGCACCGATCAAATTCTCCTTCACTGCAGTTGCCCGCAGAGTGATACATTTATGAGTAATGAGGAGATAAATAATTCTGCGTGATATTCTAGTGTTAGGCATTCGAGAGAGATGTCGCTTTTTCAGAGAAAGTGACAACATTTCATATTTCGAGTACAGCTCTGCCTTTGACTTCAAACGATATTCGCCTTCAGTATTTTGACGTGGGCCGAGGACCTTTCTTTGAAATTACCTCTCTTTTATGTCTTCTGGTAAGGGCTAGAAGAATTTTGTTACTTTAATTGATCTGACTCTGTCTTATCTTGGCTTTGACAATAGGAAAGTGACTGAGGTACGACCAGCGTCGGCTGTCCTGGGAATGGTTTTCCGTGGTTTTCCATTCTCCTGCACTAAGGCGAATGTCGGGACAGTTCCTAGTATAGGCCACGGGCGCCAACCCTCTCACCTTCCCCGCACACCTCATTCTCCGATACAAATCTCCTGGTCTGAGAGACGGCGTCACCGTCTAGGAGGCCCGCCTCCCCCTTCAGGGGAGGTATGAAAACATTTGGCAACAGTAGTAGCGATGCTAGTAATGCAACTCCTTATGCAGCCTGTCCCTGTTATGTGAAAATGTTGCTCATAGGTCAGTTGATGCATGCATTTCAGTGGTCTTGATAGACTGGTAGGTAATAGCAACGTGTGGCTCAGTGAAGAAAGCAGTAGAACAGACGGGAAACTACTTCACTCCTCATTTCCATGATACCTAGGCCATCTATGACAGCTGACGGCGGAGCTGTTGAGGATCCAACCAGCCTTCGGACTGAGGCTTTAACATACACATATTGGATCCTCTCTTTCTCACCCTGGTTAGTGAGGTCAAGACACATAGCAACATATAGGGCTTCAGGACATGCTACTCTTGCGTACTGGCTGTATTTGGTCTGTCACGAGATTGGCTTAGTCTGATAAATAGATTTACAGATGTGAAAAGCTGTTTCCATGCATTTGGATCGATACTTCAGGGCTTTTTTCTGTACAGCATAAAATTAAATTATGTCCCCGAGATATTAAAATGAATGCAACGTTAGAATTTTCTATATTTGGTAACGGGGATTACGATCGTATAATGGCGGTTATACATCATTACTTTAGCCAGATCCATGGCTAAATGGTTAACATGCTGGATTTTGGTCCAAAGGTTCCCGGGTTCGATTCCTGGATGGGCCGGAGATTTTAACCTTATTTGGTTAATTTCGTATGGCTCCGGGGAGGGTGTCTGTAACGTCTTCAACATTAGAAATTACCTTAGGTAAGGCCCCTTCCTCATAAACATGCAGGTAGCCTGTAGGCCGTCTACTAGAATGTACCAGGTCTCTCCGAAAGCCATACGCCATTATTATTATTATTATTATTATTATCATCATCATCATCATCATCATCATCATCATCATCATCATCATCATCATCATCATCATCATCATCATCATTATTATTATTGTACACTTCCTAACATATTGCCTTTCTTTAATTAAGGGCTATTTGGTTATTAACGCACGCACAACCGATTTAACACAACATAGCCTGTTATTAAAGGCTATGTTAAAGGCTAATAGTCAAACACTATTGTGTTTGACTTCAGGCTTACCGGAGGTTACATTGAGCTCCATTGAGGTCAATAGCCTACCCAATGTTCAAACACTCAGCTGTTGATTCTGGTCTCTGGTATGTGTTCAGAGCGACTATTGATACAGCAGAAGTCGGCACCAAATCGATTCTTGTGATACAAAGAGCGAGAACGCGGCAGGACGCCTGAAACAAAAGAAGTCCAATAACTTCATTTCGCCGTCGCTGGGAAGTTGGAAAGGAGGCAATTTTGCATGGTTGACTGTTTTCTCGTAATTTGTTTGCAAAATAGAATACTTTAACACTCCCTTTTATGAAGTTTATTTTACTCTTTTGAATTTATCCATGAAAAGTAGATGGAGAATATAATCATATTTTGTTCGTCTCGCGACAGAACGAGCGACAGACAGTTTTGATCAACTCGCTAATTTATTTTCAGGGAGAAATAGACTCTTTCTGCGCTTCTCTGATTCTCTCCCTGTCTGTACGATTGCCAAACAGAGACATATTTATATTATTATCTTCAAAATCGTTTGGGCCTAGAAGAATCGCTATGTGATATACGTCAACTTTGAACACTGACCAAAAGAAGCAAATGAAATGGTGTATGGCTTTTAGTGCCGTGAGTGTCCGAGGACAAGTTCGGCTGGCCAGGTGCAGGTCTTTTGATTTGACGTCCGTAGGCGACCTGCGCGTCATGAGGAGGATGAAATGATGATGAAGACGACACATACACCCAGACCCCATGTCAGCGGAATTAACCAATTATGGTTAAAATTCCCGACCCTGCCTGGAACCGAACCCAGGACTCCTGTGGCCAAAGGCCAGCACGCTAACCATTTAGCCATAGAGCCGGACTGAACACTGAGCAGAAAGGTTCTGTCATCTAAGGTTCAGTATTGCACGAACTGTACCAACGAATTTTAGTTCTAAGTGATACCTGTGCTTCGGGACAGTATTTCTCCTACAACATTGTCACATAGCGGTATTTCGAGACGCAACGACATCATACAGATGATACTGATACTATAGGCAAAACACAAAGAGCCATGAAAGAAACCTTTATTCAGTTAGAAAAGTCAGCTTCAAAGATGTATCTGGAAATTATTGAAGCTAGAACAATGGATAAGAGGCAGCCAAACGAAAGCAGCTCACCTGCCAAACATGTATTTAGTCGAAATATTGAAAGATGCGTTCTGACAGTTCTTAGGTACGTTTTACTGCCTGTCTGGGTGGGGAGAAAGGAGTAAGAGGTGTGTTAGCCATGGACACGTGGGTGGACCCACTAAGGTTGCCATGGAGATAAGTCTGCTGGCCGGCTCATGTTGCTTAGAGTAGCCAAACCTCTCACTTCTGAGTTACCTACAACAGAACATAGCGGTCTGAACGAACCAACAAGTGAGCCGGAAGCGAAGGGCGGGCGAAAGCAATGTAGGAACGTGGCAACATCGTGCAATGACGCGTACAATGCTCCTCCCTCCGGCCTTACTGCCAAAACCCTTCTTAAATATTACGGGTATAGTAGAACATTCCGTACCTATAATAATTTCGCGTGGATATTTCTACCTTGGTGCAGTCCTTAAGGCAGCCCCTCCGACGAGTGTGGGCGGCATCTGCCGTGTACAGGAGACTGCGTATAATTTTTTACAAGTTGCTTTACATTGCACCGACACAGATAGGTCCTATGGCGACGATGGGATAGGAAAGTGCTAGCAGTGAAAAGGAAGCGGCCGTGACCCTAAACTAAAATGGTACAGACCCAGCATTTTCCTGGTGTCAAAATGGGAAACCACGGACTACCCTCTTCAGTGCTGCCGTCAGTGGGGTTCGAACCCACTATCTCCCGAATACTGGATACTGGTCGCACTTAAATGACTGTAGCTACCGAGCTCGGTTGCGTATTATTGTGGTGATGGATAGTGCTGTGTGTTGTGTACGAGTTGCAAGCATGTTGGGGATATCATAAACGTCATAAGGGAATTAACCATTTAAAATTCCAATCCCTTACCCTGCCGGTAATTGAACCTATAGTCCTTCGAACCGAAGGTCATTAGGCTGGCTATTCAGCCGAATAGCTTGACTTAAGTCTTGTCCTCATTCCGCGGTGGTGCAGTTCTTGGGGGCACATGGTAGTGTTGGGAATGGAACTGAGCACAACAATACATGTTTTAATGATGCCACATTATTCCCCATTCTCCTACACACAGAACACTCACATTTTACACATGAACTATATAGTTCTTCTTTACCCCAAAACAAAAAATGGTATGAATTATGCATTCATTTCGAGATTTTTTTTAAATTTCATGTACAAAATGTTATTTTTTAATGGTACAGGTGCACTTTTCGCATAATGTTGCCCAGAGAGAGCAACTAAACCTCATAACATGATTTATAGACGTAGATTGACATGCGTCCGCCTCTGTGGTGTAGTGGTTAATGTGATTAGCTGCCATCCCCGGAGGCCCGGGTTCGATTCCCGGCTCTCCCACGAAATTTGAAAAGTGGTACGAGGGCTGGAACGGGGTCACTCAGACTCGGGAGGTCAAATGAGTAAAAGTGGGTTCGATACCCACGTCAGCTATCCTGGAAGTGTTTTTTCGTGGTTTCTCCTCCAGGCAAATGTCGGGATGGTACATAATTTAAGGCCACGGCTGCCTCCTCCCCTCTTCCTTGTCTATCCCTTCCAATCTTCGCATACCCCTGCAAGGCCCCTGTTCAGCATAGCAGGTGAGGCCGCCTGGGCTAGGTAATGGTCATCCTCCCCAGTTGTATCCCCGACCCAGAGGACAGTGCACTTGAGGCGGTAGAGGTGAGATCCCTCGCTGAGTCCGAGGGGAAAACCGACCCTGGAGGTTAAACAGATAAAGAACAAGGGAAGAAGTTGTACTTAGTTCTATTCCCAACTCTACCACGTCCTTTGGCAATGGAGCTGTGCTGCGTGTACCGTTTCAGCCACATGCCAGTCCTCCTGCCGTTCTTAAATCTCTGACCGTTCCGGGAATCAAATTTGTGCTACCGAGGATGGCAGCTAATAGTGCTAACTGGTACGCTGCGGAGGTGGAAAATTCCGTACCTCAAAATGAATCTCTAATCCTACTGGATGATGGGACGGTCAATCCTATTCTTGTAAACCCTGTCGGGGTGCCGATGGAGCCACGTCTGTGCGCCATAGTCCGATGCAAACCGATGTCTATGAGTGCCCTCCTTCATTTTCCCTAAGATGTAAAAATCCCATCACATGGGGACAGATTCGGGCTGAAGCGGTGTTGTAGAAGTATTTTCCCACACAAACGTCGGAAGCATAGTCCCCATATTTGGCAGTATGGGGCCGGGCATTATCATCAAGAAAGATAGTGATGTTCGATAGTATATGCAGGTGTTTTGACTTTATGGCGCGCCACAGTTTCTGAAACTTGTCTTCATAGATCTTTACATTGATTGTGGCCTCATCCTCGGGCTGTTCTGCTATACCTTTTTGCTGGTGATCAGCTTTTATATGACTGCCCTTATATATTTTCGCAACTAAAAATGGTTGCATGAATGGATATGAACATACGAAATTGATGGTTTTTGTTTTAAGTGGCTTAAGACATCTAGGTTTTTGGTCCTGGTTCATAAAAGTTTGAAGTTGTATATAATTTTACTTACCTTGGATCAGATGTAATTACAAAACTGATGTCAGTTCGGTACTGAAATCAAGAGGCAAATACTATTTGTGCATAAATGCCTTTTAAAGGAAAGTCAGCTGCGTACAGCCCATAAAGCACCTGGGAGCGGGTTGAACGTAAAGGCTTCCGCTATCAGTAACCTCGGCGATAGGTGGAGTAGAGTGGTTAGCTCTACGCCCGGTCACATTTGCCCCTAGGAATTAACCTGCTACTCATTTTTGGTGTAGGCTGAGTGAACTTCAGGGCCATGAGCACCTCCGGATGTGGAAATCTCGTATCCAAAATTTTCGTCATCCTGACGGGGAATCGACCCCCGTCCTTCCGGGTGAACCGAGCACGCCTTTACCGCATCAAGATTATGATCCCAAAAACCATCTGAACCTACGACTAATAACCAGGATAACTAAGATAACCAGTGTAGGCTACTCACCTTCCAAGTGGGAAGCCTGATATTCTGCGGAACAGAGAAGTGTTGAAAATAAATACATTGCTCAAAAAAAAAAAAAACTTGTATGTACTGTATTAAATCTGATGGGGACAAATATCCTTTCTATCTCTATTTAGAACGCCTGGAGGGTATGCGTAGCCACTTAACGGTATGGCCTTACAAGTTGCCGGCTTAACTCCTAGCCATTCCAGTGCTGTAGAGTGGGTTGTAGCCTCGCCAGGCTGACTATTCCTGCTGTATGGGTCACAATACGAACAGATGTCCCCAAAAGATACTGTGCATTTTGATTTTGCTATATGTACGTACGTACGTGATGTATTATAAAAGGTATATACGAAGAAAAGTAAATTGTAGTCAGCCATGTAAAACCAACAAAAGCATGAATTAGTTAATGTGGGATTTTGAACACAAAATTGTCGTTCATTGTGTAGTAGACCGATACCATGTATAAGTATGTCGAATCCTAAGCCATGCTTGAACACGATGAGGCATACTCAGCACCAAAGGGCGCAGCATTTTTTGGGGCAGATTATCGCGCTTTTGGATAGCAGCTTCAGTCAGTTGCTCGATGTTAGCTGGAGGATTAGGACGATGGTCAGTTGTTCTCTTAAATGCACCCCAACTATGCTAAACAGAGTTCATGTCCAAAAAATATGCCGGCCACACCATTTGCTCTATGCCATGTATCTCTAAGAACATATTGACCACTCCAACTCGAGGGGCATATATACCCAGTTTTATAGAACTCTAATTTACACTACTCAGATGCTTTCAAAATCAAATCCGCTGACATTGGCCTTTCATATGCGTAACAGCCTCATAAGGCCCACTAGAAATAAGTGGAAAGTTGATGTGAGTGCTACTTCTCAAAATCATTACATTGTTACGAGGTTTTCGCAGCCCATCGCCCTTTACAGTTGAGCACCATTGGCAACCGCTTCATAATACGAAAGTTGTGAGATAACTCCATCGGACATCAACACTAGGAGATGACGACTGCGCCGTCAAATGACAACATGGGTGCAATTGGAGTGTACCATCTACACACAGCTATAGGAAATTAAGCAACGTTGGGTGTGGTCTTTTTCTGGATGGGTGTCTGCTCACTCACACGCACAAGGAAGCATGGTGGGAGAGTCTCCCGTACGACTAATAACACACATACCATTAAGTTGTAAATATGATACTGGAAAAGCTTGACCTCAAAATTTATTAACACTAAAAGGCTGCACCGGGTTCGGCTATCAACCTTTCAGTCCATTCCACCCTATAGGGATATGGCAGAGGAGATTAAAACTGGATCACGAGGGATAGGTGTTTCAATATCCCAGATAAAATATCTAGGTGCAAGAATAATCCAGGATGTTATTAGTAAGAATTAACCTATTTTAGTTCGTGGATTTTATTGTGTATATATAAAGAATTAGACGAGTTAGAATAACAATAAACGTTAGGGATGTGGTGTTAGTATTTGCATGAGATATTCGTATAACAACAAATCAAATTTTCACTCCCTGTTGTATACATTGCATTCTTTTTAATTCGACGAAATTCAGGATATCGTAACCTATTTTGACGAATGCATACCCCTATAGTAATTATAAAGGCGTGTAGCCTCGAGTTGACAACGTATAGTTGACCTGTGCATCTATGAAGATGGGGCCCTACCTATGATGAATTCTAACGATGAAGACGATACACCGATACACACACCCAGCCCCCAGCCATCGGAATTAACCAATGAAGGTTAAAATCCACGACCCGGCCGGGAATCGGACCCAGGTCTCTCTGGACCAAATGCCAACACTCTAACAATTTAGCCATGGAGCCGGAAAGAGTCACAACTCTTAAGTGAAATCCCTGTAGCATGCAACCAACATTCCTGGTGTGTCATGCGCAAATACGAGATCCATCGCTAAATTGTTAGCGTGCTGGCCTTTGGTCACAGGGGTCCCGGGTTCGATTCCAGAAATGGTCGGGAATTTTAACCATCATTGGTTAATTTCGCTGGCACAGGTACTGGGTGTACAGTATGTGTCGTCTTCGTCATCATTTTATCTTCATCACGACGTGCAGGTCGCCTACTGGAGTCAAATCAAAAGATCTGCACCTGACGAGCCGAACATGTCCTCGGACTCTCCCGGCACTAAAATCCATACGCCATTTCATTTCGCAAGATATATCTTCAAGAAGAGGAGGATGATTTGGAGACACGGTGCATATTGGTAAGAATAAGGCAGTGTGCGTCTTCAGTGCTGTAGAAGTGTAAACACCTAGTATGACCTCTCCCTACCCCAATTCGACCGGCTGCTACTGAAGATGGGGCCGATGACCTAGATGTTAGACCCCTTTAAACAACAAGCATTATCATATTTGTCATCAGCAGTACCGGGCGAGTTGGCCATGCGCGTAGAGGCGCGCGGCTGTGAGCTTGCATCCGGGAGATAGTAGGTTCGAATCCCACTATCGGCAGCCCTGAAAATGGTTTTCCGTGGTTTCCTATTTTCACACCAGGCAAATGCTGGGGCTGTACCTTAATTAAGGCCACGGCCGCTTCCTTCCAACTCCCAGGCTTTTCCTATCCCATCGTCGCCATAAGAACTATCTGTGTCGGTGCGACGTAAAGCCCCTAGCAAAAAAAAAATGTCATCAGCTACTGAAGATAACAATATATGAAGTTCGAATGAGACCGATGCTATCATATGATTCCGTAAAAAATATGAAAAATAGGTAACTTGGAGTATTTGAAAGGAGGATAGTAAGGTACATTATAGGCAAGTTAAAGAACACGAGGTGTGTAGATAAAAGCAGAAATTTGAACTTTATGAGTTCTTTAGTGAACCCGATATTGTTTCAGAAGGATGGAATCCTTTGGACACTTACTGTGCATGAATGCCAACAGATTGCCGAGAAGATCTCCTGTACCATACCAGAAAGTTTGGGGAGACTTAAGCTGAGGTGGAAAGAATTTGTGGGGCAAGACTTATGAATCCTTGGAGTTTAAAATTTGAGCAGTTTGGCTTTAAGTAGAGAGGAATAGCCGAAACGTTTGAAGAAGGCCAAGGTTCCCAGTGGGCTGTCGAGCTAATGATAATAATGATGAAGTTGGTTATGTTCTTGTCTCAGGAGCTGAACTCGTGAGGAGCTCGCAGTTTGTGAGAAATGGGGGACAAAATGACTCTATCTCAGACTGGGATTGCTTCCATTTACTTGAGAGAAGCTTCTTCTTCTTCTTCTTCTTCTTCTTCTTCTTCTTCTTGTCCTTCTACATTGTCTTTCTTCAGTTCTCATACAATATCGATGGTTTAAGGTGTCGATGGTTTAAGGTGTTAGCGTCGGTTTTTAACGCTTTAGTGGTAAGAAGTTTGAAATTAAAAGAAGCCAAATAGCCACTTGCAAATAGAAGACTCTGGAGACGCATAGTCTTGCAGATTGAACAGTGAAAGCCATTACAGTAATGAAAATGTATGTTTGATGTAGTATTATATAACTTTCGAGTCATCATAGTCAAGTGTGATATCCGATTGTTGCTAGCGCTCGTCCCGATCGTCCTCCTTGAGGATATACACACCCGTAGGGCACGACCGTTGGGTAGCCTATACTCCTGTTACAAGGTGTTGGCCTTCCTGTTCTTTGCTTCAACGGACTGGGGTGTTGCATTGATCGAAAATCATGTACTTTACACAAGTTAAACGATGAAATAAATCAACAGCTATGTTTCTGCATTTATAATAACAGCAGATCAGCTGTATCGTGCAACATACAATGTTTTTACTCGAATGATGGATACCTAGATCGTGCTGTGGCATCAGAGGAGATGAACTTGTTAAACATGTCTCTGATATACACCTGTTTGCACGGCACGTATCTCTCGGAAATTTTCAGGAATCACTTTTAGTACAGTGAAACGTTAGATGGCATGTATGCACATGACTATGTGAAACAAGTGAATGTTGCCAGATCTGTATTTGCCTCTTTGCATGATATTCGCTTTGTCGGCAGGGAGTCGTCTATTTCTTCCTTTTGTTACTCCTCTTTATCATCTCGCCTTTCTTCCTATTCTTATGCTTGTTTTCACAGACGTTGTGATTTATTGCATCATCATCATCATTATCATAATCATCATCATGATCATCATCGACGCAAAGAAAATCATACGTAGTTTCCACCGGTGACAAGTGCCCACTTTTGTTTCGTCCTTACTGTAACATGTATTTACTTTGTGCTATATAAAGTAATAAGCAGAAAATATGTTTCAAGTACAATGCTTACAGTACAGTAAGATTTTGAAGCGCACTCTGACGAACCAGACGAAGTAGACAGAGAAAAGAAGTCTATCTACCTCCCTACAATGCCGTATTATATGAATAAATATGGACTGTACTACGTTGAGTTGATGGATTTCATGATAGCGCAAGAAACAGTTCGTAAGAGGATGATAGAGCTGACGAAGACCTTCACTGAGCGAGTTGGCCGCGCGGTTAGGGGCGCGCATCTTAGAGAATGCATGTGGGAGATAGTGGGTTCGAATCCTACTGTCGGCAGTCCTGAAAATGAAGCTTATTTTTTGCATTCAAAATTTCCCGCTAATCGCTCTACAATTCTTCAAATAATTAAAATTTTTGATCAAAATGTTGTAATCAAATACGACTAGTCCGATGCAGTGTATTGTAGGATTATCTGACATCTGAAGATGCTTTTCTGTGGTTTCCCGTTTTCACATCAGGAAAATTATGGGGATGTACTTTAATTAAGGTCACGGCCGCTTCCTTCCAATTCCTAGCCCTTTCCTCTCCCATCATCGCCATAAGACCTATGTATTGAACCCGACAGGGGCATGATCCAAGGACTTCTGGTTGATATTGATCTTCGTAATTACGCACGCAATGCTATTTAAGGGAAACAATGCTGAAATTGATTAATATTCATATCATTAATAGAGGTAATACCAAAACTAATTAATATTCATATCATTAAGATAGATAAAATGAGTTATTTTACGAGAGTTCTTTGTTTGCGCCATATGTCGTTTGTGTAGCGGGGGCCCGCAGCGGAACGCAAGCTCATCTAGACCCGGGAGGGGTTATGAATGGGGATTCCCCGTGACATCACTCGAGAGAAGACATCCCTCCTTAAGACTCAGAGAATGAGTGGAAACCAACTTTTTCGAAACGAAATATAGGAGCCATCTTGGATTCGGACTAGCCAACTTAATTATCTACGATCTAGAAAATTAATGAAACTCGAATTATGGAGTCGTCTCCCGATTTAAAAGGGATAAATGTCACTGGGACATTTATTTAGAGTGTCTAATGTCCCCTTTCTTGATAACTTTCAGATGAAGAAAGAGTACTGTGTTGTTTCTGCGTGGAAAAGTACTGGGGCCATCTGTTTATTCTCATGACACCTCCTCGACGGAGGGAGTTCACCCCGCATGGTAGGGGAAGCCGGATAGATTTTAATTAATTGAAGGAGATCCATCGAAGGATAATTGAATGGTTATGTGTCAATCGCATCAACTAAATATTGGTCACCGATTAGCCGTACTATTACACCTCGAGTATGCCGTGAATAGGCAATACGAAAATTAGTGGAAGGGGTATCGCTCCCTTGTAAAAACCACTGCAGTAAGGGACGAGCGTCACTCGGGACTTGCGGCTCATCGACGGCGAAGCTATGCTTGGTTAAGCCCTCGTTAGTTCTTTGTTCAAGTGAAGTTAAATCGCATTTCAAGTGAAATAATAGAATTCGCATAAACAGTGTATAGTTTTGGTCTCTGTGACGCCAGTGTTAACTTTTTATAAAACCGTGATGTGTAAAGTAATATTATTATCATTACTATAACACGATAGTATTACGTAGCGGCAGACTGAATAGTGGCCGAGAGATAGACGGGATTCGGTACTGAACCGCGGACTACGTAGTCGTATCCGAGATCGTGACCGGACGTTCACTGTGAACGCTGTTATACAGAGTGTGGAATTAAACAGTGACGTGTTTGTGTACAGGATTTACGGCGAGCGGCTCCACCAGCAAGGAACCATGGACTCTCAACTTCAAGGTGGTATGGAAATGCAAGTAATCACCGCGGTGCCCATGGACCAGGAGTAAGCCCAGGATGGACCTCCTGAGCTGACGAAGGTGTCATCATGTGATAGAGATGAGTACTAATTTTCAATATCTGGCATGCCTAGCGGGGATGGGAAATGTTTATCGTAAGCTGACGCTATAAAAGATTAAAGATGTAGTCCAGTTGAAATAGAGCGCCGAAATGGGCGCGTAGTTGCTAATTCTTAGTTTAGGAAACCGACGACAGGTCTGAGTCATCGATTGTAAATAATTTAGGGAATATAATACTTTAGTTTTGCATGTGGTAGAGATTTATTCAATTATTTTACCTTGGGAGATTTGTTTGATTATTTGCGTCGGAAGACCGGTAGTAATGAGTTTAGGGGAGTGCAGAGAGAGTAGTTATTAATTAGAGTAATTATTATTCTGATAAGTGCATGGCAAGTACAAATGGGAAGTACTATAGTGTGTGAGGCACTTAACTCCGAGACTCAGCGGCGAAACTGACAACAAACCCCCCCCTTGAAATACTTAGATAGGGAGCGTTATGATTTAAATTGATTATGTGATAAAATTTTCCAGGAAGTGATCATAGTGCGAGTGTCAAATATCAATCCGTGTGAATATTAATTAATTAATTAATGTATTGCCGTGTGACGATAAAGTAACCAAGTGCTGACTATCGATTAATTAGCAGTCAGTAATCAGATATTAATTGCCGTGCGAGTATGTAATTGCGTTGTAATTGCTGAATAGATTCCGCACGATGGCCATGTATGATTAATGCTGCGGGTAAGTCATGTAGAATGGCAATAATAATAATAATAATAATAATAATAATAATAATAATAATAATAATAATAATAATAATAATAATAATAATAATGATCGGGCAAATATTAGCATTGTAATACCGGAGCCGCGTTGTGAAAGTGACGTGATACTGTTGGGAAAATATGTGTTGAATTCGAGGTGATTTGCGCGAGTCTTTGAGACCTCAGTTTATTGTAGACGTACTTCTGAGTGAAGCGGTCTTGTGTCCTTATGAAAGGAAATGTTACGCCTGTTAATGGTGGAGTTGTTGACCGCATGTGGAAAGGGAGCATTTCGTCTGACCCGCCACCAGTCGTGTTTTTTGTGTGTGTCCCAGCTGTGTGTAAAGCAAGGGCTTTTAAAGTAAAGAGAAAGAGGCCTGTTTGACGGCTAAATATGTGATTTATTCAACACGCCAGAGTAGTGTATTTATTAACAAGTGGCCCTGCCGATAATGCTAATGTTTGCTAGTGAATAATTGTTAATTGTTCGAGTATAATATAGATAGGGATTACAGGACCCTGTCTTCATCGCAAGAGGTTGTCAGTTCGATGCTCAACGTAGACATTGGAGGTTTACGGCGTCTGAAGGAAGATCAAAGTGTCTCACGTATTTTGCTGCATATCATTTACGATTTTATGTGTTCTTTGTGTTATGTGTGATTGTAAATAAGGTCAGTGGTGATTCTGTCCATCAGCCTGGCAATGTCTATACTAGCGAGGGTCGGTTCGAACCCAGGTGTTATTTCATATGTGTGCATTTTTGTTTTACGTCATTTCATGGGGAAATCTAGGTCTTAATTAATTAATTAATGTTATTTGTTTTACGTCCCACTAACTACTCTTTTAAGGTTTCCGGAGACGCCGAGGTGCCGGAATTTAGTCCCGCAGGAGTTCTTTTACGTGCCAGTAAATCTACCGACACGAGGTTGACGTATTTGAGCACCTTCAAATACCACCGGACTGAGCCAGGATCGAACCTGCCAAGTTGGAGTCAGAAGGCCAGCGCCTTAACCGTCTGAGCCACTCAGCCCGGCAATCTAGGTCTTCATTAAAGTAGAGATTGCTCAGACTTGTCGGTGCATGTTGGTTTTATGTGCTAGTGATAATATAGCCTCAGTGTTATGATAAAATTTTCCATTCGCTTCATGTCACGATACATCGCTTCGCGACAAACGTACTCATTTCTATCAAGCATAATGGACAGACGTCCACATAATAACTCACAACAAGTATGTGTATTAATGTAGTTCATTAGTGTATCTTAATGCGCCATTTCCCATCATCATTAAGGTTGAATAAACCGGTTTGTGAGTTAAAATTTTTAATTCGAATGTGTTCTCATTTTAGTTAAGTATGCCCCGCTTCTCCTCCCCTGTACGCCTTTAAAATTACTTTAGTTCAGCGCCTATTTATTTTTTAATTTTTCTTGACCTATGTGCGACCCTGTAGATTCAATGCCGGTGCCTTTTAGGGAGGGGGCGGGTGCAGTATGTCGGTGCGCCGTAAAGCCAATTGTAAAAAAAAAACGAAGACATTCAACGTCATTACCAATGGGGACTGTAAGCACTCGGAGATTCTCTTCTAATACTCAGACACCACTTGTATTCGACTGACTGAGATCAAGGACTTATAATTCACTTTTGATTTTGCAATGATGTTGTTGTTTTAGACAGCTTCCAAGTGGAGGGGAATTTTGAAAATTATAATTTTAAAACAGTTTACTTTTCGCATTCACAATTTTATGGTACTCAGTCTATTCTATTAGAGTTTATTATTCAAATAATTATAATTTTGATCAAAATGTTGTATTCATATGCCACTATTCGGATGCGGTGTGCTCTAGAATTTTCTGACACATTTCCTGTGAAGATATAGGTGCACAACGGATTGGCATTTTCGCTGCTGATGTTCATTCTTATCATGTCGTGTAAACTCGAGACACACAGAGGAATGTGCGCTTGATCATATTCTTTCTATAACCATAGAATATTGTAGCGTAGGAGCGACTAGAACTGCCAAGGGCTTTTTTTCTTTCCGAGGGAAAGTGCTTTTATTTTGGAATTGCCGGTTATTTTAATACCAAAAATGGAGGATTCCTTTGGGTGTTCACGCAGTGCTGACAGTAGATAAAAAAATCCGATGTATATGCCTATGTTGCTCCTCAGTCGCACATTACGTCAACAGCAGTTCATTTCAGTTAGCCTATATTGTGTCGCCTCTTTGGTTCATTAATCAGTAGCTAAGTTGTTGCTGTAAGAGTTTTTAAGAGAAATAATAATATATAGCAATGAAATGCACTCTGTGTTTAAAAGAGTCTTTGTGTATGATTACGAAGGGTAGGTAAGGTAAGGGTTATTCTGCCCGAAGGCAGGTCCTAACCTCCGCAGAGGCGTTCCTGAGGAGTTTACGTGCGGTAGGGTGGCCAGTTCCTTTCTGCTCCTCCATTCCGTTACTTCCCCACCAACAGCGCGTGGCAACCCATCCAACTCCTGATCACGCCCAATGTTGCTTAACTTCGGAGATCTCACGGGATCCGGTGTTTCAACACGGCTACGGCCGTTGGCGTTATTACGAAGAGTAGAGTTTGTTGATACATGCCGTCTTCTGTGAAATATATTCAGTTGATGGTGATGATTATTGTTTTGACATAAATACGTTTGGGATTCATCTGAAATAAATCCGTCAGGAAATTACTGATTCAAAATGCGTGACGCGATGTTACGTAGCAACCGTGCAGGCTGTGATGTGAAGTACTGAAGGATGGCCATGACTGAGGGACATATTCTCAAAGAGGGGCGGTAGAGTACAGATGGTCGAGGTGTTTATGTAGGCTTTGATGTGAAGTACGGGTATGATTGAGAGACAAATAGCTCTTTTATCTAAGGGGCTTCCTCTCATCATACCGTGGAGAAGTGATTATTGCATTCGTCCCTGAATCCGTTTCCGCCTTTCGATGGACTAAATCCTACACTTGGGGACTCCAAATTTCATACAAATGTTTCTCAAAAACGATTGTTTAGAAGAAAATAAATCAATCGTTATCAATTAGAGTTCCATTTATTGAAAGACATATTTATGATCATTTGATTTTACCAAAGAGGAATTTGATACAATTTTCAGACTACCCCCCAGATTTAATTACGGTCATTTAAGAATCACACCTTGACGGAAAGTTGGAGTCATTTGAATAGGAAGTAGTAGTCGGAGGGACTCAGTGAAATGAATGAACACTGTTTCTTTCGCACAAAATCTTGTGAGGACGGTTGCTTCCATCACGTTACCATGTGAAGACTTTACTTGTAACCTCGTGCCATTACACAGCATAGGAGATATTAGGATACGTAGCAGCATTATTGGTACTCCAAATTTCAGACTGAGAAGTGAAATACCTGGAGGAGTTAAAGAGTGGAGGAACCCCACAGCGGAGTCCACAGATTTTTATCTCACAATCTCAGTAGGAAATTTATTCAGTAACGAATCATTGATGCTTGCTGCGGTCACTTTTAGGTTTGCGAAAAGCTCTTTCCTCAAGCCAATTCGGGTATTTAAAGTGTGTATCGGTCAAAACAGGATAAATCTTGTCACACGAAATGTTCAATTTTTTAACAACTTCACAGAGATTTTGAGGAATATATTAACCTTCCAGCGCTAATTTCAAGAAATAAGTTGGTAAACTGTTCTAACTTCAAATCGCCTTTGAGGTGGACACTCATGTTGCATTTCAAGGATAGGATTTAGAATTCAGGTCATAGATAGGATGACTTGAGGCAGGCTTTTACGTGTCACGACAGGCAGTGTCTGCCGGAAATTCCCGGCCAGTAGTACAGTCATCCCACCTATCAAATGTTTACTACTACTGTCCTGGAGAGTCCTGTCCAACGCTCCAGTTCCTCCCTTGTGAGCCATAGTACAGTCATCTTTTTTTTTAAATAGCTGAATAAATACACTACAGCTCACAGTAGTTCTCAAATTTGGATAAGCACGCTTTTTTTAAAATTATTTTTAGACGTTTTTATTTTTTTACCGACATTTTCTTTATTTTATCATTCTTTCCTCCTTTCATTTACTGCTTAAGGACGACACACACACCCAGTCCCCGAGCCAGCGGAAATAACCACTTAAGGTTAAAATCCCCGACCCGGCCGGGAATCGAACCCGGGGCTCCTTGAACCAAAGGCCAGCACGCTAACCATTCAGCCATGGAGCCGGACATCTCACACTATCAACTTGCAATGAATCAGTAGCTGACCAGTATCACTCTGTATTGAAATATCACACAGCGGAGTTTCAGGGAAATTCGAGTTAAAAGGCAATTTAAAAGTAGAACATCGTGTAACAAAGTCGTAGTCGATGAAGCCTCTGAGATCGCTAGTTACTAGTTGTATAACGTCACACTAAATCAAAACGTTTTCAGCGATGATGGGATGAGAAAACACTAGGGCTTCAAAAAGAGCGGTAGAGGACTTAATTAAGATACAGCCCCAACATTTTCCAGATGTGAAAATGGAAACCACGGAAAATCACTTTCAGGATTGTCGATGGTTAAATTCGAACCCACGATCTTGCAGCTACGCAGCTTGAATAGTGCAGCCAGTTCGCTCGGTGGTCCTTATTTTAAGAGGAAGTACAACTGGAGAACCATCCTCTCTTAACAGTAAACAGACCAAAATTGGAAGAGATCCGACCCTTCGAAGAATTAAAGTATTGGAGAAGAAAGGAGAGTGGCTGGCACAAGTAAGTGGAAGCAATGCCAAACTCAGCTAGCGGCCCATTATTACCAACCCACGCCTCGATGTTTAGAGTACCTGTCAGTCGCCTTTTACGTCAGGTCTCCCTGTGGGTGGGGGCGGTAGAGTAACACCCATGGTATTCCCTGCCTGTCGTAGAAAGCAACTAAAAGGAGCCCCAGGGGCTCTTAACTTGGGAATGCGGGTTGGCGACTACGGGGTGTTTAGTTGAGTTCCGACATTGATTCCACTTACTTAGTCAGGCTCCTTACTTTCATTTTCCTATGCTACTTACCTTGGTCAACTCTTGTTCTTTTCCGACACAGACTGTATTACGTGTGGAGGCCTAGGGCGTCTTTCATTTTCACGCCCTCCGTGATTCTTGTTTCTCTGACCCATACCTTCATTTTTCGAAGTGTTTGATCCCTTCCATTTTCCCCTGTGATTAGTGTTAATACAGAATGGTTGCCCAGTTGTTCTTCCTCTTAAAACAATAATCACCACCAGCACTCTCACGTCAGGCAGGATGTACTCTAGCGCTAACATTTAATTAATTAATTCTTGACTTACGTTTGTGGCTAAGTTAGGGCTCACTTAACCACTTACAATAATAAAATTTGAAAAATAAACATAAAAATAAGAACAAGATAATTTAATTGTACAAAAAACACGCGTAAAGGGTGAAATATTTCCAGTCGATGCCTTAATTTTGTTACAAGATTGGAACACTTAGCTCTTGATGGTCATAGGATTGATACCTTCAGTGTTTATCCCTTTTAGACTGAATCAGCAGCAACTAGAAGTTTTACTCAATGCTGCTCATACGGCGCATTGTTCATTATTCTCAGGAGCAGAATGCATTACGCATTGCCTGGCTGTACACGTTTTATCGACCGTATCGAAGTTCTGAAATTGGCTATTAAATGTGATATGAGTGCACATTGCCCACTAACATAACAGGAATGCCACTGGTTCATACCATTCAATCCAGTTAGGATTTCTACGCTCGGTGCATAACGCAGCTTGTAAATGTTATGGGCCAGTGCTTTGCTTTGCAGGTGAAATTTGTGGTTCATTCACAGGGTTGCGTACTTTCATTGCTTTCGTGATCGGCAATACTTGTTAAATGTTTATGTTATTGTTGTTTGTGAGCCGCTCTTGTTATCTTTATTTCTTTCCAGTGACTGCCTAATAATCATTTTTCTATACTCTCGGTGGCATGAACTGACCAACAGATCACATTGCCCCTCTTCCAATATTATACTGCTATAATCAAAACTACTCATTCAGTTATAATGACAATTTATACACTTTGACAGTTACGTTACCTTAAGAGGTACACGGTTTTAAGTAGTGAAAGAAATATGAACAATGAAAACCTACGACCAGTTTTCCAGTCATTGACCGGGTCAGGGATGGAATGAATGAAGCGGATATAGGCTATTAGTACGATGGGGTCACCACTCCCAAAGTGATTTATTAATGACTGATACATGCTATGAAATGAGAATGGAGAGTGTTGCTGGAATGAGAGATGACAGGGACAACCGGAGTACCCGGACAAAAACCTGTCCCGCCTCCGCTTTGTCCAGCACAAATCTCACATGGAGTGACCGGGATTTGAACCACGGTATCCAGCGGTGAGAGGCCGACGCGCTGCCGTCTGAGCCACGGGGGCTCTAGTGAAAGAAATATATCTATGTCATATATTAATGAAATGTTAAGTCTAAAAATTTTAGAAAAATATGCATTTATGACCAATTAGTAAAGTCAGAGAATTCAAATTACGTACCGATGCACCCAAAGAAGAATGCACATATTACAACCTAATGAAAAATTCACACCGAGCTCGATAGCTGGAGTCGCATAAGTACGGTCAGTATCCAGTATTCGGGAGATAGTGGGTTCGAACCCCACAGTCGGCAGCCCTGAAGATGGTTTTCCGTGGTTTGCCATTTTCACACCAGGCAAATGCTGGGGCTCATAGATCGTTCCTGTCCCATCGTCGCCATAAGACCGATCTGTGTCGGTATGACGTATAGCAAATAGTAATAAATAAATAAATAAATAAATAAATAAATAAATAAATAAATAAATAAATAAATAAATAAATCAATCAATCAATCAATCAATCAATCAATCAATCAATCAATCAATCAATCAATCAATCAATCAATCAATCAATCAATCAATCAATCAATCAATCAATCAATCAATCAATCAATCAATCAATCAATCAATCAATCAATCAATCAATCAATCAATCAATCAATCAATCAATCAATCAATCAATCAATCAATCAATCAATCAATCAATCAATCAATCAATCAATCAATCAATCAATCAATCAATCAATCAATCAATCAATCAATCAATCAATCAATCAATCAATCAATCAATCAATCAATCAATCAATCAATCAATCAATCAATCAATCAATCTGAATCTAATGTCTCAAGTTTCCCTTCAAAACTGTTTCTTTAAAAATGCCGTGATACAAATATAACTTTCTAAGTTATTAATTGTTTTCTCAAGTTCTATGCAAATTACAGCTATTATTTATGTCAGATTAATGAGTAATAACATGCAAATTTAATCCACCAGTTCCAATTTATTATTAGTTATTAACGTTAATGTACATTTTTTTGAACATTTAAAGCTTAGAATTTCTTTCATGAATAATGTAGATATGTTTTATTTCGAGATTTACATGTGTATATTTTTTATAATTGAATTAGTGGCTCTGATGGTTGGAGCGTATTGAAACAGGAGCAGTTAGTGCTACTTGAAACAAGTTTCGAACTCTGATCCTCTTGGGAAAGTTTTCAGCCCCAACAGCCCTTCCCTTATTTTTATTTATGAATAAATATTACAAATTATCTGATAATCTATATTTTTTTAGTGAGTATCGACTTCTTAACTTTGGGAATATTAAACGTTGTCAGAGAAATGAGAACTACCAGTAGAGTCTCCTTTTTTCCTATTTGCTTTACGTCGCACCGACAGAGATAGTTCTTATGGCGACGAGGGGATAGGAAAGGCCTAGGAGTGGAAAGGGAGCGGCCGTGGTCTTAATTAAGGTACAGGTCCAGCATATGCTTGGTGTGAAAATGTGAAACCACGGAAAACCATATTCAGGGCTGCTGACGGTGGGGCTCAAACCCACTATCTCCCAGTTGCAAGCTCACAACTGTGCGCCCCTAACCTCACGGCCAACTCGCCCGGTACCATTAGAGGCAAGAAGTAAACGAGGATGTGTAGAAATGTTTATTACAGAGGACATGGGACCTTTTAAACAATACCATCTTCAAAGTAAGCCCCTTGGACAGTGACACACCACTTTTGGAAGCAGTCCTGCAGACTATCTTCGGTCACTTCGCGTCACATTTGAATTCACTTCTTCCGCTGACGAGCAGCGTTTTCAATTTTGGAAACAGGTAGTAATCGACTGTACGAGAATGCGGAGGATGAGAAAGTGTAGCTGTTTTTTATGGAGCGACCGGTATCCTGGGCTGTCGTGATGGAGAAACTAATTCTTTGCCTGCCACAGATGAAGCATTTTACGTCACACTACATCATTAGAACGCCTACGAATGGCAGCATACGTCTCCTTAGCGGCATTTGGACTTTCAGGAATACATATCTGCCAATAATTCTTCTATATCGAAGAACACTTCAAGCATAATTTTGCTGTTATACCTAGAACCATACGCAATAATTTATTCAGGCAAGGCTGAAAAGTACTTACAGTGCAAGGCGCAGCCAACCATAGTTGGATTACATTAAATTTGATATATACCAGTCCCTGGATATCGAAGAACACTTCGAGCATAACTTTGCTGTTACGCCTGGGGCCATCGACTATTTGTTATGCAGGAAAGACCGAAAAGTAGCCTACGTGTCAAGGCGGAGCCAGCCAAAGTTCGATTAAATTTTCACACTACTGGTAAACGGAAACCGACATCAGACTCTTAACGTCTTGTTTGTTCAACCAATTCGGCATATTCAGTTTTAGCGTTTGCAGCCCATCAATTGATAGGAAAAATTGAGGGAAAGAAATTACCTTCTAATTAGCCATCCTTGATTTGGAGGATGCACTTGATGGTGTGTTCCATGAACTAATACCGTGTGCTCTTCGGAATCACCACGTACCTAGGGCCTTCTGTGGATTAGTGGTAGGTGTGTCGACCATCGGATCCCAAGATATTGGGTTCAGCTGTTTTTGTGATGCTTCTTTGCATACCACCACTTCTATACAGTGCCACGTTCCAGACAAATACCTTCAAAAACGAGAGTATAATATGTACATCTATATGTGGGTGTGAATAGAGATTTCCTTTTCACTAAGTACTTCAACGGTAATGATAACCTGCATTCTATTCTGTTATGCTCTCAGTTTCTGGTGATCTGAAAGTAGGAAACGGGAGTATTATAATCTATTGTGTAATATTCTCTTTGTTACAACTTGTGTTGTAAATGTAAAACGAATGAATTCAGTGAGAGCAATTAGCATATTCTATTCAGCATTCGGTACACAGGACTATGACTCCTGCTGCGTTTGCAAACATTGGAGGTATCTTGCCTTTAAGATGTTGTAAATGGATACCGTAGAGCTCTCAGCTTTCTTAACTCTAAGGAACTAATGAGAAATGCTATTCAGATGCAAGTAAATGTGTAGCAGGACTTGAAAAGACTGCTGGATAGAATTAAACTCTCTTCACCGATATTTCAAAAAGTTCTTCTCTCAAGTGCTAAGCTTCTTTAGGTTTAAATAAGCTGATTCTCGGAACTGACACACTGGCAGTTTACAAACTGCGACACATTCATGAGATTCAAGACTCCTTGTTTGCGAAGCTTTAACAGTCTTTTACTTGTGATCAGAAAGTTCGTATCGTACTAATAGTAATACTTCTGTATTCTATTGCTAAGAAGATAAGTTTACATGAATCTTAAATTCCAAGGTACTTTCCAAGTTTTGTATAAACCTCGGGACGACGGTAATTGGGAAATATTGTTAATTCTTGTAGCATGTCAGTCTTTAATTCTTAAATCACATGAGCATTTATTAGCCATTCATAACAGATCTAGATACCGGGGGGAGGGCAAAATTAAATTGGCCCGGAAAATATTTACAATATGACTTCTTCCTCTTCTTTACCTGTTTACCCTCCAGGGTTGGTTTTTCCCTCGGACTCAGCGAGGGATCCCACCTCTACCGCCTCAAGGGCAGTATTCTGGAGCGGGAGACTTTGGGTTGGGATACAACTGGGCAGGATGACCCGTACCTCGCCCAGGCGGCCTCACCTGCTATGCTGAACAGGGGCCTTGGTGGGGGATGGGACGATTGGAAGGGATAGACAAGGAAAAGAGAAGGAAGCTTCCGTGGCCTTAAGTTAGGTACCATCCCGGCATTTGCCTGGAGGAGAAGGGGGAAACCACGGAAAACCACTTCGAGGATGGCTGAGATGGGAATCGAACCCACCTCTACGCAGTTGACCTCCAGAGGCTGAGTGGACCCCGTTCCACCCCTCGTACCACTTTTTCAAATTTCGTGGCAGAGCCGGGAATCGAACCTGGGCCTCCGGGGGAGGCAGCTAAACACACTAACCACTAAACCACAGAGGCGGACTACAATAGGACTTACGTGGGGTTTACCCCTGTTAATGAACATCTCGGAAGATGCTGGAAATGACCTCATCTGAAGAAATGAAAAAGTGATAATCCGCAATTCCTGTCTCCACTTCACTCAGAAGTCAACAGGTTCGTTTGGACGCTTTAACGCATGCACAACAGTCAATTTGTAAGGACATAGACGCAGGTCCTTTTTGATAATGTTCCGATACGACGATTTACTCATTCCCACTTGCACAAGTAAACGGCGTTGAGATTTCGTCGGACTTCGTTCCAGGTTTTCCTTCATTCGAGCAATGTTTCTGATGTTCGAACTCTTTTCGGATAGTTACGGCTTTGATTCCCTACAAATCCCGTTTCTCGCCATTTTACCCTTAAGTTTTCCATTGCAGACTTTCCTGGAGGTTTCACCAAAACACTTGCGCAAACAGTTCCGCACATGTTTTCCGTGAATCATGCTTCGCATAACACTCGACAATGAACATGCGCTGTTTTATCGTGAGCAGCATTTTATGTTGCTCCTGTCACTCACTCACACGTAATGACACGGTGACGTACTCGGGAGATGAAATCACGGTTTACGGTGTTTCCTATGGTGGTCAGTTCTCCTTTTCATTAACAAGGGTCATTTCGGCGTCATATCCTCGTATCTGCAATGTTGCTCTAATTGTCTTTAGGTTGGCTCCACGGCGTTGTATGCTCACCAACCGCTAGATGGCACCGTTCTCTACGTCTCTGGTAGGTTTCAGTTGTTTCGACGTAAGGATGGCCGCGCCACTTTCTGTTTGCACCAAGGATGAACAGCGCTCTGTAATCCTTTTTTTGTGGTCTGAGGGTGTACCAGTGGCGGAAATTCATAGAAGACTTTCAGCACAATACAGGGACAATGTTGACAATGTTTTTCCACAACGAAGTGTTTACCAGTAGATTGAACAGTTCAAGAGGGGTCGCACGAGCATGAAGGATGAGGAAGGATACGGGCGTTCATCTGCAGCCGTAACTGATGCCAATATTGAACAAGTGCGTGATTGAATACTGAATAACTGTTGATGTGGCAAACCATATGCACATTAGCCATTGTTCTGCACGTGAAATCGTGCATAACAGGCTTAACTTCCACAAAGTCTGTTCGAGATGGGTTCCAAAACGACTCAAAGAGCAGAAGCGCAATCGTGTGAGAATCAGTCAGCACCTACTGGACCGTCATGCTAACGAAGGAAACGGATCATCACTGGAGATGACACATGGGTTCACCACTTCGAACCAGAGAGGAAACGTCAGAGCATGGAATGGAAGCATCCGCTGAGGCAGAACATTGTCTCCGTTTGTGCTCGATAGCTGCAGTCGCTGAAGTACGGCCATCGTCCAGTATTAGGGAGATAGTGGGTTCGAGTCCCACTGTCAGCAGCCCTGAAGATGGTTTTCCGTGGTATCCCATTTTCACACCAGGCAAATGCTGGGGCTGTACCTTAATTAAGGCCACGCCCGCTTCCTTCCTACTCCTAGCCCTTTCCTGTCCCATCATCGCCGTAAAACCTATCTGTGTCGGTGCGACGTAAAGCAAGTTGTAAAAAGAAACAAAGTATTCTATGAATTTCCGCTCCTGGTACCCCACTAACAACGGATTACGGAACGATGATCTTCCTTGGTGCAAACAGAGAGTGGTGTGGCCATGTTTACGTCGCAACAGCGCAAGCTGTACTGATACGATAACGCTGAAACCTACTACAGACGTAGATAACGGTGCCATCTAGCGGATGGTGAGCACACAACGCCATAGAGCCAACCTACAGACAATGAGAGCAAAATTGCAGATACTTATTGACTTGCCCTCGTAATAAATAATTCCCGGGCTAGTTTTATTTTTCCCACCCTGTATAACGCTCTGTATTTAACACATTTCATGGAAAATATCCGTTCTTACTCTAATTCATCTTCTAGAGTGAAGAATCAAGGACGAAGTATAAGGTGGCGAAAGAAATATCTATAAAACTTTTAATATACTACATCATCCATACAAGTTGGTGTTAGAATACCTACTTGAATGTGGATATTTGCACAGTATAAAGTGCGTGTTCAATTTTTCCACCTTCACAGCATAAAATATCTTCTAGATGAACCTTAATGTTAATCGTCACTTTATAGCGTGAGTCCTCAGTCAACTTCCGGAAAGACGTCACAGTGGCCGCTTGAAACTGCAGAACGCTTTCTGGTTTGAAATGCTTCGTTGTCTCCTTCAAATCTTCACGGGTAGAAGTCACAGGGATTAATAATCCGGGCTATGTGGTAGCCAGATTGATCCGCCCTGAAAACATTCGGTATATCGATAAGATATAGCACAGGGTACAAGATTTTAATGCAGGAAGCAACAACGTTTGTTTATTACGGACGAGCTTCGCTTTGCACGAACCATTGTGTCTCCAGCGGTCGTCTTTTTGCTGAAAGTTGCGGAAGGAAACTGTTTGGCGGCATGTTAATGAAGCACATACTATTCACCGTGTCGGTGAACGAAAGAACGGCCTGATTTTTCCGTGGCCTACACACTCTTTCGAACCATGATTTTTCACTTGATACACAAGATTAGGAAATTCTCTTGCCCAAAATAGGACATACTGTTTGTTCACAGCGCCGTTTAGATAAACCTATGCCTGACCGGTGAAGAATGTGTTGTGCAGAGCGGCACCTCCTTCTGTAATAGACCGTTTCTTGCCATATGCTGTCAGCTTATGAGCTATTGTCTGTTTATACCGGATTTCATGTTGCAATGTTATCTGATTCACGACTCAAGGGACGCTGTTCTGGTAGATTTAGAAGAACTTCGAGCCACGACCGTGACGTTTCCTGGTGACCGGATCGGTTTGGCACGGGATCGTTTTCCTCCAGAATACTGTAATCGGTTTCAGATTTGGTTAGTCTATACACTGTCTGTCGGCTAGGAAATAGAGCCGTGTGTGACCGTGTATGAAGACTGCTGTAGTATAGGTTAAAAGAAGTAGTCTTACGCCCGGCTATATTGGCAAACCACTAAACGTTTCTGTGAAGCAGTATTGCATACAGCGGAGTATGAAAGATCCACCCGAGTCTGTTTATATTAAGTCCTTTTTGCCTGTGACAGATCTGTCCCTTCAGGTAATTATCACGTCTATACATAAGTATTTTCCGGTTTCACTAAAAGATCGCGCCAGCGAACAGTATGCAGAGTATGAATTTGACACATACGTCAGTTCGTTCTTCTGACATTAACCTACTCACACACACAAGTTGAGTCCGCCAAACGCTAGTGTCTGTGTTGTATCGTTCAGTAATCATATTGACGTTTGTGCCTGAAAAAGAACACTTGCTGCACGCCGCATTGCTTTTCATTTTTAATCAAAAGAAAATGGCTGTGGAAAATCATCGTTTGCTGGTAAGACATATGGTGAACACGCTCCATCGATTAGAACATGTGAAACACGGTTTCGACCATTTAAACATGGTGATTTCAATGCGAAAGACAGTGCGCGCTCTGGTAGACTACAGAAGCCCGGCGAAACCGTTAATGAACAACGCTATCGCCATCAAATTATTGATTTAAATCACGCATTGATCGAAAGACGACCGGAATGGGCCAGAAGAGATGGCAAAGTGGTTTTGTTACACGACAATGTGCCGTCTCACACAGAAAAACCAGTGAAAGTCACCTTGAAATCACTTGGATGGGACATCCTTTCGCACCCGCCGTACTTTCCCGTCCTGGCACCATCTGAATATGTCATCTTCGCATCATGGGGCACACGCTCGCAGAGCAACACTTCAGCAATTTCGAGGAAGTTGGAATATGGCTCGACGAATAGTTAGCCGCAGAAGACAAGCAGTTTTCTGGCATGGTATTCATAACTCACCTAAAAGATGGGCGAAGCGTGTAGAAGCCGATGGCCAATATTTTGAATAAACAAAAAATAAATTTGCCTTGAAAATTACGTGTTTTCTTTATCATAAAAACGGGAAAAACTTATGCATACACCTGGTACTTTGTTTGCCGTAAAAAGATAGCAGCAGAAGCAGCAGCAGCAGCAGCAGCAGCAGCAGCAGCAGCAGCAGCAGCAGCGCCACCACCATACAACGACAACAACATAACCAAACGGTATGGTGTTTTTCCGGTTTTAATTTTTAAAATGAGTGAAAAAGTAATCTTGATTCAGTTATGTTTGTGTTTTTAGGTTAATCTCGACGACTCGTTTGATCCTCAATAGCTCCGCCATCATCGCCTAGGCGTCACTGCAAATACATTATAGGAAATGAGGTGTGATATAGTTTCCCGTTGCTTTCTTCACCGGACCATATGTTGATATTACATATCAGTATTCTAAGCCCACTGAAATACACGCACCAACTGACCCTATGAATGGAATTTTCACACCATTCATAACAGGGACTGACTGCATAAGGGATGATATTACTAGCATCGTTCATACCTCAGTCACTTCCGTATCTTTAAAGCCAAGGAATAGACTGAGACAGGTAAATGGAAGTAACATTTTTGATACCAGAAGACATAGGGCACTGTAAACAATAGTTCTCGTCAGCCAAGTCTGTCAGTTATTATACACTAGTTATTAATTAATAGCATTTATAACACAATTATACGAGCAGACATTATTTAAATAATATAACTTGTAGGTTGGTAGCACACAACTGGTACTGTATAGTGTAAGATTTATTAACGAGCACTAATTGCTATACAATTACACAGGCACACAATCACTGCAGTTAGCGCGCTACAAGCTAGAACGATTACATGGGATACACTTCTGCATCTGTTCAAGATCTCACAAGTCTATACAACTCACAGCAGTCTTCTTATGTTGTCTCTCGTCGCTCAGCTGCACTCCTCCGCCAGTTCACACGCAGCACTAACAGCATTCTGTCAACATTGTCCGCATCTGTACTCCATTAAACACTCGATCGCTGACAGAACTGAGCCCATACTGAACTGTCACCATCTCGTCCGGCCTGTCTTACATAGGGAGACCGACCGTTCCAGATACTTCACGAGAGTAGAAGCCCATGGATATCTCTGAAATCAGAAATTTATGGATTATTCTCGCACTGTAAGGGAGGCCTGTGAATTGTTAACAGTAGTACTGGTGGTAAGTGGGGGGGGGGGGGGCTGGTCACTAGTAGTGGTGAGGGGACGCGGTCCACTCGGTGACGTCACTCGTGACTAATGGTAGGCTAATTTGCTCCTCCCAAATCCGCACGTTAAAATGGTGGACAATGTCACAGTATCTTATGACAAGAATAGTTACATCCGGTTATATCGTTAATCTTAGAGAAACGAGTTAAAAATGGACAATTCCTATAAAATCTGTATCAGGTTAAGAACCAGTACAACGTAAGGCAAAATTTCTTACACCAGAAAGAAGTATAAAACTGTAAAGGTGATCCAGAAATGTTAGAAATTGGTCTCTTACAATGAATTAGATGTAAGGCCTTTCAGGCCTTTGTTCTATAAACCAGAATTTCGTCTTAGGCCTGACACTAGACTCAGCAGAGCGAGATGTGTCAGTCCCATACCCACTGACGCTGGAATGTATAGAGGTGAAGTGAACCAAGTTGTTTCAATTCCTACTCTATTGGGTAGGTGGGCCGTCAGCCAAACCAGTGGCGTTTGGGCCATAGAAAGGCAAGAATTGTTGAATTTTGGATTTTGGAGTGTATCATTGTACATATGTATTGTTTATTGTTTTATTTTGTTAGTTTTCTAGCTTTTCAGGTGAATTTGAACTTATCGGAAACCGATTAGTAACGGCACAATCTGATAACTGCATATGGGAGATAAATCTCCGCAATGGAATTATTGCCCGTCTAGCAATTCCTAATGGTAAGTCCCCGATTAAAGGACTCAGATATTTTTCCACCAGTAAAGCATTTAAAAATGTAAGTTTTTTCAGGCGTTTGTTTCATGACACAAATCAAGTAATTTGTTAGTAACTATAACTGTCTGTAACTATTTGTCCATGTGAGCTACACGGCATTGATCCGCTGCATTTCGCTGTCTTCTGTTAGCTATGTGGTGTTGTTTTAGAAGCGATGGTATAATTAGGAGTAAGCTTATTTCACTATGAAATGTTTGGCCGACTACACATTATATTCGCCGACCCAAATCGAACCGAGTATAAATCAGTTTTTGCAGGTGTCTATAGGAAATTCACCACGTAACAAATTTCAGACAAAACCGTTCCATTGTCCAAGTCTTAAAACAACACCATTTTTATCCTCTATTCGCGTGTCAACTGACTCTTGTACGCCCTTATTGAGTTAAACCAACGCGTTTCGAGGAACATTGATGGTTTTTTCTTCAAATAACATCATTATTTTTCAACCGACGCAACCTTCACTATTGCGCTCCTTAAACCCCTTAATGGGCATCAGTAGAAACGCTGGGGTGTAAACGCCTATTGTGGTATTGTTGGAAACCAGTTCATTGGACCTGTGCTTTTCCTACCTAGACTTGGTGGATGGTGCTATATAGAATTCCTCAAAAATGAGTTGGAAAAGTTGCTCGATGAAGTTCCACTTCAAGTGAAGGTACAGTACTGGTTCTAGCAGGAACTATTTCGAAGTTGTGAGAAATCATCGTAATAAAGTGTATCCTGAACGCTGGTTGAAATGTTCCATTATCCTGACCAACAAGCTCTCGATTTAATCCCATTCGATTATTCTTTGCGGAACTACATTATGACTAAGGTGTCGGGCTGAGTGGCTCAGATGGTTGAGCCTTCTGACCCCAATTTGGCAGGTTCGATTCTGGTTCAGTCCGGTGGTATTTGAAGGTGCTCAAATACTCCCGCCTCGCGTCGGTAGGTTTCTTCTTCTTCTTCTTCTTATTCTTCTCCTCATTTTCTAGCCTATTTCAATCCACTGCTGGATATAGGCATCTTCCATATGCTTCCATCGTCTTCGGTCTTCAGCCACTTGGAACAGCTTTATGTCATCGAGCCATCTCTTCTGGGGTCTTCCAATGCCTCTCTTGTGTTCCCATGGTCTCCAGTGAAAAATCCTAGAGGTCCGCCTGCTGTAGTCTTGTCGAGCTACGTGTCCTACCCATTGCCATTTTAGTCTTGCTATGTCTGTTACATTAGTTCTTCTCCTGATGTCCTCTGAACGGATTTTATCCCTAAGGCTGATCCCTAGCATCTGTCGCTCCATGGCTCGTTGTGTTCGCTGAAGCTTGCGAGAGTCAGAGTCATCGTTTCCAGATGCACGTATTATAAACCTTGGTCTTCAGGTTAATTGGAACATCCTTGTTGGTCAGGATGAATCTTAGTTTTCGGAATGCTGCCCAACTAATATCTATTCTGCGAGGAATTTCTGCACGTTGGTTGTCTTTTTCAAGTTTTATCTTGTGTCCAAGATATTTGTACTCATCGACAGCTTCTATATATTTGTTTCCTATTTTAAGTGGTTGACTGTCTGGGCTTAGTATTTTCGTTTTATTAATGTTCATTTCCAAACCAATCTTAGCAGAGGCAGTTTTTAATTCTTGGATCATGCTTTCTAGCTCATCTAGATTTTTCACTTATGAGCACAATGTCATCGGCAAAACGCAGGTGGTGCAAATGTAACCTGTTGATTTTTATTCCTTTATTATCCCAATGAAGGGTTTTGAATACATCTTCCAAGGCAAAGGTAAACAGCTTTGGAGAGATTGTGTCACCTTGTCGAACTCCTTTGCCAACTGTGATTTTATTGGTGATGATGTCTTCGTCCACTCTGACTACCATTGCTGTTTGATCATAAATGTTTTCCAGGAGCTTTATATACCTTGAGTTTATCATGGCATTTTGAAGTGCCTTCACGATTGCCCAAATCTCCACTGAGTCAAAAGCTTTTTTTAATAATCAATGAAGGCCAGATTAATCTTGATGTTGTACTCAGTGGTTTTTTCAAGAAGAAGACGAATAGTCTGGATGTGTTCAACAGTTGAGAAACCTTTACGAAATACCGCTTGTTTGGCAGGTTGATAAAAATCCTGTTCTCTTGTGAGGCGGTTGGTTACAATTTTAATCAGGAGCTTGTAAATGTGTGATAACAACCTCACAAGACGATAGTTCTCTAAATTTCCCTTATCACGTTTCTTGAAGAGAAGTATCACTTCAGCATTTTTCCAATTTTCTGGTATTCTTCCAGAGTTAATACACTTGTTGAGGAGTATTCTCACGGATTCTAGCAGATCTCTTCCACCTAATTTCAGCATTTCATTCGTTATTTTATCCTCCCCAGGGGATTTTTTATTCCTTAGTTTTTTAAGAGCATTTTCAATCTCAGCAGTGGTTACTTCCGGTGTTACTTCATGTGTATAATTCTGGGCTAGTTGTTCATCACTGGGTGGTTTATTAATGGTTGATGTATATAGCTTGCAGTAGAAATCTCTAATAACTTCAGTAATGTTTTGCCTATCTGCGACTATTTCTCCATTTTGTTTCTTAATTTTTTAATTTTTGGTCTTCCTGTAGACATATTTTTCTTTAAAATCTTCATGTTTTTTCTTCAATTGTCTGCATGATCATGTTATTATTAAATTTCCTTAGATATTTTCTTATTTCCTTGCGAATGGTCTTGTTAAGATTTTTGTATTCTGCTGTATCCCTGTTCATTGTCTTCCTGCCCTTAATGAGCTGCATGGTATTAAGTGAAAGTCGGCTCCTCTTATTAGTTTTCTTCAATGGGATCCTCTTTGCTGAATTTTGAATACTGACTGTAATTTTCTCATTAAGTTCGTTCACGTCCAAGTGTTTCAAATATTCTATTGGGTTAAGTATTTTGGCAAGAGCTTGTTGAAATGATGATTGATGTTTTTCTAAGTCCTCCACTCTTGGAAAAGTGTGCTCCCTTGTAAATTTTGGACCGTTCAAGTTTGAGGTCAAATGTGAAGGTTGCTAGAACTAGCCTATGGTCGCTTCTTGTATCAAATACGTTGAGAACATTAACATTTGTACAGCATTTCTTCTTGTTGGTCAGGATGAAATCTATCTCATTCTTGGTTTGTCCATCGGGGCTCTTCCATGTCCAGTTTCGTTGAATGTTTATTTTAAAGAAAGTATTCATGAAATAGAGATTTTCGGCTGTGAGATATTCTAGCAGTTTTTCGCCTCTTTCTTTTTGATTGCCTAATCCATATGTACCAATGTTCTCTGGGTCTCCGATTTCCTCTTGACCCACTTTTGCATTGAAGTCTCCAATGATGATACAGAGTTGTGTCCTTTCTGAATTTTTCGCTTTGGTGATATCTTCATACAGCTGTTCCACTTCCTCTTCGTCAGAAGTACTGGTTGGAGCATAGACGTGTATGACTTGTATGGAGAATTTACTATTCAATTTGAAGACTATATATATCACTTTGAAAGAGACACAAATCATCATGTGTATGATTTATTTGATATTTTTCTTGATAAGAATAGCAACTCCATGTGGAGAAGAATCCCCGTTATTACGTAAGATGACATGGCCTGATGGAAGGGTCTCAGCTTTTCCTCTTTGAAGGCAAGTACCTCGGCGTCTCCGAAAACTGTAAAAGAAGTTATTGGGACGTAAAGCAAATAACATTATTACCTATTAAGACTAATGTGTTCCAAGCAAAAACCTTGAATGTGGAGGACTTACGTTATAATATTAATGAGTTATGGACATCAGATATGCTCAGGTGAGTTCATGAAAGTGCAAAAAGACGTTTGCATCTTTGTTTTTGATGTACAAAACTGCCTGTCAATGAAGGTAGCCCCGAAGGACTCAGTATATCCATAATAAAGTAATAATAAACACTAAACTGATAATTAAAATATTAAAAATAAAAGAATATGATATAAATAAATTGTTAAACAGCATCTAGAGATGTGGATTAAGATGGTGATTCAGAATTTGCCAAGCATTCTTTAGGAGTATGGTTACTACCTCATCTCGTACAGAAGTTGGAATGACCGAGCTCGATAGCTGCAGTCGCTTAAGTGCGGCCAGTATCCAGTAATCGGGAGATAGTGGGTTCGAGCCCCACTGTCGGCAGCCCTGAAGATGGTTTTCCGTGGTTTCCCATTTTCACACCTGGCAAATGCAGGGGCTGTACCTTAATTAAGGCCACGACAGCTTCCTTCCACTTCCTAGGCCTGTCCTATCCCATCGTCGCCATATCTGTGTCGGTGAGACGTAAAGCAAATAGCAAAAAGGCAAAAGGAAGTTGGAATGTTATACTTTGTATGACATTCTTTAAAAAAGGTATAGTACCTCATGCTCTTAACAGTTGACCTATTCCATCAATACGTTATATTTGCTTCTGTAACGGTTAACAATTTGTACATATATATTATTATTTATCCACCTCCTCAGCGTTGAAGACCAACTCGGAATCGGACAGAAGGGCTAATTATTGTGCCACGACTAGAGATGTTAGAATATGCAATAATATCAACTCTTCTAACAGACCCATCTGTATTGATCAACAGGAAGAAGCTCTTGAACACCTTCGATATGAATGAACGCCTGCAATTTGAAAGTGAGAAATCTGCTTTCTTATGCATGAACTAGCATTAGTCAAGGTTCACCAGAATGTTTACACATTATAATATCATTAACTCTTTTTTCAATTCGCTTTACGAGGCATCGACACAGATAGGCCTTATGGTGACGATGGGAGAGGAAAGGGTTAGGAGTAGGAATGAAGTGGCCGTGGTCTTAATTAAGGTACAGTCCCAGCATTTGCTTGGTGTGAAATTGGGAAACCACGGAAAACCATATTCAGAGCCGAAATTGGGGATTGAACCCATTATCTCCCGAATGCATGCTCACAACTGCGCGCCCGTAACTGCACGGCCAACACGCTTGGTATTATTATTATTATTATTATTATTATTATTATTATTATTATTATTATTATTATTATTATTACTAGCAAATGTACCCGTGCTTCGCTACAGTATTCTACACTGTATTCGAATATTGAAGTAAATACTGTACATGCAGTAAATACGATTGTTTTAAAATTGCATGTCTCTTAGCGTTATCCGAGAAACAGCATGGGGAGGTCCCCATACGCTCTTTCCAATGTAAAGTGTTTGTTACGGATTTGTGATATAACGGCAGGTTCACTTGCCTACTGCCATTCACAATCGATCTGGGAAGTTTCGTTACAATGGCAGCCCCCTTTCCTACTTCCAGACAGAGAGCAGTTGAGGATTTTTTATTATAATGACAGGCAACTACCCTACTATCATTCGAAATGGAGTCGTGCAGTTATCATTATAATGTCAGGCCCCTTTTCCTACTGCCAGTGACACCAAGTTGGTGAGTTTCCATCAAAATAGCAGGCCACTATGCCTAATGCCAGTCACATTTTAGATGAGGACATTTGTTTGTAATGGCGGGCACCCTTGCCTACTGCCAAACACGATCGGGTAGGGGAGTTTTAAACAATACTGCATGCTCTCTTGCCTTCTGCAAGTCAAATCGAGAAGTGAACTATTCATTACAATGGTAGGCCCTCCTTACTACTCCCGGTTACACAGGAGATGGAGAAAGACCCCATTCCTACTACCAGTCAAAGTCGGTGTGGGGAGTACCGATTGCAATAGCAGGCACACCCTTTCTCGATCGCTACAAATCGACATCAGTGAATATATATAGATCGACATGCGAAAGTATATGCGTGTTTACAATATTGCAGACCTTCATTTACAGATTAACTTCTGCTAAACGTACGTCATATCGACAAAGGATTGTACCATAAGGCGCCAGATTCAGTGGCCTAAATGACTGGTTCTCTGATATCTCATCTATTCTTGGGTCAGATTGAGTTAGGAACGTTGAACAGGGTAAAGTTTTTGTAAGATTATCTCACATTGCATTACTTTTCGGATAATTATGTGACAGCTACATACATAACATTTGGCTCACATATGGCTACTGGGTGGCTCAATTTTCGTGAAAAGTTTTATGATTCTATATATCCTATAAGTGATTGAAAGTATGAATTATGCATGTGAAAAGTCCAAATTTACTTAACATCGATTAATAGAGAAAAATCAAACGTAAAAAGGATACAGATACGACGAAAAGTCATAAGATCAAGGTTGTAGATCATTCCAAATTGAACGGAGATTGTGCAATCCGTTATGTGATAGGACTTCCCGAAGGTCTGCACCATCATTAAGATTGCCTCCATATCTCGATATTCTTCGGGAATGAAAAGTGAAAAATTTAAAGATCTTGGAAGTTTTCCGTTCCTTACAGGCTAAAACGTATAATTTTCTTTTTTGTCTGGCAGTTTATGCCACAATCTGAATTTTGGGCGAGGAGGGTAAAAATTAGGACTTTCAGGAAACTAAACAAAAAAATATGCAGATGGTCATTATTACCCATTAAACGGGTATCTGTGCGGAATTTTCGCCAAAATGGTCAATGTAGAGGCACACAGTCGTTACGATTTTATTTATATAGATATATAAGGAATCTGCTCCACGTACAACACCTTTTGGACTATGTCCGCTGGACTTTACCTGCAAAACTGTCCATTCATGATATCTCCCTTATTAATCCTCCTGACGAAGAAATTCACATGGAAATAAAGTTTTAGAGATGGAATTCCATCACGTTTGGTCGATTTCCAGTCAGGTTGGTTTTGTACTGTATATGCTGTAGAAGAGTAAAATCACCATTTCGGTTCCCTATAAACCACCAGCCCATTCCGAGAACATGAAATGTTATTGACCTTTAAAACCTACCTTTGGACAGGTGGATGCTAAATATAATGTTTGGTTCGAATACCTTCAGTAGTTTTCAAGTTGTAAGAAATACTCTTTACATGCACCCGCTCTTGAGTTAAATCCGATGGGACTTGTACCGAAAAATGGTCCGTTAATGATATCTCCGTTATTAAACCTCGTATCGAAATGATGCACATGAGAAAAAAAGGTTTAGAAATTAATTTCTATTAAGGCAGGTAGATTTCCATTAAGTTTGGTTGTGTATATTTTGTGGGCGTGCAAAATCACGGTTTCGGTTTCGTATAAACCCCCAGTCAGTTCGGCGATTTAGAAACAATATTTACCATAAAACCTATCCAAGGACAGGTGGATTCTAAATATGAAGTTTGGTGGAAAAATATCCAGTAGATTCTAGCACTCGAGTACATACGGAATAATTAAGAAAGAAAATAATACAGTTAAGAAAATTGAAATCAATAGAAAATGGATTATAACTGAGGATAGCTGGATAACGACAAATGTGTAAATGCCAAGTGAATGTATGGGAAAATCAAATGCCCCTCAATAAATTATGGTGGTGTGAGTTATGGATATAAGGAAGCGGTAATAGAGGAGAAATTTAGGCGCAGGGTTTCTTAGGTAAACAGATAAGAAGATGACTAATGGTGTTATTACTTAATCTATTCGAGGGCGATTATAACCTCCAACGATATTGCGCCAATATCCCGCAGATAGGCCGATTGACGCATCTCTTGCCTTCTATTCAAGGAACAACCCCGAATTTAAAAGCATGATGAGGAAAACGGCAATACGTTACTTCCCTGCTGGCAAGCAGTCATAGAAGTTGCCATGGTAACCTATAGGTTCGTTGGCGGTCTGTCGGTCACTCAGTGCAGAGTATGATACCCGCAGAAAATAGTAAATCTCTCCGTCATGTGAAGAGTAAGGTAAATTATGAACATAACAAAAGTTAAAGCTGGTTCTATTGCTGTGATTTTAAGATCTGCGGCTGTGAAAGCATTTTTTGACATTGTATCTCCAATGGGGGAGCATTTTTTGAACGGAGAAATGATTTCTCCTTTAGCAGGTTAGCAAACTTGATTTGCTAACTCGGCGGGGCCACACAGTTTGGTCTGCCTGCTAAGCAGAGTCCTGGAGGGGCGTGCCATTCCAGCTGATGAGTCCAAATGGCACGTCTGGACGAAACTCTGCATAATGCACACGGCCTAACCACCCAAAAGCTGGTTCTATTGCTGTGATTTTAAGATCTGCGGCTGTGAAAGCATTTTTTGACATTGTATCTCCAATGGGGGAGCATTTTTTGAACGGAGAAATGATTTCTCCTTTAGCAGGTTAGCAAACTTGATTTGCTAACTCGGCGGGGCCACACAGTTTGGTCTGCCTGCTAAGCAGAGTCCTGGAGGGGCGTGCCATTCCAGCTGATGAGTCCAAATGGCACGTCTGGACGAAACTCTGCATAATGCACACGGCCTAACCACCCAAAAGCTGGTTCTATAACAAAAGTTGTTTATAATGAAGAGACATTTCACGCCCGGTCCACAGAGTTTACAGAAAATCAATAGTATAAGAGAAAATGGAGGAAAACCGTTCTGGTTTTCCTATAAACCCCCATCTATTCAAAGATATTAAAATGATATGCATATTGAAACCTTCCCCGGCATGAGTATACCCTAAATATGAAGTTCGGTTGAGATCTATCCGGCCGTTTCGACGTGATGGTGGAACAGACAAACAGACAGACACGAAAAGTAGAAACCATCGATTCGGTCTTGAGTTAACATAAAACGGATAAATATCTGAAAAATTGGCAAAACAAAAGAAATTATAGACAGCGGACCCCCTACAACTTTATTTATATAGATTGATGTTATTATTATTATTATTCTTCTTATTATTATTATTATTATTATTATTATTATTATTGTTGTTGTTAAGGGGTTACGCCTGGAGCAGAAAGAGGTTAAAGAAGGTGTGGGTGTTGAATGGATCTAATTACCACCTCAAAACTGAATTAAAACTTTAACAAAGTTTATATTTCCTTAGAATTTCAAAAATTAACAAATAACAACATGACAGGTACAATTAGCGATCTTGAAACAAGACTTGGAAAAATCCAAGATTCAGAATTTACGGAATAAGTTGGATGTGAATGCCTTAGCATTATCGGAAACGATATATTGACAGGGGCCAAAAGAAGCAAATATGGTTTTTAAACAAGAAATGGTGGACTGAGCGGTTGCCAGCTTAGTCGGAAATAACCAAGAAAATCTAGTGAAACCATCTACACATACCAGAATGAATTGATTGGCGTTCCCCTTTGATTGGGGGAAGGGTCCGGTGTAGACTATATATAGGCGATCCATTGGGCGCGACGCTTGATGAGAAGATAATAGACATAGCTTAGTGGACAAGGTGGGCTTACTAAGCAAGCAAGATTTACAAGTTTTTACCAATTCTCGAATTTCGCCGTCCATACCTTTCCAAATGAACATCTGTCGGATCTTTTCCCGAGTTTTGAAGATGCCTAAATGCCCCCCTAATGAGGTATCATAATAGTACTTGAAGATCATAGCCACAAGAACAGCTGGAACCACTACTTTCATCTCTTGGTCATGCCTCGACGGGCAACACAAAACCCCGTTTCTCAATACATAAGGGACGACATGTTCCACAGAAAAAAACGTTTCCGTAATAGGAACCAGCACTGGATCATCACGTTGATATTTTTCAATGTCCCGAAACAACATGGGGGCATCGGTTAGAATGGCATTCACGCCCGAAGATATGGGCGTTGGGAGAGAAGAATTATCTTCCTGTTCGGTGGTCTCCACATCATGAGAAAACATGCGGCTTAGTCCATCCGCAACAACATTTTCAGATCCTCTGATATGCCTCACATCAAACTGGAATGCAGAAATCCTGATGGCCCAACGGGGTATACGACCAGTACGACGCGGGCTAGCTAATACCCAACTTAAGGCTTGGTTATCTGATTCTAGGTCGAACTTGACATGTTCCAGGTAGAGTCGGAGCTTCTCTAGTGCAAATAAAACTGCCAAACACTCAAGTTCATAGATGGAATATTTGGCCTCTTGAGCCGATAATGTCCTAGACGCATAGGCAATGGGTCGCTTTCCGAGTTCTGTTTCCTGAAGAAGGAGAGCAGCCACCGCCGATGACGAGGCGTCGGTTTGAACAATGAATTTCTTGGAAAAATCAGGCATAGCAAGGATCGGGGCATTGCAGAGAGCTAATTTCAGATCTTCGAAAGCGGCTTGTTGAGAAGGTCCCCACTGCAATTTGATGCCTTTGCTACGGAGTAAGTTCAAGGGCGCCGCTCTGTTAGCGAAGTTAGGAATACATTTCCTGAAGAAATTCACCATGCCTATGAACCTGGCAATACCTTTGATGTCTTTAGGAGGTTTGAAATCACGGATGGCCTGGGTTCTAGAATGATCAAAAGAAACACCATCGGGCGACACAATATGCCCTAAGAATGACAAAGAAAGCTTAGCAAAAGCTACCTTAGATAACTTGACAGTCAACCCGGCCTTACGAAGGCGATTGAGTCCCTCCTTTAGATGATCTAGGTGTTCATCAAAGGTCTCAGAAAATACATCATCAAGATAGTGGTACAAGCATTCAAATTTAATGTCTGAGAAGACCCTATCTAGCAGTTTAGTAAGCACAGCTGCCCCCGTGGGGAGCCCGAAAGGCACACGGTTGTACTCATACAAGTTCCAATCCATGGCAAAAGCAGTTAGGTGTTTCGATTCTTCAGCTAGAGGGATCTGGTTGTACGCCTGATTAAGGTCTAAGATGTTAAAGATCTTGGCTTTCCGAAACCATGAAAAACAAGAATGAAGGTCAGGAAGAGGCACAGATTGTAACACCACCTTACGATTTAAAGCCCTATAGTCAATCACAGGCCTGAAGCCGCCTTGGGGTTTCGGCACCAGAAAAATGGACGAGGAATACGCTGACATAGAAAATCGAATAATACCATCCTTTAGTATTTGGTCGATGATCTCTTTAAGAGCCCTCATTTTAGGTGGCGATAGCCTATAAGGAACCTAACTGGGATCGAATCCGTAACCTCAATCTTGTATTCGATAAGGTCAGTAACACCAAGAGTATCGGAAAATACATCAGGAAACGACTGACACAATTTACGAATACTTTCAGCCTGCTCCTCAGGTAGATGTCTAAGGTCTAACAACCTCTCATCCTGGGTAGGTGAAACAGATGAAGATGACACAGAGTTACATTTGAGCAAAGGAATTTTACAATCATTAGCAAATTTGAAGGTGCACGACTTGCTCTGAATGTCGAGCACCAGACCGGTATAAGACATGAAATCAGCTCCCAAAATTACAGGGCAAGACAAGTGTTTGGCCACAAAAATTTTATTTTCTAGGTGAATTTAGAAATACGAATTTTGGCAAAAATGAACCCTAAAATTTCCAATGGAGAGGAATTAGCCGAAACGAAATTATAGAACACACGCTCCCTGAGTCTAATAGAGGAGTGACGGGTTCACTATTCAATTCAATTTTGAGAAAAGGTACAAGTGCAGGGGACTCCGCCGCAATTCTGAGGCATTCTTTCGGGCCTTCAAACGAAAGATTAGATGAGCTTTTGCCCTTACCAAAGCTTTCATTGTGTTTAACAGGGGCTGAGCCTTGGGAAGATGAACATGCCGACTCAGCCGATGACACTAGTCACTTTATATTATTGGGTTTCTCGGAGATTGCACCAGAAGTTGAAAAGGAGCGAGGGCTCTTAATAGTAGGGCAATTCTTGGCGATGTGAGCAAACGAGCCGCATTTGAAACATCCTTGTGATGACCCTGCTCCATTCTTTGTCCCACTCGATTTTATCACTGGGCACTTGTTACGTAGATGTTCCGTAGACCCACAAGCGTAGCATTTGCGGGTGGTAAAAAATCGGCGAGGTGGAGGCCGAAAACTACTAGAAGATGGAGGGGGCTCTTTTGCAACTCTTAAGGTGTCGGCATATCTTACTCCTTCTGCTGACACCGCCATAGCCTCTAACTCGGGAAACGTTTGGGGACGAGACTCAAAACATAAGTAGGATCTATAAGGTGGAGAGATACCTTCAACAATAGTTCGCACAATCTGGTCCTCAAAAAAATGCAGAGCGAACACTCGGGTATAAAATTTGATATCTTGAATGAAGTCCGCAAGATTTTCGTCTAGACCTTGTATCCTAAAATAGAACTTCTGAATTAAAGATGACATTGCCCTAGCCGGAATGAATTTGCCAAAAGGTGAGCATGGAAGTCTTCTGTGGATTAGTGATCAGCAATGGGCTTAACTATTTTGTCCGAGAGGCCGCCTACGGAATATGGGTACATAATTTGAAGAATTTGAGAGTGAGAGAGGGAAAACACTAGTGCGTGATCTTGAAATTCAACTAAGAACCTTAGTTTATTAGTGGAATTTACGGAAAATTTTGAAATTCCCCTAAGTAACATAGCCAATGGATGAGGCAAACTACTAAACCCAGGTGACATAATATGTAACGGCCTAGAAGGTTGAGAAGTCTCTAACGCCGCACTATTCAGAAAGAAAGGTGGAATTTGTTTCGGGTCATCAGACTCAATTTCCAACCGGGCTGATGTTTGCTGAGTTGCTTCAGATTTTCTACTTTCTGCCATTTTGGAAGAATCCTCCTCACTCACAATGTTTATCACAGGGGCTTGGTCGGTTTTGGGAGCAGCTGCCCCAGTCAACAATTGATTAACTCTATTTGACATTCCTGATAAGTTGTCAATTAAATTACTAGCCTCCTTAGCATGATCTTCTTTGAACTTTAGAGAAAATAGGTCTCTAGCTCTATTATAAAATTTGAACAATCTAGCCTGTACTCTTTTAAGTTGGTTAGCAGAAGGTTCGCTCACTTCAAAAACTTACTACAGATGCTAGCTCTGTGGTGTTGTCCGTAATAGTGGAGAGAGCCTCATCAATTTCCTTCTCCCCCAAAATTGGGATACAAATTGGCAATTCTAAGGAGTCTTTAGGTTTGGCCGTATCTGCCGCAACCGTGCCTCCAGATTGAACATTTCTAATAAGTGACTCATGGATCAATTCCTCCTTGCGCAAGTACCCAGGAGCGAGGACTTCGCGAGGGCCAGACGTAATGATAGAAAAATACAAATTTAGAAAAAATTCCAGAGTTCGGATAGGTTTTGATTCTAGCTGACAAAAGGGCTTACTTTAGACGCATTAAGCCACGCTCTGCTACCACTTGTTACGGGGTTACCCGTTGAGCAGAAAAAGGTTAAAGAAGGTGCGGGTGTTGAATGGATCTAATTACCACATCAAAACTGAATCATAACTTTAACAAAGGTTATATTTCTTTAGAATTTCAAAAATTAACAAATAACAACATAACGGGTACAATTAGCGATCTTGAAACAAGACTCGGAAAAATCCAGGATTCAGAATTTTAACAATTTTGGGCTTCAAGCCCCTAGTTTTACAGCTCCCAGCTCAAATTTACAATTCAAAATGAGAACTAATTTAGTCAAGGGAAGAAATCCCCTAATTCAAGAGCATTTGCTCTCTAAATACAATATCAAGCCTTCCAGAGGCACTCTTTACCATTACAAAACCTTGAAAAGAGCAAACATGCTCTCAGTTTCTTACAGCCCGCTCAAGGCAAAATTACATCAAAATGTTACATTCTCTGGCCTCACAGGCCACGAATTACAATTAGAAATAGTTTTCTACAGGGGTATCTAGTACCCAACCTACAGGGCCTTTGCGAAAAGAGAACAGGTTAAATAAACGGCCCGAACACAAACTGAATGGAGGCGTACATTGGACTCCCACATAATGAAAAATTAAAATCTACAGGGCTCTCGGCCGATGAAACAGGGGCTAATCCCAAGCTACTTGATGTGGCGCGCATGGAAATAACGGTAATACATTATGAAAAAAAGGTTGCTAATTCGCAGACGCCTCAAATCAAGATGAAGGGGAGATCGAGAGGGTAACTCACTCTCTATCCCCGATTCACAATTTTATGAAGTTTTTACATTAGCCGAAAGAAGAGTTACATTTTAGAAAAGTATTGTTACATAATTAAAGATTCGGATCTTCCCTTCGGAAAAAGCTGCGGTGATAGCTACAGGAAAGGGAATTTATGTGGCCATTTCCTTGTAGATATTCTGGCTGCCGACGAAAGAGGCGACCCGCCTCCTGCCTTAACATACACACTTAGAAAGACGACGATCAATTGGCCAGGAAACATGAAAATCCAGTTTATATGCCCTCGGGGAAGGTTCGAGATGATTCTGGGCTAATCCGTACACACCCTCTCAATTTTATTGGCTAATTTCAAAAGTTACACTCAAAATCGAACAAGAAGCCTGTGGTAGGATGAAAATTAACTACAGAAATTTTTTATTGGCCAGATTAAGAACTGGCGGAATGAGAGAGAAGTGTTGCAAACCTAGAGTTACAAAAAAATCAAGTGAAAGTTGAGAAAACCTGTAAACCTAAAATTTCTTTCAATAACAACTTGCTTTACTTTGCACCAGAGTGCATGATCGTAGTTTTTGGTAGCGTCATCTAAGGAAAAATATCCAAACTTCTTGATATATAGCAGAACAAAGCAAGGAGAATTTCAGTCAGTTTAGGAAACTTCACAATAAGAAAATTACTTAATATTTCAGTGGTGACATCTTCTGATTTCAGTTCCAACTTCATATAGTATCAGTTTCACCTTTTGGTCGATAGAGGAGTTTATTAGAGCGGTTATTTTGAATGAGCGGTGTTGAGGTGTACCTGCCGGTACACTTATTATTATTATTATTATTATTATTATTATTATTATTATTATTATTATTATTATTATTATTATTATTATTATTATTATTATTATTATTATTATTATTATAAATGTCACTAAGCATTATAATGTGGTATTTGATAATGCAATCATATAAGTAGCCTATATTGTTTCCGATTCCCATTATTGATTTTCTCTGAATTAATAGCAGTCTCGTAGGTGCTGCCTCTTCTTGCTCTCATGTGTTTGCATGGTTGTCTATATTTGCTTTCCTGCAGGCGCTAAAGGGACACGTGATATATAAACGTGCCTGCTGTTATCTAGCTCATTTACTGTAAGGTCAGCGTTGCGTTATTCATTTCAGATGTCTCTGAGTTCGATTTCCGGCTGCTCGGGGATTTTAATCGCGTCTGGTTAATTGTTCTTGTTCGGGATTAGGTGTTTGTGTTCATCCCAAAACACTCCTCTCCATATTGACAGAACACACCACACTTCACGCACACACTACAGAAACACGAAATAGTGATTACATCACTCTTGATACAGTCGGTATTCGTCCGTAAAACAGAGCCAAATCAACATGTGGCACACCAGAGTGTGGAAAAAAGGTAGAGGAATAAGATATGTATGTTATTTCTACATGGCATTCGTAGATCTAGAAAAGGCATTCGATAACGTTGATTGGACCAAGCTATTTATGATTCTGAAGATGATAGGGATGAGATACCGAGAACGAAGAATTATCTACAATCTGTATAAAAATCAGTCTGCAGTGATAAGAATCGAGGGCCTTGAAAAAGAAGCAGCAATCCAGAAAGGAGTGAGGCAAGGCTGCAGTTTGTCCCCTCTCCTTTTCAATGTTTACATAGAACTGGCAGTAAAGGAAATAAAAGTGGAATTTGGAAAGGGAATCACAGTCCAAGGAGAGGAAATCAAAACCTTGAGATTTGCCGATGATATTGTTATTTTATCTGAGACTGCAGAAGATCTCGAGAAGTTGCTGAATGGTATGGATGAAGTCTTGGGTAAGGAGTACAAGATGAAAATAAATAAGTCCAAACAAAAGTAATGGAGTGCAGTCGAACGAAGGCAGGTGATGTAGGAAATATTAGATTAGGAAACGAAGTCTTAAAGGAAGTAGATGAATATTGTTACTTGGGTAGTAAAATAACTAACGATGGCAGAAGTAAGGAGGACATAGAATGAAGACTAGCACAAGCAAGGAAGAGCTTTCTTAAGAAAAGAAATTTGCTCTCTTCAAACATTGATATAGGTAATAGAAAGATGTTTGTGAAGAATTTCGTGTGGAGCGTGGCATTATATGGAAGTGAAATATGGACGATAACTAGCTCAGAAAGAAAGAGAATAGAAGCTTTTGAAATGTGGTGTTACAGAAGAATGCTGAAGGTGAGATGGATAGATCGAATCACGAATGAAGAGATACTGAATCGAATTGGTGAGAGGAGATCGATTAGGCTAAATTTGACGAGAAGAAGAGATAGAATGATAGGACACATTTTAAGACACCCAGGACTTGTTCAGTTGGCTTTTGAAGGAAGTGTAGGTGGTAAGAACGGTAGGGGTAGACCAAGGTATGAATATGACAAGCAGATTCGAGTAGATGTAGGATGCAATAGTTACGTAGAAATGAAAATGTTAGCACAGGATAGGGTGGCATGGAGAGCTGCATCAAACCAGTCTATGGACTGATGACTCAAACAACAACATGTTATTTCTATACATTTTTATTAGCACAAATGATTAAATTGCCGGGACCGAGTAAGTGGCTGCTAGGTTTAGGTCACGTAGCTATCAGCTTGTATCTGGGAGATAGTGGGTTCGAATCCCACTGTCGGCAGCCCTGAAGATGGTTTTCCGTGGTTCCCATTTCACATTAGGCAAATGATAGGTTGTACCGTAATTAAGGCCACGGCCGCTTCCTTCCCACTCCTAGCTCTTTCCTATCCCATCGTCGTCCTGAGACCTATGTGTGTCAGTGCGATGTAAGGTAAATTGGAAATTGCTGGGTTCTTGTTCAGAATCACTCTATTTGTCATGCTGTGGACAGTCTGTGTAACAATAGTAGACGTGGAGCGATATTCTGATGTCTTCATTGGTCCTCCTACCAAGTTCCATTGCAATCGGTCTGGTCCAACCCACCTGAGCAGAATGCCGCGCATGTTAACGTACTCTGAGTATGGATACTATATGTCTTTTCACGAGAGTTTAATCCTGATGTAAATAAATAGGTGGAGCACGTTGCCTTTGCACGTGAACATAAACGTAGTTGATTGGAGAAGCAACCGTCGCACTCACTCGACTGTATGCGAGCTCGAAGAAAAGTAGTAAGCGGCATTAAATTTATTTTATTTTAGTTTATTGCATTTAGAGAGTTTGGAAGATTACGTATTAAAATTAAAATATGGTTGTCATATATGCCGGTATATATATGTTTAAAAAAATATGAACTGGTGATTAAATAACGAGAAATGAAGGCACAAGGCGTGGTGTAATATAGGAAGTCTTCTCGTAGTGGGGGAAAGTCCCAAGCTGTACAGCGTGCAGCAGCAGTCAGTGTCAATATTCATAGTGAGAGAAATGGAGCAAGAGGTAGGACCATCGCGTGTAGTGAAGCACAAAAGAGAAAAATCGCTCAGAAGTGACCATTGTGAATGTGTTCAATGAACTAAGTATAATAATTTCGTGTGGCTATTTCTAGCTGAGTACAGCCCTCGTCAGGTAGACCCTCCGATGAGGGTGGGCGGCATCTGCCATGTGTAGGTAACTGCGTGTTATTGTGGTGGAGGATAGTGTTATGTGTGGAGTGTGAGTTGCAGGGATGTTGGGGACAGCACAAACACCCAGCCCCCGAGCCAATGGAATTAACCAATTAAGGTTAAAATCGCCTACCCGGTCGGGAATCGAACCCGGGGCCCTCTGAACCGAAGGCCAGTACGCTGACCATTCAGCCGACGAGTGCAGATCTTCACACTGTTGTCGTATGCGATGCACAGCCCTGTACGTCCGAACACGAGACGTTGACGGGGTGGAGGTCGGTACTACACGCTCAGCGAATCACAACTCTTTCTTTAGCGGAGGCGTGGACATACCATGTTTACATCAGGATTAAACTCTCGAGAAAAGACATATAGTTCTACATTCAGGACACGAGTGAGTTCGAACCACATCATCGTTTGTTCTGAAAGTGATCTTCTGTGGTTTCCCATTTTGTCTTCCAGCAAATGCTATTACAGTTCCTATGCGTAGCTGATTCCTTCCACCTCTTTACTCAATTTCATTCACAATCATTATTTTCATCTTTATTAGATCCTCAACTAATGTTGGCATCTGGAAGGGCATCCAAGCGTAACACACATGCCATATAATTTCATCCCACCACATCGCTGACTCCGTATCAGGAAAGGGGACTAAGAGATGGACGCACATACAGTTTGGTCCAACCCAAATAGTTCCCTCTTTAGATTAACCTCGCCCTAACCCATCGAATGTTTTCGGCGACACAAGGTTAGGAAAATGTGAAACCACGAAAAAACACCTTCAGGGCTGCCGGCAGTGCGATTCGAACCCACCATCTCCGGAATGCAAACCCACAGCTACGCGACCCTAACCCCACGGCAAACTCGCTCAGTATCTTTGGATATGATAAGCTGAAACTGATGATAATAATAGTGATGTTGGTTTTATGCCTCACTAATTACTTTGACCACTTTTGGAGACGCCGATATGCTGACATTTTCAGATGGAATTGTTTTATGTGATAATAAATCTACCGACTAGTGGCAGACGTATTTGGGCAGCATCAAATACCACCTGAACGAGCCAGGATCGAACTCGCAAACTTGAACTTAGCAGGTCAGCACTGTACTCTCTGAGCTACTCAGCCCATCATGATGAAGGTAAAGCATGACTGACACCTGTAGCGCCATTCTTTATAGAATCAATTCCCGTGGTTCTCGGTGGACTTGGCAGACTGGTATGGTATGAGGAAAAACGAAAAACTACCGCTGTACACCTTTTCAGTGACGACGTCTTTCAAAGGCAGCTGATGGAGAAACTGTTGGGGATGCAATCATCTTGGGGCTTAATATAACTATCGGTCAGTTGTAAATCATTCGTCGTAATGTATAATAATAGCCTAATAGTGGGTACTAGTAATATTTTAAGTGTGGTGTAATACTCTTCGACAATTCGATATTTGCAGCTATTTCTTCCTGACTCTTTTATCAATTTATTGGGGTCGGCACTCCATGAGGTGGTGGTGGTGGTGGTGGTGGTGGTGGTGGTGATTACTGTTTTAAGAGGGGCAACCATCCTCTGTTAATATGAATCAGAGAGAGAAAATTGAAGAGGTCCTACATTTCGAAAAGAAAGACAAAGACCACGAAAGGCTGGAAATAAAAAAAGAAATACGAGTTGGCCAAGGGAGGTTGGATAGGACAGATGGAAGTGAGGAGCTTAACAAAAGTAAATGGAAGCAATGTAAGGACTCACCTAAGGGCTCCGTGGTGGAAAATCCACGGTCTCAAGTCGAGAGCCGCTTGGGCTCCTTCCAGTCGCCTCGTACGACACATAAGGGATACCGCGGATGTATTCTACTTCCCCCATCCACAGGGGGAGAACTTCACGAGGATTCGGACCAATATTACGGCTGGATGCTCTTACGAACGCCAACACTGTGTGGAGGGATGCATTCGCTGTTCCGTGTTTCTGTGGTGGTTGGTAGTACGGTGTTTTGTATTCACATCAGATGAAGAGATACGTATTAAGATGGGTGCAAGCACCCAGTCTCCGAGTTAGACGAATTAACCATACACAGTTAAAATTTCTGGCCCGGCCGGGAGTCGAGCCCGACCATCTGAGCCTTAGGACACTACTCTAACCTTTCAGCCAAGAAGGCGGATGATATTTGCAGCGATTTACTGCAAGAAAAATAATATTTGTAAATTTCTCTGTTAGTATCGCCCATGGGGTCGGTTAGTGCATGCATTTCAGTGGGCTTGGCAGACTGATATGCAATAGCAACTTCTGGCTCAGTGATGAAAGCAACGGGAAACTACCTCACTCTTCACTTCCCTACTATGCCTCTTCAGTGACACCTAGGCTATCTACGACAGCTGTTGGTGGAGCTGTAGAGGATCAAACCAGCCTTCGGGCTGAATACCCAACATATACTGAACCCTTGAACTTACCATTCCATCGTTGGTTGGCCACGGCTGCTACAGTAGAACAATTTAGAACTCTTAAATCTTGGGTCGTTGCGGGGATAAATTCGGTCACGATCTTAACCAAACGATGGGGTTCAGAAGAAAGCCTAACTACTTGAAATGAGGAGCAAAAATGTGCTTGCTAACTTTTATTAAATTGAAAGAGCACGATAACATCATTAATTTAATATGCATTCTTGCCAAAAAAATAAAAAAATTATAAATTATTGATTTTTGAATGTTCCAAACACAGTCACATTACATAACGTCACTTCGTTTCTTCCAATGTCGAAGAGTTGCTTCAGAGAAGCTAATATGTTAGTGGACAGCGAAACTGAAAAACTGAAAAAGGGAAGACCTGAAAACCGGGCACCTATTATTCCAAACGAGAACTGAGAGTTAATCCACACGATCCGTGGAAAATCTGACTTTCAACAAGTAGAACGCCTGATTTTCTCTCAATTAAGGTTATCCACCAGTCAAATACCCTTCACGGATACGGAACACCCGCCGAATGGACCCTTAATCGAACCAAACTGACTATCAGTTGCTTTGGATAGGTTGCGAAATATTATGTGAAAGCATGGTGTTCACTACAAGTTAACAGCATCATTCACAATTGAAATAAAATTCCACCATGTATTTGTCATTCATGACACCCTTAAGTGATAAGGTAATCCCGATGCTAAATGTGCATCACCCCAAAACAGCTGTTCGGAAGGAACCAACAACAACATGATCCGAGAGGATCTTACGTTATGTCGTTCTAAAGGAACAAAACTGCGAAATGCAGGAAACAATTACTAATCATGCATTTAGAAGAAATGCCAAACGCTGAAGTTAATAAAAAAATGGAAAGTCACTTGGAAAGTATTGTTATCGAACCGATTTTCAGGTTAGAAATGGGTTTGTTATGCTTAAGAAAATTACCAGTCCACGCTAAAATTTACTACAACTTTAAGGAATTCTTTCCCTTGAAAAACAATGCTACCAGTACAGATCTCTCTATTTACTGTCTGTCCCAACACACTACTTGTAAAGTGATTACTTACTTACTTTAACTATGAATAAGAATGAAAATACGACAAGATGAAAATAAAATAAAATACTGGCTGACGAATCGAAACCGCATTCGCAACTCAAGTCTCACTCTAATACACTGAGTGTCAATGTGCACACTATCAAACGGAAACGGACGTTAAAACGAGAACAATGAAGTCCGTAAAAATAATAAATTAACTTCTCGAAGTCATACAGCTTAACACGCACGAAGAATCACAGTAAAAATATTCAATCTATATCGAGCCGATATCCAACACTTGGACAGCCCTCACTTGTCAACAGCAGTCCCGTTATCTCAAATGGAGAGCTACGCATTGACCCTCTACAATAAATCATATCGCATTTTAACTGCTACCTTCCTCCAGGCCACTTCAACAAACAAAACAAAAAACATCTAAACTGAGACTTGAGTATGTACAGCTACCATCCCAGACCTATCGTCGGGCTCACTTGAAATCTGTACACCCTAAACCTAATCATTATGTACATGATGCCTTCCGAATTCTATTGTCGGGCGTGACCTAGGACGTCTCATCATCAGTGACTCCAAGAATAACATCCGACGTCCTAATCCTATCGTCGGGCGTCGCAGTGGGTCGTAATACGCCTCCCTTAATATATCAGGCGAACAGCAATTTCAAACACCTCCAACATTTAACACAAAATCTGGTCAGACAAAATACGCACGACGGAACTACGTCTCTTACTATCAAATGAATGCAAGTCGAAAAACACAGTAAGTCTCTACCATTACAATAAATGAACTCAAAAATAAATATACGTGACGAACGATTCTCCACATCGAACACACTCTCAGCCTGTGCACTGAAGTGTTAGGGAAGCAAATGAAAATTCCCAACACATATTTACCATTTAGTGGATACCTTCAAAAATAATAATCATCACTACCGCATTCGAAATTCTCAAATCGCCTATCATCAAATCCAACTATATTTATCAATGACCTATCCAGTGAACCAATTCAATACAACCCAACCATGGGTCCAAAGTGCTCTTCGATACTTGAGGTCGTTCATTATCTTATTATCCATACGGGCTTTACGTAACAGAAATCACTGGATGTGTACTACCCAGACTTTAACATGTACTAGAGTCGTTTTCACTTGGAATCTTTCTATAAATTCTTACGATGCTTCACATCATAGTCGTCTCAAATTCGGATTGATTGCGGAAAACAATACAGCCTGCCTCACACAGCCTGTTCCTAAATACTTCCTCTACAAAAATACAGCTCGTCTCAACACAGCCTTCTCCTCGCTTTATTCCAGCGGTATCACTTCCATCTATCTCGTCTCCACATACGTATAAATCCATCGCTCTCAATCCCTTTTCCTTCAAGACCCTTTTTCATACATCGATCCCCTGGTGAAAACGACAACCATTATTACACACATCTCTTACTTTACTATTATTGCGACTTTCGAACCTCGAGAGTCCAAGAGCACCCAGCGACCTTTCGTATCATTGATATACACGATATCTCAAAATTTCCTTCCCATTAATGACTGTGACTCTAACAAATTTCACCGAAATCACCTAAATATGCCTACGATCCTTGTAAAATATACTGGTGAAATGCACTTTAACATAGAAAAATTTCCTTATCCCGCGGTAGACATTATTATTATTATTATTATTATTATTATTATTATTATTATTATTATTATTATTATTATTATTATTATTATTATCGACCAAAATTTCTGAATTCAACTGGCATCTGAGATTAAGATATTTCCCCGACAAATTTACACTTATAACGTTCCAAAAATCCACACTTTGAATGATATCTCATCGAACATTCAACACAAAATTTTAAAGCGTCGCATTTACCGTTCTTGACATGAACTTTACACACTGAAAATTTCACACGCTGACCAACAATTACAATACTTTTCGCCTGATAATTACGCATATCAACCCGACAATCTTCTGGAAAAGTTGGTTGGGACAGACAATGACTAACTAATTACAACATAATATAAAATAGACAGACCTGCACAATGGTGACATTCTCAGCATTCTGATTACATCGTCGCCAGCCGACCTCAGGCTTAGCCGCTCATTTTCACAGATAACATTTTCATTTCCATAATTTCACTCATACAAACACTATCCTTCACACACACGATATTAAAATTACCACATAAATCAGGCACTTTCTCTGTAACTTGCATCACGAACTTCCCTCGTCCTGCAGTCGACTACAACTGTCTGATGCGTTCCCAGAATGGCTTCCCTCTCCGTTACCTCAATAAACAGGTGTTCGGCCGATAAGGGAGCAAAACTACTTTGACTAGCTTCCTCCAAGACTCGGCTTCACTTTCAAGTGTACATAAGATGAAATAAATAAAACCTGCTGCGTTTATTTCAACCAGCCTACACCTTCCTAGTTCGTCGGCAAACGTTCAAACTTTCCCAATCACTTTTTCTTCTTAACTAAGTATATGGACCTTAGCCACGGACATGTATTTAATTATTGTCGGTCAATCTGGCGCGAATTTCCAATGGCGACGGGCACGAGCTCCCGCGGCTTCAAGTTCCAGATCGACACTGAAAAATCTACGGTGGGGGGGGGGGTTCTTTTATAATTTCAGGAGGGACGCTATCCCCTCTATGAGGCTCGGTTGTGTAATCTGCCAAATTTGCGTCTAACAGACCGATTTTGATAAGACTTGTCCCAGAACTCCGGACAGACTTGCACTTATGTTAGGTGTTAATTTTATAATTTTTCTACACTCACAACAGGGTAAATAAATTGTTTCTGCCCGTGCGTTTCGCGCGTTTTCTTCCTTCCTTGACCTTGGCACGTGTAGCTGGTTCGCTGGTCTCACGCTACCATGTACTTGGGCTTAACTGCATTTAAGTTTTTTTTTCTGTTGTCTCTGTCTTCACGGAGGGTGTACAAATAATTTTGCTTGTCTATTTCTTCATTTACTATATTGTCAAAATCCCTCGTGGTGCAGAATTCCATGAATTTAAAGAATTGTCGGGCACTCGAGTCCCACCGAGGTGTCCCGGCGATTCACGAGCTCGCCGTGAGTAAGAACCTTCCCACACGACATCGGGGCTCGTAGGAGCGCAACATGGCTGCCTTCAAACATAAAAGTACTTTCTTAATGCCAAATAAATATTGGAGAGAAAAAAATATTTTTCTCATCGTAGAATTATGGGTTCAATACAACATACGCACGGAAAAGCATAGAATCATAGATTTTTTTGTCCGCTTCTGTGGGTTAGTGTCACGGTTACTAGACTAGACGGTAGGGGTCATCACTTGGGTGCGCAGTAGCAGGCCACGCCTCCTGACGTCACGCGGTCCCCAAGTTCGCTAAACCAAACAGAGCTCCATTAATCTACTGATGGTGTTTACCTTCGTAACAGTGTAAGAGTTTAATTTTTCTCCGCTGTGCCATGTTGTGTTGTGCTATCGCTGGTAGCTTTAACCACGACAGACAGCAGCACTTATACATGAAATGTCATCGTTTTCCAAAGAACAGTGGCATTAAATTAAAGTGGATTAATGCCTGTAAACGGGCTGATTCGTTTACTGTTGAAAATGCTCGCGTGTGCTCTCTACACTTCGACGACTCGGACTACATAAGAGACTTGAAGATGAGTTATTAAATCTTCCTATTAGACGTAACTTAAAGCGTGACGCAGTACCACATTTATATTTGCCACTGAATAGTAGGTAATGATTGAGCGCGTCAGTCCAGTAAAAAAAAAAAAAGCAAAGTCACCTCCGTACAGGCCATGAAGGCCCTTGGAGGAGTGGAAGGTAAAGGCTTCCACTATCCGCAACCTCGGCACGTGATGGGATAGAGTGGTTAGCTCTACGCCCGGCCGCCTTTGCCCCCAGGAATTAACCTGGTACTCATTTTTGGTGTAGGCTGAGTGAACCTCAGGGTCATATGCACCTCCGGAAGTGGAAATCTCGTTTCTTAAATTTTACGACTTCCTGACGGGGATTCGAACCCATGTCCTTCCGGGCGAACCGAACACGCCTTTACCGCCTCGGCCAAGCAGCCCCTGCGTCAGTCCAGTAACGATCGTGAAATAAGAGCACAAAAGCGAAATCATCGTAAGGAGATACGGCAAATTTTGCGATTGCAGTCACCTTACGGTCTATATAATTTTTTTTTTGCTATTTGTTTACGTCGCACCGACACAGATAGGTCTTATGGCGACGATGGGACAGGAAAGGCCTAGGAATGGGAATGAAGCGGCCATGGCCTTGATTAAGGTACAGCTCCAGCATTTGCCTGGTGTTAAAATGGGAAACCACGGAAAACCATCTTCAGGACTGCCGACAGTGGGGTTCGCACCCACTATCTCCCGGATGCAAGCTCACAGCCACGCGCCCCTAACGGCACAACCAACTCGCCCGGTGAAATGAAGAGGTGATTAGAGGACCCCCTGATAATGTCCAAGTCATTATAATGAGAAGTTTAGCTCAAAAGTAGATACTTTTTTTTTGCTAGGGGCTTTACGTCGCGCCGACACAGATAGGTCTTATGGCGACGATGGGATAGGAAAGGCCTAGGAATTGGAAGGAAGCGGCCGTTGCCTTAATTAAGGTACAGCCCCAGCATTTGCCTGGTGTGAAAATGGGAAACCACGGAAAACCATTTTCAGGGCTGCCGATAGTGGGATTCGAACCTACTATCTCCCGGATGCAAGCTCACAGTCCCGCGCCTCTACGCGCACGGCCAACTCGCCCGGTAAAAGTAGATACAACCTATCTACTACAACTTTGATACAGCGATGTCAAGAGACTGTTAGTAGAAGTAATTCAAGTCGTAGAAACCACTGCATTTAAAGTTAGAGCAGTTGTATGTGACATGGGACCTTCAAACAGGAAACGTATGACTGATCTGAGTATTTCATTGGACAAACCCTTGTTGGAAAACCCATCAAGTAAAGAACGTAGCATGTGGTTTTAGTGCGATGTGCGTCATGCACTTCAATTACTGCGGAAGGATATCAACTGAAAAGTGGGCAATCTGTTACAAAAGAAGCATTTACAAAATTAATTGAAATGCAAAGTGAGGGCGAAGACCTGCAATATGCGCATACTTTCAATGAAGCATATTCTTGTCACTGGAACGGAGAGGCAAAAATGTATGGAAAGCCGCTGAACTGTTATCACTGACTGTGTGTAAAGCAATATGCCACAACTTTCCAGAGCTCAAATATGTAGGAGAGACTGTAATCACTATTAATAATGGATTTAACGTTCTAAACTCCCGTGTCCGCGTGTGTGGTACAAGCAGCTTAAAAAGTGCCTATGGGAATTGTATAGAGCAACAAAATAATGCTCTTGACAAATTCTTCGAATTAATTTTCACCATGGGAAGCCTCTTTTCCCTAAAAACGAGTGACCCCTGACATGGTGGAAGAGGTTGACGTTTCTTCAGGGGCTTTTCACCAACATTCCATCGGCCAGTACACATTTATAAATAATTACTTATACAATAATATAATGTTAGGTTTTTACATCATCATCATCATCATCTGTTTACCCTCCAGGTTCGGTTTTTCCCTCGGACTTAGCGAGGGATCCCATCTCTACCGCCTCAAGGACAGTGTCCTGGAGCTTCAGACTCTTGGTCGGGGATACAACTGGGGAGTATGACCAGTACCTCGCCCAGGCGGCCTCACCTGCTATGCTGAACAGGGGCCTTGTGGAGGGATGGGAAGATTGGAAGGGATAGACAAGGAAGAGGGAAGGAAGCGGCCGTGGCCTTAAGTTAGGTACCATCCCGGCATTCGCCTGGAGGAGAAGTGGGAAACCACGGAAAACCACTTCCAGGATGGCTGAGGTGGGAATCGAACCCACCTCTACTCAGTTGACCTCCCGAGGCTGAGTGGACCCCGTTCCAGCCCTCGTACCACTTTTCAAATTTCGTGGCAGAGCCGGGAATCGAACCCGGGCCTCCGGAGGTGGCAGCTAATCACGCTAACCACTACACCACAGAGGCGGACTAGGTTTTTACAATACTATTTAATACTAACAATCCGTCAAAACAGCGGTAAAAAGCATCCCGTGCGATTGGTCATGTTTCTTTATTTTTAGTAAGTAGTTTTAGAAATAAAACTGCGTATAAAATTGTTCTAGAATTACTGGATGGATAGAAAATACGAAAACCGAAACGTAAATACTTTGTTTGCATGGAGAAAGATAATTTAGTACTGAGAAAGCTACTAGAATTGTTTGTGTTAAGCAGTGTTAGGCCTTTGTTGGCAAGATGTAGTGTTTACAGGGCACTATTTCTTCTGGTATGGGCTAGAATAAAAATGTTACTTTCATTGACCTGTCTCAGTCTGATACTTGGCTTTGACAATATGAAAGTGGCTGAGGTATGAGTGTTGCTAGTAATGCCATTCCTTATGCAGCCAGTCCCTGCTATGAATGGTGTAAAAATATCACTCATAGGGTCGGTTGGTGCACGCATTTCAGTGGGCTTGGCAGACTGATGTGCAATAGCAACTTCTGGCTCGGTGAGGAAAGCAACGGGAAACTACCTCACTCCTCATTTCCCTAGTACGCCTCTTCAGTGACACCTAGGCCATCTATGACAGCTAATGGTGAACCTGTTGAGGATCCAACCAGCCTTCGGGCTGAATACCCAACATACATACAAGCAGTGTTATTATATTACTTGTAATATTTTAAAAAGTACTGAAATTACGACATAATTATCCACACATACCAACTGGCAATTATATTTGAAAAAAATTGAAAAATATTAATCAAATGGTTAAATAAAAGCAAGCAAATCATTAACAGAAACACACAATTACAATGGGTCGTGTTCACGGCAAGCTCGGCAGTGGAGGCCACATGACGTCACCAGCCAAAGCGAGCCTGCGTGTGACCCCTACCGTCTAGTCTAGTAACCGTGGTTAGTGTGATTAGCTGCCACCCCCGGAGGCCCAGGTTCGATTCCCGGCTCTGCCACGACATTTGCAAAGTGGTATGAGGGCCGGAACGGGGTCCACTCAGCCTCATGACGTTAACTGAGTAGAGGAAGATTCGATTCCCACCTCAGCATACTCGAAGAGGTTTTCCGTTGTTTCCCCACTTCATCTGCAGGAAAATGCTGGGATGGTACCTTACTGAAGGCCCCGGCCGCTTTCTTCCTCGTACCTTGCCATCCCTTCCAATTTTCCCATCCCCCACAATACCCCCTGTTCAGCATAGCAGGTGAGGGCCCCTGGGCGAGGTACTGGTCCTCACCTCCAGTTGTATCCTCCGACCAAATGTCTCACGCTCCAGTACACTGCTCTTGAGGCGGTAGAGCTGGGATTTCTCGCTTAGTCCGAATGAAAAAAAACCCTCTAGGGTAAACAGATTACGTCCATGGCGTAGGAAGTCGTTTTTGGTGTTATATGGTGTGAGGGCATATGACGCTGTTGATGGTGATTCGTCCGTCGGATGGGGACGTAAAGTCTTGAGCTATTCGAGAGGAGTGGGCCATGTGCCGGCGCCGGGTTTCATCCTCTTCATTCTTACTATAATATATAATGTCATTAATTTCGTCTCATTAACTCATCTGATTAGTTTGACGTCATGAAGGCCATCCGGTCGTAAAAACTCGCTACGAATATTCATCTCACTTCTTATCCAAATCCCGTAGAGAAAGGGGACAAAGGTTGGACATGTATACATTTAGAGCGAACGCATAGGACACAAGATAGACGATAATAATAAACACGGGATAATACATATATCAGCCAAGACAAGAATTATCCGGTTTTCTATAAATTGAAAAGTCTATCGACACGACATGTCATACAGATGAGGCGTTCAACTACACGGCAGGTATTTTGAACAATTTGCAGTCACCTGGAGTACTCTCGAGCATCTTGGAGTGGAGATTGTGGCACCGATTATCCTACTCAGGATTATGAATTCTTCCCTCTGCAACGAATACGACTCTGAAACTGATGACGAATATTATTGAAGCTACCATCACGAATGGGCATGCAGTGGGGGAAGTAGTATTCTTCGGATTGTAAGTCCATTGGGTAGGAAGCCATTTTCGGTCCGCGACACGAGGAAGCCATTCTTATGAATGCACATGCCGCGAGCTGAGTAATATTCATTCCCCGGATATACATCATTCCTTCGAATATATCGATTCAGTTTAGATGACTGCAATTTTCCCGCTTGCTTGAGTTTCGTCATGCGCATCAACAAGGCACAAGGACAATCGCTTAAAGCTGTAGGACTCCATCTTCGAAAACGATGCTTTTGCCATTGTCAACTGTACGTGGGTTGTTCAAGAGTTTGAAAGGCAAACACGATACAGTATACATCTTACCTCCAAATGGAACGACATGAATGTAGTTTATCCCAAAGCTCTCTAAGGAAACAATATATTTTGTATTATATAACAGGGCTCTTACATTATTTTAATAGGCCTATTATTTGTACGAACCCTCACCTGGTATCTTAAGCATTGAAAGTAACACTAAAATAACATTAAAATAATGTATTTCATGCAATTTACGCCAAAACGATGTGAGTTCAATCAATCAATACTGATCTGCATTTAGGATAGTTGCCCAGGTGGCAGATTTCCTATCTGTTGTTTTCCTAGCCTTTTGTTAAATGAAAGAAATTGGAAATTCATTGAACATCTCCCTTGGTAACTTATTCCAATCCCTAACTCCCCTTCCTATAAATGAATATTGCCCCTATTTGTCCTCTTGAACTCCAACTTTACCTCCATATTGTGATCTTTCTTACTATTAAAGACGCCACTCAAAGCTATTCGTCTACTAATGTCATTCCACGCCATATCTCCGCTGACAGCTCGGAACATACCACTTAGTTGAACAGCTCGTCTTCTTTCTCACAATTCTTCCCAGCCCAAACTTTGCAACATTTTTGTAACGCTACTCTTTTGTCGGAAATCACCCAGAACAAATCGAGCTGCTTTTCTTTGGATTTTTCCAGTTTTCGAATCAAATAATCCTGGTGAGGGTCCCATACACTGGAACCATACTCTAGTATGTATATATACACTGACTGACAGAGCAAATGCAACACCAAGAAGGAGTGGTCAGAACTTTATGCCAATTGCAGGGTAGACTGACGTCACTGAGGTATGCTCATGATGTGAAATGCGCCGCTGTGCTGCGCACGTAGCGAACGATAAATGGGACACGGCGTTGGCGAATGACCCACTTCGTACCGTGATTTCTCAGCCGACAGTCATTGTAGAACGTGTTGTCGTGTGCCACAGGACACGTGTATAGCTAAGAATGCCAGACCGCCGTCAACGGAGGCATTTCCAGCAGACAGACGACTTTACGAGGGGTATGGTGATCGGGCTGAGAAGGGCAGGTTGGTCGCTTCGTCAAATCGCAGCCGATACCCATAGGGATGTGTCCACGGTGCAGCGCCTGTGGCGAAGATGGTTGGCGCAGGGACATGTGGCACGTGCGAGTGGTCCAGACGCAGCCCGAGTGACGTCAGCACGCGAGGATCGGCGCATCCGCCGCCAAGCGGTGGCAGCCCCGCACGCCACGTCAACCGCCATTCTTCAGCATGTGCAAGACACCCTGGCTGTTCCAATATCGACCAGAACAATTTCCCGTCGATTGGTTGAAGGAGGCCTGCACTCCCGGCGTCCGCTCAGAAGACTACCATTGACTCCACAGCATAGACGTGCACGCCTGGCATGGTGCCGGGCTAGAGCGACTTGGATGAGGGAATGGCGGAACGTCGTGTTCTCCGATAAGTCACGCTTCTGTTCTGTCAGTGATAGTCACCGCAGACGATTGTGGCGTCGGCGTGGAGAAAGGTCAAATCCGGCAGTAACTGTGGAGCGCCCTACCGCTAGACAACGCGGCATCATGGTTTGGAGCGCTATTGCGTATGATTCCACGTCACCTCTAGTGCGTATTCAAGGCACGTTAAATGCCCACCGCTACGTGCAGCATGTGCTGCGGCCGGTGGCACTCCCGTACCTTCAGGGGCTGCCCAATGCTCTGTTTCAGCAGGATAATGCCCGCCCACACACTGCTCGCATCTCCCAACAGGCTCTACGAGGTGTACAGATGCTTCCGTGGCCAGCGTACTCTCCGGATCTCTCACCAATCGAACACGTGTGGGATCTCATTGGACGCCGTTTGCAAACTCTGCCCCAGCCTCGTACGGACGACAAACTGTGGCAAATGGTTGACATAGAATGAAGAACCATCACTCAGGACACCATCCGCACTCTTATTGACTCTGTACCTCGACGTGTTTCTGCGTGCATCGCCGCTCGCGGTGGTCCTACATCCTACTGAGTCGATGCCGTGCGCATTGTGTAACCTGCATATCGGTTTGAAATAAACATCAATTATTCGTCCGTGCCGTCTCTGTTTTTTCCCCAACTTTCATCCCTTTCGGACCACTCCTTCTTGGTGTTGCATTTGCTCTGTCAGTCAGTGTATATAGTTACGGTATAGTCTATCTACTTAATTATATTTTGAAATTTATGTTCCTGTACACTTTTGTTTGTAACAGCAGCCTTAACGCACGACTCAAGGAAAGCAATGTGGAGTTAGCTGTAGCTGAGGGCGGAGGGGATTGGAATATTAAAGCAGCAGTTTAATTTGGCTGTGTTTCACCTGTTGCCGCCCTGGGGCTGTTCGCGTTGATGCGTGTGGTCATCGTCTCCCTCAACTGTTGCTCCTAACTCCCTCACGTTCCCCCTGAAACAGAGCTTTAACGAGAGCGAACATTTCACAGGATCAGAAGAGGTCTCTGTTGACGATGGGCGTAACTGTGCGGTTTATAGCAAAACTTGAACTATAAGGCTGTCCGGGAGGAAACTCAATTCTCAGGTCAGTATGAAAACACAAGAAATGTTTGGAGTAATTAAAGTGATGAATTGTGATTTAAAAAATCTTTACATTTTAAATGGATTTGACATTATTTTTTCCTAGCAAATGTACCTGTGCTTCGCTACGGTATTCTATATCATATACGGATATCGAAGTAAGTTACTGTACATGCAGTGAATAAGATTTTTAAATTGCACGTGTCTTAGCGTTATCTCCCCCCCCCCCAAAAAAAAGCATGGGGAAATCTCCATACGCTGAACTAACCAAAATTAACCCCATGGCACTACAACCCTGAATGGTCTTGGCCTACCAAGCGACCGATGCTCAGCCCGAAGGCCTGCAGGTTACCAGGTGTCCTGTGGTCATCACGACGAATCCTCTCGGCCGTTATTCTTGGCTTTCTAGACCGGGTCCGCTATCTCACCGTCAGATAGCTCTTCAATTCTAATCACGTAGGCTGAGAGGACCACAAAGCAGCCCTCGATCCCGGTAAAAATCCCTGATCTGGCCGGGTATCGAAACCGGGGCCTGCGGGTAAGAGACACGCTGGCTACCCTATACCACGGGGCCGGCCTCAATATGTTGTTTACAATATAAAGTGCGAGTTGCGGAGTTGTGATGATAACAGCAGGCTCAATTGCGTATTGCCATTCACAATAGAGTTGGGAAGTTTTCATTATAATGGCAGGCACCGTTGCCTACTGCCGCGGTCACAATCGATTTGGGGAGTTTTCGTAACATTGGGCAGACCCCTTTCCTAATTCCAGACACATTCTTTTGTAGAGTTTTTATTATAATGGCCACTTTCCTAATGCCAGCGAGCTTACTGCCAGTCACACCGACTTGTTGAGTTTCCATTATAATAGCAGGTCACTTTGCCTAATTCCAGTCACATTTTAGATGGGTAAATTTGTTTATAATGCGGGCACCCTCGCCTACTGACGAATACAATCGGGTGGGGTAGTTTTGACAAAATTGCTTGCTCCCTTGCCTTCTGGCAGTGAAATTGAGAAGAGAATTATTCATTACAATGATACGCCTTCCTTACTAATGCCAGTTACACGGGAGTTGGAGAAGGACCCCATTATTGATGCCAGTCAGAGTTGATCCAGGAAGTATTGATTACAATAGCAGACGCCCTCCTGCTGACAGTTACTATTGATTTGAAAACTATTAATTATAGTGACAGACACACCCTTTCTAGATCGCTACAAATCGACTTCAATGAATATATATAGATAGACATACGAAAGTATATACACGTTTACAATACTGCAGACTTACATTTACAGATTAACTGATGCTAAACGTACGTCATATCGACAAACGGATTGCACAATAAGACGCCCCCTTTAGTGATCTAAATGTTGATCCTATGGCATTTTCTCGTATCTCCTTTACTTATGTGTTAGACTGAGTTAGAAACGTTGAATAGGATGAAATTTGGGTACGGATTTCACACACTGCATTACTTTTCGGATACTTATGTGACAGCTAGAAACATAAAATTTGGCACACATGTGGCTACTGGGTGGGCCAATATTCACCCTGAATTTAGAATTCAATCATTCTATGTTTACCATAAGTGTGTCAAACTATGAATTATACGTGTAAAAAGTACACAATTTGCGTACAATCGGGAAATACAGCCAAATCTAACTTATAACAGGTACAGATACGACAAAAAGTCATAGGATCAAAGTTGTAGATCATATCAAATTGAATCGAGGTTGTGCATTCCGTTTTGTGTTACGACTTACCGTTTAGCCTCGAAATATCTCGAAACGAAGGTTTGCACAATAATTAAAATTGCCTCCATATTTCGATATTTTCCGGGTGTAAAAAATGAAAAATTGAAATATCTTGAAATTTTCCCGTCTGTTACAGGCTAAATCCTATAATTTTACCAAATTTCAATTTTCTAGCTCGTCTTGCAGATTGTGCCGCCATCTTGATTTGGAGGAGGGGGTAAAACTAAGGACTTTCAGGAAACTTAATCATAAAAAAAAATATGCAGATGGTCATTATTACACCTGAAACAGATAACTGGACGAAACTTTCGCCAGAATAGTCAATGTACGACACCTAATGTGCACTGCGACTAAGCCTGTAGAACCGTCCGCTATTGATAACTCCCTTAATAATCCTCCTATCGAATATGTGCATATGAGAAGTTTTAGAACTAGATTTACATTTACCGAGCTTGATAGCTGCAGTCGCGTAAGTGCGGCCAGTATCCAGTAATCGGGAGATAGTGGTTTCGAGTCCTATTGTCGGCAGCCTTGAAGATGGTTTTCCGTGGTTTCCCATGTTCACACCAGGCAAATTCCGGGTCTGTACCATAATTAAGGCCACGGCCGCTTCCTTCCAACTCCTAGGCCTTTATTATCCCATCGTCGCCATAAGACCTATCTGTGTCAGTGCGACGCAAAGCAAAAAAAAAAGAAAAAACCATTAAGGTTGGTAGATTTCCATTCATGGTGTGGTCGTGTGTATTTCATGGGAGAGTAAAATCACTGTCCCGTTTCCTATAAACTGCTAGTCAGTTCTGGAAATTTGAAATGGTATGGACCTTAGAACCTATCTTTGAACAGATGGATGCTAAATATGAAGTTTGGTTAAAATATCTCCATTAGTTCTCAAGTTGTAAGAAATACGCCTTACACGCATCCACTTTTGAGTGAAGTCCGCTGGGACTTGTACTGAAAAACCGCCTGTTAATGATATCTCCGTTATTAATCCTCCTGTCGATATGATGCAGATGAGAAAAACGTTTTAGAAATCGATTTCTTTTAAGGAAGGTAGATTTCCATTAAATTTGGATGTGTATATTTAGTGGGAGTGCAAAATCACGGTTCCGATTTCGTATAAACACCCAGTATAAACACCCAAGGACAACTGGATTTTAAATATCAAGTTTGCTAGAAAAATATCCAGCAGTTTGCAAGTTATAACTATAAGAACTCAGACAAACAGGCAAACAGACAAACGGATGAACAGACACCAAAGCTAAAACATATTATGCATATGGTCATTATTACACCTGAAACGGATAACTGTACGAAAATTTCGTCAAAATAGTCAATGTACAGACACACGGTGGTTACGACTGGATTTATATAGATTTAATCTGTTTACCCTCCAGGGTTGGCTCTCTCCCCCGGACTCGGCGAGGGATTCCACCCCTACCGCCTCAAGGGCAGTGTTCTTGAGCGTGAGACATTCCATCAGGGATACAACTGAGAAGTAGGACCACTACTTCGTCAAGGTGGCCTCACTTGCTATGCTGAACAGGGCCTGGTGGGGAGCATGGGAGTAATGGAACGGACGGGCAAGGAACGGGGTAGGAAGTGGCCGTGATTTTAGGTTATGTGCCATCCCGGCATTTGCCTGGAGGAGAAGTGGAAAACCACGGAAAACCGCTTCACGGATGGCTGAGGAGGGAATCGAACGCCCCTCTACTAACTTGACCTCCCGAGGCTGAATGGACCTCGTTCCGGCCCTCGTGCCACTTTTCAAATTTCGTGGCAGAACCGGGAATCGATCCCGGGCCTCCGGGTGTGACAACTAATCACAGTAACCACTACACCACAGAGACGGACGTCTAAAATTACTAAAGCGTAAAAAAATGAGGGTAATAGAGGACTCGGAAGGCCAGTTACGGTCTATGGAGCGGCCATATGGGACTCGTACCAAACAAGTGTCATCATGAACTAGAGATGGTTTTACATTGTGAAAGGTCACCAAGGTTCGTGCTTAATGATTTCAATCCTAGTCCGTATCCTTGGCTGAATGGTCAGCACAGTGGCCTACGGTTCGGAGCGGCCCTGATTCGATTCCCGGCTGGGTCTGGGATTCTAATCTTATAAATGGTTAATTCCATTTGCTCGGGGACCCTGTGTTTGTGCTGTTCGCAATATTCCTGCAACTCACACACAACACTATACTCCAGTTCAATAACATGCAGCTTCCTATACTCGGTAGATGATATGGCGTATGACTTTTGGTGCCGGTAGTGTCCGAGGACAAGTTCCGCTCGCCAGATGCAGGTCTTTCGATTTGACGCTCGTAAGCGACCCGCGCGTCGTGATGAGGATGACACAATGATGAAGACGACATATACATCCAGACCCGAGCCGGCGGAATTAACCAGTTATGGTTAAAATACCCGACCCTGCCGGGAATCGAACCCGGGACCCCTGTGACCAAAGGCCAACACGCTAACCATTTAGCCATGGAGCCGGACTACACGGTAATGTCATACACGTTCGTTGGGGGGCTGCTTAACAGGGGAGAAATTGGAGGCCAAGAAAAGGAAGATTTTGAGGAAAATCTTGGGTCGAGTCAAAGACAACGGTGAGTTTAGGAGACGGCACAACCAGGAGTTGTACTCGCATGGGGAGAAAAGGATCACTTTTTATGGTCACATGGCCCGAATGAAGTCAACACAGTTAACCAACCGCATTTTCACTTTCCTCCAAGAGAAAAAGGCAAAGGGGGCATGATTCAGTGAGGTACAGAAAGATCTGCAGGAGATTGGGATCTCATTTGAAGATATCCAGGAGCGTGTCCCACTTAAGAAAAACTCCAAGTACATCAGAGTTTCCAACCAAAGCCGAAGATGAAAACTGGAAAGGCATGGACGCACACCGTATACGAATGAAGGAATACTGGACCAACATTAAAGGTCAAGGGAAACAGTTGAAATGGAGTGGTCCTTAGTTGGCCGAAACGGAACAAGAAGAATTATTCTTTCTTTCTTAATCTGCTTACCCTCCAGGGTTTGTTTTTCCCTCCGACACGAACACATCGAAGGTTTTCAGCGACACAAGGATGGAAAAGGCCTTAGTGGCCGTGGCCTTAATTAAGGTATAGCCTAGTGTGAGAATGGGAAACCACGGAAGACAATCTTCAAAGCTATTGGACTCGAATTCCAACGCTGTTTGTGGCCCATTCCCTTATTTTCCTGTCTTTCACCATCATTCTTCCTAGAGTCGGAACTCTTCCTTTTTTTCTCTGGTTATAGTTAATAGAGAAATGCTATCTAACTGCGCTTGCATTCGGGAGATAGTGGGTTCGAACCCCACTGTTGGCAGCTCTGAACATGGTTTTCCGTGGTTTCCCATTTTTAGATCAGACAAATAATGGGACCATATCTTAATTAAGGCCACGTCAGCTTCCTTCCCACTCCTAGCACTTTCCTCTCCCATCGTCGCCATAAGACCTATCTGTGTTGGTGCGACATAAAGCAACTTGTAAAATAAAAAAAGAAAAAAAGAAAGAAAGCTATCTAACTGAACTTCCATTTAAAATAGTAACCGCAACCTCGCTGATGTTGTAGTGTGAAAAATGTAGAGTGAAATAATGATCTTAATAACCATAAAGACGGATAAAACTCTGCTGATGCTGCGTTCATATTTTATTTAGTTATTTAGAAAGATTTAATCATTTTCTTTCTTTCTCAATCTGCTTACCCTCCAGGGTTTGCTTTTCCCTCGGACTCAGTGAGGGATTCCATATCTACCGCCTCAAGGGCGTGAGTCATTGGGTCGGAGGATACAATTGGGAGGATGACCAGTACCTCGCCCAGGCGGCCTCACCTGCTATGCTGAACAGGGGCCTTGGTGGGGGATGGGAAGAGGAGAAGAGATAGACAACCGGGCGAGTTGGCCGTGCGCGTAGAGGCGCGCGGCTGTGAGCTTGCATCCGGGAGATAGTAGGTTCGAATCCCACTATCGGCAGCCCTGAAGATGGTTTTCCGTGGTTTCCGGTTTCCCATTTTCACACCAGGCAAATGCTGGGGCTGTACCTTAATTAAGGCCACGGCCGCTTCCTTCCAACTCCTAGGCCTTTCCTATCCCATCGTCGCCATAAGACCTATCTGTGTCGGTGCGACGTAAAGCCCCTAGCAAAAAAAAAAAAAAAGAGATAGACAAGGAAGAGGGAAGGAAGCGGCCGTGGCCTTAAATTAGGTACCATCCCGGCATTTGCCTGGAGATGAACTGGGAAACCACGGAAAATCACTTTGATGTGGGAATCCAACCCATCTCTACTCAGTTGATCTCCTGAGGCTGAGTGAACCCCGTTCCAGCCCTCTTATCACTTTTCAGATTTCGTGGCAGAGCCGGGAATCGAACCCGTGCCTCCGGGGGTGGCAGCTAATCACACTAACCACTACACCACAGAGGCGGACTTTAATCGTTTTCCTCAAGAAAACCAATAGTAGTATTGACGAGAACATTATTAACGATACTGTCAGTTCATTTACCTTCAACCCTTATTTCTCCAACATTCTTATACATTTCACTTATCTCTTTCTAACAGACTCTATTCTCCAATGTAATATTGTAACGTTGTAGAGAAATCGTATCGTACAAACTAGTTAGCTATTTTCTTTCTCCCAATATTAAAGCTTCATAAACACAGTTAACTGGCGCCAGCAAAGAGGAAGGTTTTCAAAGTGATGAAGTCAAAAGCGATAGCGTCTTGCTATTCCTTTACTATTACGTTAGAATGTTAAACCTTGTGTTTCTAGATCTCTATTTATGCTGCTGTTACAGCGTTTACATCATCTAAAGAGGTCCTTCTTTTTCTTCAGAGTTTGTGAAGTTGTATACTATTTGGAGCACAGAGTAGTTGAAGTTTGTAGAAGTTATCAGGGTCCTTTCTTTAGAGTTTAATGGGATATTACTTCGCAGGGTGGAAAGGAGTTCCGTCTAACTTATACAGAACGTATTGTCGTTCCTGTGATCTCGATTTTTAAGTAGTACTCTTCAAACATGTACCAAATATAACATTTCTCTAGAATGGACACATTATTATTTATCTAATAATAATAATAATAATAATAATAATAATAATAATAATAATAATAATAATAATAATAATAATAATAATAATAATAATAATAATAATAATAATAATAATCGTGTTCAGAACAAATCCTGAACCTAAAGCCAATCCTAAGACATTAGAGAATTTGTCCCTACCGTCGGCTGATCTGAGAGTGATTTTTCGTGGTTTTCCATTCTCCTGCACTAATGCGAATGCTGCGATAGGTTATTTTATAGGCTACAGCTGTGCACAAACGCAAGGCATCAGGTCTGTATGGTCTGACAACGTGGTTAGCTGGTTCGAGTCCCGTTGGTGGAAAACAGTTTTACCGACAGAATGTTGGTCGGTAGGGTAGGAGAGGTTGTGGTATACAATTTATAATCACTAGATTGCGTGTCAAATGCTTCGATCCAGTTTCATACCTGTCCGCAATTTTCATACGGAGTGAAGGTATATGATGCTGTTGATGGCGATCGTCCGTCAGATGGGCGCGTTAATCCTTGAGCAGCTGAGTTTCAACCTCTGTCTACCTCATTATCATCATCCCATCCCGGATTCGCAGGCCACCCTTCGACGCCAAATACAAAGACCTGTACCAAGCGAGCTGAACTTGTTCTCAGGTACTTCCTGTACTAAAATCCGTACATTAATGAATATTAATTCAACTCCCGACTAATATTACATGTCGTCGTTGTGCCTGTAAAACCACTATGTGAAATATTGTTACGATAAAACTCTGTCCGTTTTATTACTCCGATTTGTTTGACGATAACCCAATAAATACTCGCACACACAAAATTCTGATTAGCCTTGTATGAGCCACACTTACTAATTACTATTTACAAGTCTCTCTTTTCCTTGTGACACAGCAGGCGGTCCAACCCGTTGCTATTACCTGGGGACGGCTAGTCCTTACTTTCACTTCCCCAGAGTCCAGTCACCTCATACAGCAACTGTGTGTAGATTGCTAGGTTTGAACACAGGGCTACGGGCTACACAACACACGATGGCAGTCCAGTAATTCACAGATTCCCATGCAGTGAAAAAACCAAACAGCGACAGGTCAGCAGTATTCAACAGCAAGACGATAGTCACAACAGCAAATCGTGTCCAATTACCCTCACAGCCACGACAGCGGCGATAATCAGTTTATGGAACTATATAAACACACAGTACTCTCAGGTAGTACACAGTCGTCCGTTCAGCATGCGTCTTCAGTCTAGCCACTCCCTCGACACTCCGATACCACCAACAACAACAGCTCCTCGTTCAGACCTCGGTGGGACAGCCAGCACCTCTGTCGCCCTCAGCCAAGCCATCGAACCCTAACACACTGAGTCTCACAGTGACTCCACACCGGAGTCCAACACTGACCCCGAGTCAAACACTGACTCCGAGTCCAGCACCAGCTGACTGTCCGCGGCTAGCCTCCCTTTTTATAGCTCGGGTGATGTGAAGCAGAATATTCATGAGGTGGTTAGAGGCGGAACATTATCGTTGAATCGCCAAGAAATTCACAGCTAAGGGAGCCGATGAGAACAATACACGGAAATGCCGGCCATGTCCTCCAAGCCGTCTGGGAGTTCCCCGGTCGGCTGATTCAGTAGTCTCTTCCAAGTAGTACCGAAAGGGGCCAACGCAGGGCTGTCACGTAACAATATTTTAGCTAAGAACTTTGTCCGATAAGTACCTGTCATCTAAGGTTCAATATTGTGCGAATATTGTCAAGGCATTCTCGCTCGTCATAATGCGCTATATGTGCTGCGGGTCAGTGCAAATGAAAATGAAAATCCACAGCCTGTTTCCAGTCATTCGACCGGGTCAGGAAATTGAATGAATGAAGTCCCCATCGAGCGGCGAGGATTGAAATTGTGCCGGTTGCCGAAGCCTGTCGCACTCCTCTGGGGTAATGATTAATGACTGACGGATGAAATGATATTGGTGAGTGTTGCTGGAATGAATGGTGACGGGGAAAACCGGAGTACCCGGAGAAAAATCTGTCCTCCCTCCACTTTATCCAGCATAAATCTCACATGAAGTGACCGGGATTTGAACTAGGGAACTAAGCGGTGAGAGACCGGCGCGCTGCCGCCAGAGCCACGGTGGCAGTACTGCGGGTCAGTATTCTCCAAAAATATTATCACATAACGGTTTTCACATGCGCAAGGACGATATTTAACATTTTATCCTTGTTCTTATTCTGATAAGTTCGTGGGTCTGTGCACAGGAGATGCTTACAACGTAGTTGAGATTATCTTCGCTCTTAATGCTCGTACATACACCATTTCCAGTGTAGAGCAGTCCGAACTTTGTGGAATGTTGAAATTACGATCGACCACATTCATCATTCTAGCTGATGGACAAGCTGGAAGGGCATGTCTGAATAATTGAAACGAGCATACCAGCGACTTGCAGGCTACAGTTCAGGAATCGTGTAAATGTGAGAAACCAGTTGCTTTTTGTTCTTCAGATTAATTAGAAGTTCTCATTACAGTGTCTGATACTTAGTAAAGGTGACTGAGAAAGTGGAGTTATAATTAAGAATCAATATGCAGAGTCTTTTACGGATAATCGTGCTAAGTCATGGACGACGAAAGAAATAGTTCGCGGCGTGAACACGCTCTGAGCATTCTTCTGTAACTTAATCTTTTTAAAATTATTAATTAATCCGTTTACCGTACAGGGTTTGTTTTTCCCACGGACTCAGCAAGGGATCCCACATCTACCACCTCAAGGGCAGTGACCAGGCGCGCGAGACGTTTAGTCGGGAGATACAACTGGGGAGGAGGGCCGCCTCGCCTGCTATGCCGAATAAGGGCGTTGTGGGGGATGGGGAGAATGGAAGGGGTAGATAGGGAGAAGGAAAGGAAGTGGCCGTGGTTTTAAGTTAGGTACCATCTCGGTATTTGCCTGGAGGAGAAGTGGGCAACCATAGGAAACCATTTCGAAGGTAGCTGAGGCGGGAATCGAACCCCCTCTACTCAGTTGAATTCCAAAGGCTGAGCGGACCACGTTACAGTCTTCATACCACTTTTCAATTGTCGTTACAGAGCCGGGGATCGAACCCGGTTCTCTGGGGGGTGGTAGCCAATCACACTAACCACCACACCACCGAGGCGGACTTTTTGAAATACAGGGTGTATTTAAACATTTAGGATGGTAATATAGTAGGCGAGAGTGAATCAAGGTGTCGTAAAGCTAATGCAGTGAGCTCGCAGTTGCGATCAGCAGTATTCTGTAAGAAGGAGGTCAGCTCCCAGACGAAACTATCTTTACATCGGTCTGTTTTCAGACCAACTTTGCTTTACGAGAGCGAAAGCTGGGTGGACTCGGGATATCTTATTCATAAGATGGAAGTAACATACATGAAAGTAGCTGGTACAAACAGGTGGTAACAATGGCAGGAGGGTATTCGCAATGAGGAGATAAAATTTCATTTAGGAATGAACTCAATGGATGAAGCTGTACGCATAAACCGGCTTCAGTGGTGGGGTCATGTGAGGCGAATGGAGGAGGACAGGTTACTTAGGGGAATAATGGACTCTGTTATGGAGGGTAAGAGAATTAGAGGGAGACCAAGACGACGATGGTTAGACTCGGTTTCTAACGATTTAAAGATAAGAGGTATAGAACTAAATGAGGCCACAGCACTAGTTGCAAACAGAGGATTGTGGCGACGTTTAGAAAATTCACAGAGACTTGCAGACTGAACGCTGAAAGGCATACCAGTCTTTAATGATAATGTATGTATGTATGTATGTATGTATGTATGTATGTATGTATGTATGTATGTATGTATGTATGTATGTATGTATGTTTGTATGTATGTATGTATGTATGTAACAAATGTCGGGGTGGGGGAGGGGTGATTTGTGGTATAAAAAATAAAAATAAAAATGTCGCTATGAGCATATGACCTACAATTAGTTGTAACTGAATCACATAATTACTTAAGTATCACATCCGTGTGGGGTAATAAAATGAGGTTTCGTAACCGTATATGTCCAAACTACAAAATTATGACTTACTAGTGTGGAAAAGTTCTCTGTAGTGTGATTAGCTGCCACCACCGGAGGCCCGAGTTCGATTCCCGGCTCTGCCAAGAAATCTGGAAAGTGGTACGAGAACTGAAACGGGGTCCTCTCAGCCTCGGGAGGTCAACTGAATAAAGGAGGTTCGATTCCCATCTCAGCCATTCTCGCAGTGGTTTTCGTGGTTTTCCACTTCTTCTCGACGCAAATCCCGAGGCGATACCTAAATTAAGGGCACACCTACTTCCTTCCCTGTTCGTTGTCTATCCCTTACAATCTTTCTCATCCCCCCACAAGGTCCCCGGTTCAGCATAGCGGGTGAGGCGGATTGGGAGAGGTACCGGTCCTCCTTCCCAGTTGTATCCCCGAGCAAATGTTTCACGCCATAAAACACTGTCCTTGAGGTGGCAGAGGTAGGATTCATCGTTGAGTCCGGGAAAAACCAGCTGGGGGGTAAATGGATTAAAAATATAGGTATGGGACTGTATAGAGTAAAAGTAAATATTTTTTTTCACGTGGCTTTACATCGCACCGACACAGATAATTCTTATTGTGACGATAGGATAGGAAAGACCTAGGAGTTAGGAAGAAGTGGCCATAATTAAGGTACAACTCCAGCATTTGCTTGGTGTGAAAATGGAAAACCACGGAAAACCATCTTCAGGGCTGCCGACAGTGGGATTCGAACCCATTATCTCTCGTATGCAAGCTCACACCCACGCGCCCGTAACCGCACGGCCAACTCGCCGGGTAAAAGGTAAGTAATAATTAAGCTCGACAATAATTACAATTTTAGCACCTTGTACGGTTTTGTTCGTGTTCTTTCCATTGTGGCTACTCCAACCACTACTCTTATACCTTCATCTCCTTCACACAATATACATAACATTTGTTTGAGCGCCAGTTGCTTTTTAAATAAAAACAACAAAATTTGTTAGAGCATACCTCTTAGATCAATTATCTCAAGGCGTGAGGTGATAAACTCACATATTTGGCAATATACAGGGATATGGATCAGGACAATATTAAATTACTGTTGCATTTCCACAATTGAGGATTGTACATGGAACTGGAATCACTTATTATAATTAAAATAAAACTGAGTTTATGACTATAATTTACGTCACAATGAACAAGCATTGACGTCTTTTAATTTAACAAAAAAATATATCTAGTGAGATTTGCGGTAATATGAAAAAGAAAATTTAATCTAAACAAAAAAACTATTGGCATGAACTTGAAGTGAGATGTGATATCGCTGCTGATTACATTCTTCTTCATGTTATGAATGCATAACATGTCTGATGCTTTAATTACCTGATGTCTGCATACACCGCTGTTGAACTTGAAATTCCTGGGAAAACCTATGAGCTGAAGTCGGGAGCCGTCTGCTGTTATCTTCTTATATAACAATGAGTTGGCCTACATACCATGTACGCGTGTATGGAGCTCCAATGTAATTACGTCCACTCAATATATTATAAGAAATTGGAAAATATTATTGAAACATCTTGTGAAGTCCATCCTCACAAGAAGATGATGTTTCTTTATCAGCATAGCACCCGTCTTTGCTCGGATACAACCATCACTTGTAGACCTCCTCGATTATTACTTCTTCAAACACAACTCTTAGCTCTGACCCTCACTCTAAGACCACTTCTTCCATTTGATACATCTGACTGATACATATGATCTGATAGATATGATACCTCTCACCACCGTTGCATTGACTTTTATAACCTCGCGATGACGACTCATCTCCCTACTCTCTGTTCATCCCTTCCAGGGCAACATACAGTAGCTGGCGAATATTGACACTTGGTCGCAATCACGTGTCCACGCACTGATGTCATCAGTCATGTGTCGTATAAGCGTACCCAAGCGGATTACAGTGACTATGCGGCATGAGTCACCGGAAAACCTACTTGCACATAACTTTCTCAGTTAAACATAGCCTAGCTTGCAAAATACTCTGCCAACACATCTGCCTAGAGTTACAAGCCACAGCATGACTATATCAAACCAACAAATCTCACTTACTAATATACAGCATAATTACAAACATATTCACTTAACCTATGATTAAATACAATAATATGCGCGATACCTAATTATTACAGTCTAAATGATAAGAAACAGAATATAAAATCTAATGAATCGGGTTAATAATAATGATGATGATAATAATAATAATAATAATAATAATAAATACTGAATAGAATCTGTAACCCTGTTGTACGGTTACAACATATTGTATATTTTCTAGCTGGCAGTATTTCTGTTCGTTGATACGTACACCGCAGTGCATTCCTTTCAAATTATGTTTGTTTGTTTGTTGGTTGGTTTGTTTGTTAGTTTATTGTTTGGCTCTATTAGGTATATGTCTGATTGCCAATAAACTGAATACTCTCTCCTCAGTTTCTGACCGGGCGAGTTGGCCGTGCGGTTATGAGCGCGCAGCTGTGAGCTTGCATCCGGGAGATAGTGGGTCGAACTTCACTGTCGGCAGCCCTGAATATAGTTTTCCGTGGTTTACCATTTCCATTCCAGGAAAATGCTGGGACTGTACCTTAATTAAGGCCACAGTCGCTTTCTTACCACTCCTAGCTCTTTCCTATCCCATCGCCGCCAAAAGGCCCAGTTGTGTCGATGCGACGTAAAAAAACAAAAAACGGACAATGTACGCTCAAAGTGTCTGCCATGACAAGCCTCAATAGGACAGGTGAACCCACTCGAAGACACCTACTGTAGGTCCTCCTAGACACTTGCAAAGGCGTTATCAGTACGCTGTTCCATGTCGTTGATGATAACTGCAGTAACGTGCACCACACCTTTCAGGTATTCCCACAGGTATAAGACCAGGGGCAGGCCAAGCACTGGATCTCGACATCCGATCCACCACGTTGAGAAGGTGCTATTCAAAAACCGAATTCTTAGAATTCTGCAACAAGAGGACTAGATCAATGACAGACTATGCGTCCAATGGTGCAAGTGTTAAATTGTTATAACACCTTTCACTAATGTATGGCTATTTTGCTGCAATAAATGTTTTATTTATTCAAAAACCGAAGGATATGCTAACTAGGGGCACTGTATCCTCATCATGCATGAGCCAAATGGTGCAATGAATTGCTAGGGGGCACATGTTTCAGCAATATGGACAGCGTATCCCTCAAGAAGGTCAGATAGGCTGGCCCATTCAGTCGTCGGGGTAGCCTACTCTATATGTGCCAATCAGTTGATCATGTATAATACCACACCACACATTGCTTCCAAAGTGGTGTTGGATGATTAGCGACAACAGTCCCATGGGAATTTTCAACTGCCCACATATATGTGTTACGCAAATGCGGCCTCGTCTGTGAACAACACGGACGATAGAGGACAAAAACGTCAGTATGGTGGTAGCCATATGCAAACTTGTACCTATCTACCAACGCATTGTTGGACTTATGAATCGCTTGATGTTAAAAGGGGACTTTTGACAATTTCTGAATTTCACACGAGAACAAAAATGAACTGTCTAGAGAGAGATTATCCACCTGATAGCCACCCAAATTAGGGGATCAAAAGATAGGCCTCCTAATCAGTTCATACGATTAATACTTATTTTATATGGTGTTCGGATTATGCAGGGCTTGAAATGGAAAACGTCGATCTATATTTTACGCTTCTGTCAGTGCATGTTGCCTGTACTAATGCACACTTCAGTACACGAAAATACAAAATTCAATTGATAGATTATGACAAAGTTACTTTTGGAGTGAACGTCGGATATTTGAATACCAACTTCCACACAAAACTCACAAATAATTACAAAATAGATTGATTACTTTTGAAATAAATAAATCCAATTGTCAGTATGAATGGTGAAGCTATAAATCCAAACTTAATAGTAATTTGAAAATTAAGTACAATATCAATGCAAGAATCATTAGAATACAGACAATTCGCATAACAGCAGTTCAACGTAATGAAATAACAGCGAAAACAATACTGATATTATACACATCTACAGCAGATGTCTCTATTTAACGTCACACGGAGATGTCACAAGCACGGTACAGCCTTCGTGTGGAGAGCAGAGGTCTCCTTTCAACACCAAACAGTGGCTCTCCCTATCATCTGTAGTATCGCATCAAAACCGAACTTTTCGTAAAGCCTGCAGAAGTCCCCTTTCAACATCAAGCGGTTCATATGGGGATAGGGACATTATTCCTTTTTTGATACCAGCAATCATCATTCCCCTCTCCCCCGCCATCGTTCGTTGCAAATGTTTGGATACACGTGGTATCTATCAGTGTAAAATTAGAAGCATTGGTATCAAAGATAAACGTTTAGAAAAACTATTTTCTGAAAAGATATCTTACAGATTTTAAAGTATACTAGCAATCACCTGCGGGCTCCGCCCACATTGTATCACGGTGTTCATGTTGCCAAGTTTCGAGGCAGTGGAATAATATGTATGAACTGTTGTGGTAATAGAATGTAATATTACATCAACAAACATTGTGAAAATATAACCAAAAATGAAAATGGAATTACATTTGTTTCTCTGCAGCTTATTGAATTTTTATACTTATTGCGAATTATTGATATCGACCTGTAATTTTATACATTTTTCTAATCGCGAAATCATTAATCAGTCACACCAAAGGGGGCGTAAATGTATAAATTCCTCGTAGTTCCAACCTTGAAGCAAGATACATATAACTGACCATGAGGTAAACACGGAGTTTTAAAATTAATTCCTGCTATGATTTTCCGTAATGATGGAGTTGAGGTGAAAGATTCAAAGCAGCCTTTCCAATTGCTGCATTTTACGGTTATGGTGAAGATATTGTCAAAAGGAAATAGTTGCAGGATTGCTTTGAAATTTACTTACATGTGTTCAGAATTTAATTTTGCAGGTAATCATTCGGTTGCTTTATTTATTTTAAAAATACATAAATAACGAAAATGTAATGCGCGTAAGGAATCATTTGATATTTATTGAGCTGATGTTAGTTTTCCAGGGAATAAATCGCTAGATTGTATGATAGATATTCCTTGCTATTTTTAGTGCCATGTTGTATCGTAGAGTAAAATCCGCCACATGTAAACGAACATTTCATGCTAATTATTAGAACTGAGGCTAATTTTTGAGAGAAAAAATCGCTATGTTGTATCATAGAGCAAAATGCGGTGAAGTACCAACGAAGAATTTAGTCCTGTACCTTTGTATGAGATTTGATAATATTCCTTGCTATTCGAATTTCCATGCTTTTGGTGTGTTCAGCCTATTCCCTAAGAGCTTTGGTATCAAAATGGCGTCAATACATAAAATCTTCTTCATGTATACTATATGCGGTATTATGGCCAACTTGATTAAATCTTTGACGACAGTCGTCTTTGAGTCAGCAAGGAGTGCGGATGTGCTGAGTGGAGCGCGGATCAATGGGCAACACGTTGGCACAATGCAGGATAGCGATTGGTAGCTGGAACTGTGAAATGGTAAGTAGAAAGGAGAGAAGAGTGAAGCTGAAGGGTGAAAAAGGGGGATGATGGCTACTCTACTGGTGGCGGCGGTGTTGGCGGTGCTTTTAATAATAGGGGAAAGTTATGGGAAGGGGGCCATCAGAGTGAAATCATTATCTACATTGATGGCGGACATTGTGATAAGGAATTCGAGCAATTTAAAATGAGAGAAAGTGTGGATAAGAAGGGAGATGAGCATAGAAGCCATCGAGGAGAACAGAATACTAAACAGACATCTAAGGGAGGCAAAAAACAAGGCCTTAAAGCATATATTAGAGGGCAGCAATTGGTGGTTCGAGACGGCAGATGAACACGTATATGGGTGGTGGGCCGGCTAAAGAAACTTGATGAAGAACATCAACAGCAGCAGAAAGAGACCTTGACGGCAGAGGGAGAAGCGACGAAGGGCACAAGGAGAAGTGGCAGTGACGTAGAAGAGAGTGAAATTACGGAAGTAAGCTAAGTCCACATCATATCAGATGCAGGAAGTAGAGAACTGCTGAACAGCAACCAGATGGTCGGGAATGCGGAGACCTTGAAGAGCCAGCACAACGCAGAGGTGGATGAAGCAAATAATGTGTCATGAGTGGTGCTGAGTGAAGTGAAAGGGGTGAATGAAGGCAATAGGAGGCAGGGTAATGATTCATCCTCACCGAGTAAAAGGAACACAGAAAGTAAAATGGAGAGGAGACAGGTGCTGAATAAAGAAAGATCATTAAGTTTGAAAGATTCATGGGGAAGGAAAAAAGGCGTAGGCACGGAGAAAGGGAAGGCGGAGGAGAAGAAGGAAGAAAAGGAAGAGGAGAGAGATGGAGAAGACTTGCAAGGAAGAGTGACAAGGAGTAGGGGTGGAAGTGGAGAAGCACAGAAGCAGAGAGGGGGAGGGAATAAATAACTACATATGACGATAGGTTTGCGGAATATTGAGGGGTTGATAGGGAAGCTAGGGAACAAAGAAATTGAGAAATTAGTAAAGGGGTTTGAGATAATTGCCCTAGTGGAAACTTGGTTAGGGAAAGGGGTAGAAATTGAATGGGACGGGTATAGAGTAGTCAACGTGATAAGGAAAAAATGGGGAAGATGGGAAGAAACCGTGGTGGGATAACAGTTTTAATAAAAAACGAGTTAGCGTGGAGGGTAGAGAGGATACAGAATGAGGTAGAGGGGGTGGTGTGGTTTAGAATTAAAATGGGAAGTGACGCGAAGGAGGCAATTTGTCTGGCTGTATTATATAATAGTCCTAAGGATTCAGTTTATGCGAATAAAAATATTTTGAAGAACTGATTGAAGAAATAAAAAAATAAAGGGCTGTATGTGGAAGATGGCATGATTTTTATGGGGGACTGGAATGCAAGAGTGAGTAATAGGGTACCAGGTTATCGGAGGGAGGATACCGAAATGAGAGGGTATAGAAGAAGGAGTAAAGACAAAGGTATACACAGTTATGGAGTAAGGTTTTTAGAGCTATGTGCTATAGAAGCATTATATATTTTAAAAGGATGGATGATGGGAGACATTAGGGGGGAATTGACATACATCACATCGAATGGAGGGAGTGTAGTAGATATAGTTTACCAGGGGCAGTGTTTGATCCCTTTTTCAAAATCTGTACAGATATTCAAGAAGAGAATAAACAGCAACAGAGAAAATAAATGAAATGTTAGCGGGCATTCGACCAGTGCAGGTTAATATAAATTAAAAAAAATGTGTGTGAATAAAATAATTCCATCCCCTGGTCTAAGGACTTGGACAGCCAAAGTAGGGGACTGCCTGTAGGGGTGAAGTACAGTGGGGACTTCGAGGGCACTGGGACCGCTACGGTAGCTGTGAAGGCCCTTCAGGAACTCTGAAAAGTGGTGGCAAAAGGGGCTCTGGTTAAGACGCAGCAGGTCGTTATGCCACTTAGGTTCCAGAATGGGTAAAGAAAAAAAGTAAATAAATGCAATGTAAATTTTAATCTTATACCAGTTGTACAGTATCATTTGAAGTAATTCCACATACTGTATATCAGTTGACTATATTTGTAAGTAGTACAGGAGATATAATAAGTAGAATTTTGTAAACAATATAAATTTATTAAGGATGAGCTGTGTGTTTAATAGAAAAAATTGTTAGCGTAAATTGTATAATATTGTATTATAGGAAAATTTTCTTCTCTTGTTAATTTAACATTTATTGCTTGACAATAATGTATTTTAGTGTACCATTTGCCACCGAGGTAGACACCTCATTTGCAAATAAAGAGATTTTGATTTGATTTGATTTGATTTGATATAGGAGTAAGCACGGAAACAGCGTTAAGTAAAATAATAAGCTTTGAGGTGTCAGAATGTGGGACAACAGAACACATGCCCATTAAGATAAAACTAAGAGATGAGGATGGTGAAGTGAAGAGAGGGGTAGGAAAAAGGGAGAGGTATAAGGAGGGATGGAAGTATATTTGGAATGATACTACGAGTGAGAAATTGAGATTAGAGTAAAAAGAGAAGGGAGATAGTATAAGGGTAGAAATTGAAAGGGCGCTGGAAGGAGATGATATGGATAAAGTTCTAAAATTAATAGAACTCCCAGTATGGAAGGTGGGAAAGAAAGTGAAGATAAGAGAAGGGAGAGACAAAAACAGAGTCATGGGGTGGTTTGATTAAGACTGTAAGAGGAAACGAGAGGCTGTAATGACAGCTCTAGTGGAGTTTAAGAAGGGAGGGAAACAAGAAAAGAGGGAGAAATATTGCGAATTAAGAAGAGATTACAAGAAGTTAGTGAACGAGGAAAAGAAATGCTGGAAAGAGGCGGAAGCTGAAAGAATAAACGGATATTGCAAGGAGAAAAGATTTGAGAGGATTTGGGAAGCGATAAATAAGATAAAAGCGAATGAGGCCAACGGGGAAGGGAATGATTATATGGGAAATTGAGTGGGTAGGGTATTTTAGAGGTCTTTTGGGTGGGAGGGGAGACTGGCATGGGGAAATGGGCAAGACTTGTATTGTAATAGAACTAGAAGCAGGAGTACAGATACTAGATGAGGAGATAACAAGACAGGAAGTAATTAAGGTGTTAAGTAAAGTAAGAACAAATGCACTAGGTGGGGCGAACGGTATTACAAATAGAGTATGGAAGGAAGTAGGGGCAAATGAACCGATGTAGAAGGTGATGGTTAAATTTTTAACAGGATCTGGGAAACGGCGAAATTTCCTAGTGTGTATATTATGTCCAATATATAATAATTAATATATAATAAAGGGAGTCGAAGTGATCCTAGTAATTATAGAGGAATAACACTCCTTGACTCGTTGTCGAAGGTGTGTACAGGAATTCTAGCCAATAGGATTACAAATTGGGCAGATGAGTATGAAAGGATATCGGAGTATCAAAATGGGTTTAGGAAAAGGAGAAACACGGTGAATAATGTGTGGATTTTGGATAATTTAATTAGGAAGTATGTGAAGATAGCAGGGATGAGATTACATATAGCAGCAATAGATTTAGAGAAAGCCTTTGATGCAGTGAATCGGGAGGCGCTATTTACTAGATTAAGGGATATTGGGTTATCGAAGAAAATGAGGATGGCAATAGAAGGAATATATGAGAAAGTACTGGTGATGTTTAAATTACAGGGGGATGGGTTGAGTAAGTGTATTGAGTCGAAGAGGGGTGTGAGACAAGGTTGTAAGCTGTCACCGATATTATTTTTACTGTTTATAAATAATATATTGGACAGACATGGTGGAGAGAGATGGCAATGTCCCTGGATAGGAAAGCGGGAGATACCGGACCTGCTATTTGCAGACGATTTATTGATCTTGGCACTAACAGCAAGTGGATTGCAAAGAGGGTTAGAAGAGGTTTTGGAATATACTACAAGATTGGCTCTTAGAGTAAATGTACGGAAGACGCAGATAACGGTATGTAGGAAAAGGAAAGCGAGGAAAGAAAAGAAATTTTGGATGGTAGAGCAGGAAAAAATCAGACCAGGAAAAATTGAGTATTTAGGTGTAATAATTAGTAGTAACGGATCATGGAAGGATCAGGGCGGAAGGGCCAAATTTAAGGGGAGGTGAGCACTTGCAGCAGTGGGATTATTAGAAAATAAATTCCCAGATATAAAGTACAACATTCGGAGAATGGTGTTCCAATCACTGGTAAAAGGAAAAATATTATATGGGGTAGAAATTTGGGGATTGGAGGAGGGTAGGAAGGAACTAAACCAAGTGGTGGCAAAATTTAGTAAGATTATGATGGGTGTTCCAGACTTTACTGCAAATGTGGGGACTAGATTAGTATGTAAATAATCGATAGAAATTACAATAGCTAAGAGGGTGATGAAGTATTAGATGAGATTGGAAGAATGGAAGGGAGGGTATTTAATACAAGAGGTGTACAGGTTCAAAAACGTATGGAAAACGAAGGGTACTGGGTGAATAAGTGTAAAAATAAATTACAAAATTTAGGGTTAGGGGATCTAGGGTGTGCGGGATGGGGGAGAGGAAAGAATGGGTATGGAAAAGGGTAAAAAGGAGAGTAGCAGATATAGAAAGACAGAGTTTAATAATGGAATGTAGGGAAAGAGACTCGCTATCAGTATTAAACGAATTGGTGGAAACAACGAACCCGAGAAACGAATTTGAGGGCAGGAGTAAAAGAGGTTTATACTGGTGGGTGATGGGAGTTCCGAAAAACAGGGAATGGGTAGGTCGAGAAAATAAGGATAGATGTATTTTATGTGGGGAGAGATGGTCGGACCTGCGTATATTTAACCAGTGTAGTGCGTTAGAGGTGATTAAAAAGAAAGTGTTGAATAAGAGAGATAGAAAAAGTAGAAAAGTGTTATAAGATGACATCATGGCTGTACAGAGAGTGGGAAAGAGGTACAAAGAGGTACAAATATATCAAAATATCTAAATGCGGTTAGAGCTAGATTTTTAAAGAAATTAAGGGAATAACATGTGGAATGGTGTTTCAGAGAAATGGGAAGTTAGATTTAGACTAAAGTGTTAGTTTATATATAATGTAAATATAACAAGAAGAGATCTGTATATACTGGTAAAATAATGTATTATAAGAAGAAAATTGTAGATATTGGTAGAAGGTGGTATTAAAAGACGAATAGGTAATATCTAGATAGGGGTGAATAAGATGCAGTCGAATGTGTTATGTTACAGATATTGTAGTGATAATAAGATGAGATTTGTAGATATTGGTATTAGGATATCAGTTGGTAATAGCTAGATAAGGATGGGGAAGAGTTAGATAAATGTGTTATATTATAGATAATGTAGACATAATAAGAAGCAGATTGTAGATATTGGTAAAAGATTGTATTAAGAGATGAGTAGGTAATTGCTAGATAAGTGTGAGGAAGGAACACCTTGTTATAAAGAAATTAGATAGGTGAAAGTAAGTTGAGAGAGGAACTGTAAAGATGTGGTATAATCATTGAGTTGGTAATGTTTAAAGAAATGTGCAATTAGTGAGTGGGTTTTAGACTAAGAGACGTAAATAACGTAGAAGAACTGTGAGAAGTAAGGAAACTGTTGTTGGCAAGTTCGGTGCTGTAAAAAGTGTTCAAATATTAACTGTAGGACATAGTGGAAGAACAGGAGCAATCAGCGTGTAAACTGTAGAGGATAAGATGCAAATAAGATAGAGGAAAGGTAGGATGTGAGAAAGAGAAGACTGAAAGATATGGGATAGGGAATGGGAGGTATAAGAGATAGAAGGGTGGGGAGGGACTGACCCACCCCAAAGTGAAAAGAATAAGCATGTCCGCACGTGGTGAAACAGGAGAGTCAAGGATGGGTGCTGGCAATGTGTAAGGCGACTCGGATACAGTAGGCGGGACAGTAGATAAGAACGTGACGGGTCACATGATGGACTGCTTTCCGCCTCATGTGATTCGCCACGCAAAGAATGGGAGGGAAGCACATTGCCAACTAGGTGTAGGTGGGGGAAGACATCTGACCCTCGAGGCGTGGCAGGCAGTGGTATCACATGCTGGACGGGCAGTTTCCTTACCAGGGCGATACCACGACCAGCCAGTTCTTGTTTTAATTAGATGTAGGTAATGGAATAAATAGTTAGCGCGTTAGAGTAGATGCAGGGGGTGCCCTAATATGCGGTGAGGTTATCCTCCCATGTTAGAGGCGGCTCAGTAGATTTAGTTAGGGGTGGTGCCGTGCATGGTGTCTGCGGGGCACCACTAAATTAGTTAGAGTGTAATTTAGCCATAGAAATTTAGATTAAATTAGTTATAGATTAGTTGTAGTTAAGTAGTTAGTCTAGCTTTGGAATATTTCCTTTATTGCCTTATACCGATGGTTTGTAACTATAGTGGGGTAATAAAGGTGTTATATCTCATATCTCAAATCTTTGACGATATAGCTACCTCTACGACTAGTTAGAATGCTTCATGATCCTTGGTATACATTTTGGTACTGATTAGCGGAAGTGGGTGGTTATGTATAACGAACAAACAAATTTCCTTTTGATTTTATAGATATCGATTTCGGCAAAAAACAAGTATTGCACTATCTATAAGGCAATCCCTATTTATCTGTAACGAAATGTGGTTATCAACACTAGATTTTTTGAAAACCGAGTATTATATCGTGAATGAAGTTTGGCGGATGTTAAGCATTCCAGTTTTGTTAACGTCTTTAAATTCATTCCTATACTTGGGACTTTGTAGAAAACCCGGCGTTAACGAAATCAGAGGGCAGAGTTGCGCGTTGCAGCAGAAAAACTATCATTCACTTCGAAAATAAAATTATACCACATGCTAGTTAAGTAATTAAAAAAATCATTTATTGGGGATATTGATGTCACACGCGGGATGCAGTGGAGCGCGCCGGCATTTTTGTTATCGATTCTTGGCGTTCATCGGCTGTAACTTGGGACTGATTGGATGCATTTCGATAATCAAGATGTCATTTCAAAGCGAATAAGGAGAAAAACCTGTCCTCCCTCCGCTTTGTCCAGCACAAATCTCACATGGAGTGACTGGGAAGCAATAGTATCTCGTATTAATTATTATTATAAGTTGAATAACATGAAATAAATATTAACTATTTCAAAGTAGAATATATTCTTCTTCTCTTTCTACTACAGTTTCTCCAACAGCGTTGGAGGGGTTGCGGGTGCGAACTGTGTAGCACATGTGGATATGGACATGCATTACGTCCGGATGCCCTTCCCGACGCAACATTGTGTAGAGGAACGTAATCACTATTGTGTTTTTCTGTGGTGGTCGGTAGTGTGCTGTGTTGTGTGAATATGAAGAGGAAAGTGTTGAGACAAACACAAACACCCAGTCCCGAAGCCAAAAGAATTAATCAATCAGACGCGATTAAAAACCTCGACCCGACGGGGAATGGAACGTAGGAACCTCTAAACCGAAATTCTTAAGGACTCAAGGAGTCGGACAAATTAGAATATCTTCATGCTAAGTTTTCTGAATACAGTACGAAGAATTTAAAACAAATACGACGTCTGTCTAATAAGTTCGGTGAATGGATCAATATCGCAATGGCCACATGTTATAACACTGCGTGCATGTGAATGTGAATAGAGACACATCACATAGCTTTGTACACACGGAGCTGAAGCAAGTTAGTCTGCTGCGGCCAGTCGAACGTAGTGCGTGTGAAGACTCATGTAATAGTGCAGTGGAGCAACGCATGAACATACATTTTTGCTACAAAATTTGGAAAAACGGCGATGGGGATGTATGCGATGTTGGTGCAAGTTTACGGAACAGAAGCCGTAGGCAGAAAATATTTTTACGACTGGTTCAAACGATTTCGAGTTGGGATGCAAACTCTTGTTGATGCGCCATGTCCAAGCCCACCGTCAACAACCAGAAGTGCAGATTACATCGAGCAAGTGCGACACATGACGGCACAAAATCAGCAACTGTCTCTGAGAAGGATATCAAAGGAATTAGGGATGAGCAACGACAGTGTGAACAGCGTCATTGACAACAATGTGAGCAAGCGAAAGATCTGTTCTTAATTTGTGTCGTGCTCACTGACTGATGATCAGAAGGCAAAACGGATGGAAATCGCTAGAAATTAATTAATAACTGCGAAATTAATGACTGATTTGATAGAAGGCAGTTAGGGTTTAGTAAAAGTTATTCCACTGGAGCTCAATTTGTAGGATTACAGCAAGATATTGGACTCAGGAAGTCAAATGAACTGTATCGTGATTGACCTGTCTAAGGAATTTGATAGGGTGGATCATGGGAGACTACTGGAAAAAATGAGTGCAATTGGACTAGACAAAACAGTGACTGAATGGGTTGCTATATTTCTAGAAAATAGATTTTATAGTATTAGAGTAGGCCCAGCTTCATCTGACCTGTAATATTTAAGACGGGAATTCCTCAAGGCAGTGTTATTCGAATTTTATGTTTTCTTATATGTATAAATGATATGAGTAAAGAAGTGGAATCGGAGATAAGGCTTTTTTGCGGATGATATTATTCTGTATGGAGATAATAAATAAGTAACAAAATTGTGAGCAACTGCAAAATGACCTCGATAATGTTGTGAGATGGTATGGTGATAAACGGGGTTAAAAGTCAGGTTGCGAGTTTCACAAATAGGAAACGCCCTCTCCGTTTCAATTACTGCGTTGATGGGGTGAAAGTTACGTATGGGAATCATTTTAAGTACCTAGATGTTAATATAAGGAAATATCTTCATTGGGTTAATAACATAAATGGGATTGTAAGTAAAGGGTAGAGATCTCTGCACATGGTTATGAGGGTTTTAAGGGTTGCAGTAAGGATGTAAAGGAGAGGGCATACAAGTCTCTGGTAAGACCCCAAATAGAGTATGATTCCCGTGTATGAGACCATCACAGGGATTACTTGATTCAAGAACTGAAAAAATCCAAAGAAAAGTAGCTCGATTTGTTCTGGGTGATTTCCGACAAAAGAGTATTGTTACAAAAATTCTGCAAAGTTTGGGCTGGGAAGAATTGGGAGATAGGAGACGAGCTGTTCGACTAAGTGGTATGTTCCGAGCTGTCAGCGGAGAGAAAACGATCATCTTAGGCGATGAGAGTTGGTGCTGCCAATTCGATCCGGTGACCAAGCTATAATCAATGCCAAAATGATTCACCTCCAAAATTTCAGGATCAAGACACTGTAGATCGTGTTTTCCGACCTCAATGACATGATCCACCAATAATTCGTACCGAGTCAATGCCGCATTCTACGAGAACGCTTTGAAACGGTTGGTGCTGCGCAACCGGCGTGTTGTTCAGAACTGGAAAGTGAAGTCTCATCCGCGACAACACCCGTCTACACACTACGATCCGCGTGCGCAGCTTCTTGACTAAGCGGCGAGTAATTCTCCTCGAATACCAACCGTACTGTTCGGATCTGACGCCTGTAGACTTTTTTGTTTTCCCCCCTGAAGGGAATCCTGAAAGGCACACGTTGTGCTGACATACCGGGCATCCAAGGACGTGTGATATCAGTGCTTCCATCCCTTCAGAAATGCATCTTCATTGCCAGAATTGTATTGTGGCGGATGGAGAGAACGTTGAAGGAAACTAAAGGTGTTTTTGTTTGTAAATTCTGTTTTCTTTGAGTTATGGTATCATTAACCGAACATTTTGCACGTACCTTGTACGTTAATTCGTACCCTGTGATAGTAAATATTTACGAAGACTGCAGTGAAGCCTATAAAATAAGATATGATTTGTGCGAGTGATTGTTTTTCGATGACCGAGTAAACCATTATCTATGCTATCTTTTTGTCTAGATTTTGGTGGAGCCTCGCCAAAAGAACAGGCCATGTGTCTACCCACTTTATTTTTGCATAGTATGCCACCGGTGATGGCAACATGATCATAGAGATCAATGACGTGAATGGAGTGATACCTCGATCATTGAAGTACGTCCACTCAGTCATTGCCTACGCGATATACGAGGTTTGGAAATGCTGACCAGTTGATGGGTTCACGGAGAGTTTCCGAGTTTGCCGCTAGATGTCATATTCATGGACAGACCTATACAACGCTGTTAAAAGGGAAATGACATAAATCTGTTGATATTCATCTGATAAACTCATAAAAATGCTATAAATAATGGGAAGAAGTATACAGAAACGAATATTTTAAATGACATAATAGTTATTACTTACTTATACCTGTCAGTCTCTATTATTTTGAAAAACTGAACCAGCTCTGCCGTTAAATTGTCGAACACTTCTTGATCAGCGGTTTTCTTAGAAAGCTCTGTCTTATCTTCATATTGTGATCATTCCTACTTTTAAAGACACCATTCAAATTTATTCGTGTACTAATGCTTAGGAGGCAGCCTGGGCGAGGTACTGATCCTCCTCCACAGTTGTATCCCCGACCCAAAGTTTGGCTCTCCAGGGCACTGCCCTTGAGGTGGTAGAGGTGGGACCCCTCGCTGAGTCCGAGGGAAAAACCGAATGTAAACAGATTAAGGAGAAGAAAACATTAACCCGGACTGAACATAAAGAAACGAGAAGAAAAGGAATTTTCCTCAACTTCCGAGCCCCAGTTATCACCGTTTGAAATCGGACTGTGACTTCCCACACTGTGTAGACTTGTAAAGTTCCACTTTCCACATTATTTTGAAACACACAAACATATGAAGTTCGACATTGTATGAAATAAACTTACCTATCACTTAGACATATAAATTAAAAAGAATATTAAACCTTTTAGAACATTAATCCAGAAAGTGTCTGGGAGTGATTGGAGGCATGGTTGAAAGGGAAGCTGATAAACGTGTTTAAAATGTTTCACCAAACGGAGTGCGAATGATATCAGCAAGTCAAGTGAGGTGAAAATTCAGCAAATCTGGTATCATGTAAGGCAGTTGTGAGCCCTCCTGTAGCGCACAGTGGTTTGCAAGGCCGAGCTATCTACTTCTGTACAAATGCAAAGGACGATTTGCATTGCAAATTGAAAAGCGATGGCATAGACTAGTGCCGATTTCACTCTAGCGCGCTGAAGAGTCCATCTACCCATCTCACTCTTAGTTAGCATTGAGTAAACCATGTTGGCGGGCCGGACAGAATGTTTGTAAATAATTCTCTGGCAGCTTTTTACACGCACTCTAGTTCTCCATCTCTCTCTTTCTGTTGTGTTATCGTAGCATTGATTACATTTCAATGAATCGCAATATAGCAATTAAATTTGGTTGGTCCCTCATGAGGACCAGGGCTCAAATATTCACAAACGCTGCCTGGGATTGGGAGAATTACCAAGTACTACAAGCAGTAATTAACGACCAATGAAAGAGCCATCAACTGCAGAATTCTGATTCACAGTCGCTCATCAGCCCTTTCTCTTGGTGAAAAGTCTCCATACTTATCACAACATAATTTCATATTTTAGTCAGGAATCTGTGTTTACGGTATTATTTGAAAATATTATCAAAAAGTCCTGAAAACTATAAAGTAGAGGAAGGTTTCATCAGATATTATTGAAAAATTTGTCTCATTAAAGTTCTCTTGCAACTTTTAAAATTTTTAATTAACTGATCAAAATTGAATATGATACACAATTTCTTCTTCTTCCTCTTCCGCTATTCTCACTCCTGCAAGGGATGTGAACTGTGGCGCACATATGGATTTGGCCCTACTTTACGAACGGATGCCCTTCCTGACGCCAAACCTATGTGGAAGGATGTAATAACTATTGCGTATTTCTGTGGTGGTTGATAGTGTGGTGTGTTGACTGAATATGAAGAGGAGAGTGTTGGAACAAGCTCAAACGCCCAATCCCCGAGCCAGAAGGATTAATCAGACGTGATTAAAATCCCTATGTCCGGCTCTGTGGTGTAGTGGTTAGTCTAATTAGCTGCCATCCCCGGAGGACCGGGTTTGATTACCGGCTCTGTCACGAAATTTGAAAAGTGGTACGAGGGCTGGAACGGGGTTCACTTAGTCTCGGGTGGTCAACTGAATAGAGGGGTGTTCGTTTCCCACCTCAGCCACACTCGAAGTGGTTTTCTGTAGTTTCCCCACTTCTTCTCCAGGCAAATGCTAGGATAGTACATAACTTGAGGCTGCAGATGCTTCCTTCCATCTTCCTTGCCTATCCCTTCCAAACTTCTCATCCCCCACTAGGTCCCTGTTCAGCATAGCAGGTGAGGCTGCCTGGGAGAGGAACTGGTCCTCCTCCCCAGTTTTATCCCCGACCAAATGTCTTACGCTCCTTGACACTGCCCTTGAGGCGGTAGAGATGAGATCCCCCCTTGACGCTGAAAGAAAAACCAACCCTGGAGGTAAACGGATTACATAGTAATATTAATAAAATTCCCCTAAAATAATTTTCATTCGTTACTGTGATGTTTCTGACTGGAATAAATAAATAAATAAATAAATAAATAAATAAATAAATAAATAAATAAATAAATAAATAAATAAATAAATAAATAAATAAATAAATAAATAAATGATTGAACCAATAAACAAACAAGAACTTAGATATATGTGGGATATAGTATTCTGCACTGAGAAATATGTCAGTACATTTTTCCAAACTATACTCGAGATATGAAAGAAAAATGGACTTTGTATTTTAATTTTTGTTAATATCGGTCTGTGTTTAAATTCGGTTCCTATAAAAAGGGAATTAATTAACCAATGTGCTTTGTTCCATTTCGAAATTACAAAAAATAAAAAGAAGGAATTAAAATCATTGTGATTAAAAATACATGAGTATTATTAGCCTTTGAACTGACTGATATGAATGGAACGTAGATGTTAATTACATTTGTAATTAAAAATTTCAATCTGTCCATATGATGTGATATTCAACCCCCCCCCGGGGAAAGCTAAAGGTCAAACACTATGCGCTATTCTTCGCAGCACAAGAGAGATCAAGGAGTTGAGAAAAGAAGACTCCTCCGTTAAGTGTGTTCGTTCCCGTAGAGAATGAAGTGATAATTAGTGCAGCTTTCAGTCAATCTCAATGTTTGTTCGCAATTATAAACCTCACAAGGCAAATTTCTTGTTTCCATCGCGGAGAATAAATACGGAGCAGAGAGCTAGCGAATTAAAGTTATATAAAGTTATATTAGTTAGGATTGAAGTTTGTCTCGTAAATTAATAAATGGTACAGTACTTTCCTGATTACACAAAGACAGGAAATGAGAGAAGTATGAGGCCAGGATAAAGAGATTACCCAAACACGGGAGATCTGTACAAGTGTGAAGTGATTCAACAAACAAAGAGGCGACAAATGGCATGTAAATTGCCATGGTATTTACAATATTCTAGTCAATATGGTAGACTGTAATTATGCTACTTCGGGATTTTAGAATCTAGTTGCAAGACTTTAGCACGAAGTTACTTTCTGAAACGTTCCCACAACGTTATTATACCCTAATAGATATATGATTATATATTTTCCAATTATTACGTTCTTGTTTTCTGCTCCAATAAGCTTGTGTGTGCGTGTGAGTAAAAGAGTGAGACACAGACTTGAATTTCTTGATTGTTTACGTATCACTGAAGCTAAAAATCTCCTTTACGCAGCTTCTACCTAAAATAAGATAAACGTCTTAGAATTATACTTACTAAATTAATATTTACTAACTTTAAACTACACTGCCGAAGAAAAACCATACAACATCTCCAAGGTTTGTGAGTAGTGGCACTAGGATAGCCTATAATATGTGCATACTGAGAGGTTGTCGTGTTTGTTAGAAACCAGTGTAATATGTGATCTATTCGGTGATGACCAGGTGGGTTGGCCATGCGGTTGGGGTCATGCTTGCATCCGGGAGATAGTGTGCTCGAACCCCACTGTCGGCAGCTCTGTAAGATAGTTTACCGTGCTTTCCCATTCCTTCCCACTCCTATCCCTTTCCTATCCCATCGTCGCCATAAGACATATCTTTGTCGGTGCGACGTAAAGCAAATTGTAAAAAGAATGTATTCTGTGACGTAAGCTTGGATGTCTATTTTATTTTATTTTATTTTATTATTATTTATCTATACTAATATTATAAAGAGGAAAAAATTGTTTGTTTGTAACGAATAGACTCAAAAACTACTGAACCGATTTTAAAAATTTCTTTACCTATAGAAAGCTACATTGCCAGGGAGTAACATGGGCTGTATTTTATTTTCAAAACAATTCGATGTGGGGGGCGCGGGGGGGGGTATATAAAAATAATAGGCTAATATAGGCAAAATATCGAATTTGTCATATAAGGACGAGACAAAGCTCAATTTAATCCTCTTGACGCAAAGAACAAAACTCGGTAAGCCCTACGGGCCCGAAAACCATGTTTTAAGACCCTAAAACCAACCGTTCCGGAGATATTGGCACCACTCTACCCCTGCTCTAGGAATCGGATAAAGTAATGAACTGCCGTAACCATGGCAACGTCAGCTCCAGGATTCTACAGCAGCGAAATTATCTATATAAATAAAATCGTAACGACCGTGTGTCTGTACATTGATTATTTTGGCGAAATTTCCGTACAGTTATCCGTTTCAGGTGTAATAATGACCATCTGCATCATTTTTAGCTTTGGTGTCTGTTTGTCTGTTTGTCTGTCCTTCTATAACTTGAAAACTACTGGATATATTTCTACCAAACTTCATATTTAGAATCCACCTGTCCTTGGGTAGGTTTTAGCGCAAATATCGTTTCTAAATCCCTGAACTGAGTGGGGATTTTTACGAAACCGAAACCGTGATTTTGCACTCCCTCAAAGTATACACAACCGAACTTAATGGAAATCTACCTGCCTTAATGAAAATGAATGTCTAAACCTTTTTTTCTCATGTGCATTATTTCGATAACAGGATTTAATAAGGGAGATATCATTAACGGACCGTTTTTCGGTACAAATCCCAGCGGACTTAACGCAAGAGCGGGTGCGTGTAAAGCGTATTTCTTACAACTTGAAAACTACTGAAGATATTTGAACCAAACTTTATATATAGCATCCATTTGTCCAAGGGTAGGTTTCCTTGGTGTCTGTTAGTTAGTTAGTTAGTTAGTTAGTTAGTTAGTTAGTTTGTTTGTTTCTTTGTTTGTCTGTTGGTCTATTTGTCTTTCTATAACTTGAAAACTACCGAGATATTTGAACCAAACTTTATATTTAGCATCCACCCCTCCAAGGGTAGGTTTTAAGGTTTATACCATTTCAAATTCCCGGAATGGACTGGGATTTTATAGGGGACCGAAATGGTTATTTTTACTCTCCCACAATATATAAAGTACAAGACCAACCTGACTGGAAATCGATCAAACTGTTTGGAAATCCAATTCTAATTTCTTTTTCTCATGTGCATTGTTCAACGGGAGATAACATGAAAGGTCCGTTTTCAGGCTAAGTCTAGCGGACATAGCTCAAAAGGTGTTATACGTGGAGCAGATTCCTTATCTATCTAGATAAAGTAACGACCGTGTGTCTGGGCATTGACTATTTTGGCGAAATTTTCGTACGGCTTTCCGTTTAAGGGGTAATAATGACCACCTGCATATTTTTTTAGCTATAGTTTCCTGGAAGTCCTAAATTTTACCCCCCCCCCCCTCGCCCAAAATCAAGATTGCCTCACAATCTGCCACACGAGCTGAATAATTGAAATTAAGCAAATTTATACGTTTTAGCCTGTAATCTACGGAAAACTTCCAAGATCTTTAAATATTTCACTTTTTATGCCGAATAATATCGAAATATAGGCAATTTAATGACGGTGCAGACCTTCGTTTCAAGGTATTTCGCGGCTAAACGGTAAGTCCTATCACAAAACGGATGGCACGATCTCCGTTCAATTTCGAGTGATCTACAACTTTGGTCCTGTGATATTTTGTCGTCTTTCTCTCTCTCTTTCTACCTTATAGGGTAGATTTGGCTGTATATTTCGATGGTTCGTAAATTTTGTGCTTTTCACACGTGTATTACTTAGTTCGACAGACTTATATGAAAGGTAGAGTCATCGAATTTGGCACGCACATCGACACGACCAATGGCTATATGCGAACCCAATTTCATGATTCTAGCTTCCACATAAGTATGTGAAAAATAATGTAAAATTATGAAAATGTACCCAAATTTCACCCCATTCAAATAACGTAACTCAATCGAACCCATAAATATGTGAGATACGAGAAAATGTTTTAACACCAAACATGTAAAGCGATAAAAGGGACGTCTGAGTGTGCAAACCGTTTGTTGGTATGATGTACCGTTTAGGAGCAGTAAATCTCGAAATGAAGGTTTGCACTATCAAACGTGCCCATGCTTATCTGTCACCTATATAAATATAATCGCAACGACCGTCTGTCTGTACATTGGCTATTTTGGCGGAATTACCGTACAGTTATTCGTTTCAGTTGTAATAATGACCATCTGCATATCTCTTAACTTTGGTGTCTGTTTGTCGGTTTGATTGTATGAGTTTTTATAACTTGAAAACTACTGAATATATTTCTACCAAACTTGATATTTAGAATCCACCTGTCCTTGTGTAGGTTTTAGGGCCAATATTATTTCTGAATACCTAAATTTACTGGGGGTTTATCCGAAACCGGAACGATGATTTTGCACCTCCTCAAAATATGCACATCCGAAATCAATCGAAATTTACAATCCTTAATGGAAATCCATTTCTACAACTTTTGTTCTCATGTGAATTTTTCGACAGGAGGATTAATAAGTGAGATATCATAAACGGTTGGTTTTGCAGGTTAAGTCCAGCGGACGTAGACAAAATGTGTTGTACGTGGAGCAGACTCCTTATCTATCTATATAAATAAAATCGTAACGACTGTGTGTGCCTGTACATTGACTATTTTGGTGAAATTTTCGTACAGATACCCGTTTGAGGGGTAATAATGATCGTCTGCCTATTTTTTTGGTTTAATTTCCTGAAAGTCATATTTTTTACCCCCTCACCCAAAATCCAGATTGCAGCATAATCTGCCAGACAAGCAAGAAAATTGAAATTTGGCAAAATTATACATATCAGCCTGTAAAGAACGAAAAACTACACGGATCTTTAATTTTTCATTTTTTATCCCCGAAGAATATCGAAATATGGAAGCAATTTTAATGATGGTGCAGACCTTCGTTTCGAGGTATTTCGTGGGATAAACGGGAAGTCCTATCACATAACGGATGGCACAATCTTCGTTGAATTAGGAGTGATCTTCAACCTTGGTCTTATATGACTTTTCGTCGTATCTGTATCGCTTATACGTTAGATTCGTCTCTATTTCTCGATTTTAAGTAAATTTGGACTCTTTACCTATATAATTCATACTTTCAATCACTTACAGGAAAGATTGTATGATCAAACTCTACACGAACATTGGCCCACCCAGTACCCATATGTGAGCCAAATGCTATGTCACATAATTATCCGAAAAGTAATGCAATGTAAGATAATCTTACACAAATTTCAACCTATTCAACGTTTCTGACTCAATATGACCCATGAATAGATGAGATGCAAGAAAATCTCATAGAACCATCCATTTAGATCGCTAAATACTGCACCTTACGGTACAGTCCTTTGTCAATATGACGTACCGTTTAGCAGCAGTTAATCTGTAAATGAAGGTCTGCAATATTGTAAACATGCATATACTTTCGTATGTCCATCTATATATATTCATTGATGTCGATTTGTAGCGATTGAGAAAGGGTGTGTCTGCTATTGTAATCAGTACTCCCTACACCGACTCTGACTGCTGGCAGTAGGAATGGGGTCCTTCTTCAACTCCTGTGTAACTGGCATTAGTAAGGAGGGCCTACCATTTTAATGAATAATTCACTTCTCGATTTGTCTTGCAGAAGGCAAGGGATCATGCAGTTTTGTTCGAAAGTCCCCTACTCTATTGTGTTTGGCTCTAGGTCAGGGTGCCCGCCATTATAAACAAATGTTCCAATCTAAAATTTGACTAGCATTAGGCATAGTGGCCTGCTATTTTCATAGAAACTTACTAATTCTGTGTGACTGGCAGTAAGCTGGCTGGCAGCAGTAAAAAGGGCCTGTCATTATAATGATAACTGTACAACTCAATTTTGACTGGTGGTAGGGAAGATGCCTGTTATTATAATAAAATCTCCTCAACTGTAATCTGTCTGAAAGTAGGAAATGGGTCTGCCATTGTAACTAAAACTCCCCAAATCGATTGTGACCGCGCAGTAGGCAATGGAGCCTGCAGTTATAATGTAAACTTGCCAACTCGATTGTGAATGGCAGTAGGCAAGTGAGCCTGCCGTTATCATCACAACTCCGCAACCATCACTTTACATTGGAAACAACGTATGGGGACCTCCCCATGCTATTTCTCGGATAAGGCTAAGAGACATGCAATTTTAAAACAATCTCGTTTAGTGCACGCACAGTATTTACGTCGATATCCGTATACAATGTAGAATACCGTAGCGAAGCACGGGTACATTTGCTAGTCTACAATAAATCACAAAAACTTAACATGTTACAGGCATTAACATCGATGTATGGAATCCCACAAATATTAGTTTTCAGAAAATCCACTTAAGGGGACAGGGTGAAATAAAGTGAGGAAGGAGTTGAATTATTTATATGAGGATACATATATCTCAAAAAATAAAGACGTTACAGACTTTAAAATTGGTACTTGGAATCTCCTTTAAATATGAACGCACTATTTTTGGAAAATCTACTTAAGGGGGTGAAAAGAATAAAAAAGCGGGTGAATTTTTAAAAATGAGTATCTCCTTCTTCTATTGCTTTACCGACACCTGTGAGGTTGCGGGTGCGAACTGTGTCGCACATGTGGATTAAAGCCAGTTTTACGGCTGGATGTCCTTCCTGACGTCAACCGTATGTGTAGGGATGTAATATATTCTTCTATACTAATATTATAAAGAGGAAACATTTGTATATTTGTTTGTAACGGATAGACTTAAACACTACTGAACCGATTTTAATAATTACTTCACCTATAGAAAGCTACATTGCCACTGAGTAACATGGACTGTATTTTATTTTCAAAACAATTCGAGGGGGGCGACGGGGGGATATAAAAATTTAAAATAATAGGCTAATATAGGCGAAATCGAATTTGTCGTACAAGGACGAGACAAAGCTCATTTTAAGCCCCTTGACGCAAAGAACAAAAGTCGGTAAACACTTCGGGCCCGAAAACCATCTTTTAAGGCCCTAAAACCAACCGTTATGGAGATATTGGAACCACAGTACCCCTGCTCTAGGAATCGGATAAAGAAACGAACGGCTGTTTGCAACGTCAGCTCCTGGATTCTACAGCAGTGAGATTATGCATGTACGTCTGGGCATAGCTGCCAACGAAAATTGATACACATGACTTACTATCTGAAAAAAAAAAAAAAACTGTTGTGTAAGACGCTCATAGCACTCCTTTGGGCGGGGATGGAAAGGGAGTGAAGTATAAAAACAATAGTTCCGGAGATATCTTTAGTACAGCGACCAGCGGTTGCCGACGGGCCTCCGTTTTTACGTACTGGCTTAGGTTTCAGCATTTTGCGGAGTCTGTTACCTATAGTTTAATCTATTTTCTATCAAATAATGGAGTAGTAGGATCACTGATGTTATTAGTGCCGATATTTTGGTCCACTTTTACGTTCATTATAACCATAAAAACAACCTATATACTGTACACAATTGTCAAGATGGTGCGCCCATGACTTGAAAAATTGTCTCAACATTTATACTCAGATTCATTATATGATGTGCGACATGAGTGACAAGCCATGAGAATTATAATTCTCGATAATTATAGTAGTTTCTTCTATGCATCGCGTATTTCCTTGATCGTTTGTAATAGTTACGAAATGTCGGATCAAACAAAAACATTCAATAATATTTATATTTGTGAAAGTATACTTACACAAAACCGGCAGCTTTGTGAAGGGAGCAGGTATATCTAGGTGGGAATGAAGGAAATAACAATAATGTTATTGGCTTTACGTCCCACTGACCACTTTTACGGTCTTCGGAGAAGCCGTTGTGCCGGAATTTAGTCCCGCAGGAGTTCTTTTACGTGCCAGTAAATCTACCTACACGAGGCTGTCGTATTTGAGCACCTTCAAATACCACCGGACTGAGCCAGGATCGAACTTGCCAAGTTGGGGTTAGAAGGCCAGCGGCTTAACCGTCTGAGCCACTCAGCCCGGCAGGAATGAAGGAAATACATGGTAGCAAAAGATCTTAGAGGTCGACGCTAATTAGGAACTAATAGTTAGAGGCCCCCATAAAGAAAAGAAGAAGAAACACTATAATTCCAAACATGACAAATAATTTCTACGTACTTAAGTAAATACACCAGTGATGTAAATATCCCATGAAGTCAGTTACACCGACAGTATGAGTAACTAAAGCCAGTTTCTGATAACCCGTACGAAGAACGGGTACTTCTGCTAGTAATAATATTACAAAGAGGAAAAATTTGTTTGTTTGTAACGAATAGAATCAAAAACTACTGAACCGATTTTAAAAATTTCTTCACCTATAGAAAGCTACATTGCCAGGGAGTAACATGGGCTGTATTGTATTTTCAAAACAATTAGAGGGAGGGGGGCGGGGGAGAGATATAAAAATAATAGGCTAATATAGGCAAAATATCGAATTTGTCGTATAAGGACGAGAAAAAGCTCAATTTAATCCTCTTGACGCAAAGAACAAAAAACAAAACTCGGTATGTCCTACGGGCCCGAAAACCATGTTTTAAGACCGTAAAACCAACCGTTACGGAGATATTGGCACGACTCTGCCCCTGCTCTAGGAATCGGATAAAAGAAATGAACTGCCGTAACCATGCCAACGCCAGTTCCAGGATTCTAGAGCAGCGAGATTATGCATGTACTTTTGGGCATAGCTGCCAACCAAAATTGGTACACATAAGACTTACTATTTGGAAAAAGTATACTGTTGTGTAAGGTACTCATACGACTCCTTTGGGCGGGGATGGAAAAAGGGCGCAGTATAAAAATCTTATCTTACTATATATAAAAAATGGATGTATGTGTGTAAATGACACATCTCCTCCTAAACCACTGGAGCATTTTCAACCAAACTTGGTACACGTATTACTTACTATCGGGAGACGAGCACTGTGGGGGTAAGCCATCCCTAGCGCCCTTAAGGGAGAGGGGTCAGGGGGGTTAGTTATAAAAATAATCGAGAATAGTGTCGAATTCGTAGTTTTAGGGGTCGCTGAGTTGAAATGTAATACTCCAGAATTTGTTAAAGTCCATGTTTAGTCCCCTTTTAGGTGGGGAGCGAATGGGGGGTGAGATATAGAAATAATTAAAAACAGTTTCGAATCCATAGATTTCAGGGTCTCTGAGATGAATAGTAATACTCCGAATTTTTTACAGGTCCAAGTGGGGGGCGAAGGGAGTGAGATATAAACATAATCGAAAAACTATATATAAAATATTTTCTTCTTCTTCTGATTCTGCTTCTTACTATATATAAAAATGGATGTATATGTGTGAATGGGTATGTGTGTGTGTGTAAATGACACATCTCCTGAACCACTGGAGCAATTTCACCAAACTTGGTGCACTTATCAGTTAGTATCAGGAGACAAACCGCGTGGGGGTAAGACACCCCTATCACCCTTATGGGCAGCGGGCGAGTTGGGTGGTATAAAAATAATCTAGAATATTACCGAATGGATCGTTTTCGTGGTCGCTGAAATGAATAGTGACCCTCCGAATTTTTGAAAGTTCATGTTGCGCTTCCTTTGGGGTGAGAGTGAGGGGGGAGTGAGATATAAAAATAATCGAAAACAGTGTCGAATCTACAGTTTTCGGGGTCACTGAGATGAATGGTGACAATCCAGATTTTTTATCTCTTAGGGCTGGGGGCGAGAGGGGGACAGTCTCATTGACAGTTGAAATCCTGTACATCGTATCTGTAGTGCGACGGCTAAATACATATAGTTATTACTTATTAATTTTTGACAGGATCAAATACTTCCCAGTCGATTCGAGCTTCCATTAGGACGGAGTTTTACTCGAAAATTAAATAATCTAAAACTTGAAATCAAGCACATCTAAATAATTCTTAAACTATATTATAGATCGTAACATGTCAATCTGCAAGTCAAAAAGTAATTCTATAAAAATTCACTTCACACATAACTAACTGGTATTGCAAATCTTAGATCTTCTCACCAACACCCCCCCGCCAACAGGATATTCTCTACATGGACTGTATAAGTATGGTTCTTAACACAGAATATACCGTTTCATACTACAACGGGGTATGCTTGACATTTCGGGGATTATCGTTTGTATTAGTCTTATTTCACAAAGTACAAACAATTACACTTTCTTTATTTTTAAAACTGCCTCAAGAGCCGACGTTTTCAGTGAAGTTACATATATACGTTACCGAATAGATTACATATTACACTGGTTTCTGACATCCTCCCCCCTTGATTGTTGCATAAAGTAACAATCAACTATTCTGAAAGGTCTAGTTTTTCAGAGAATTTTAACTCTTCTTCCGCTTCTCGTCACCTGTACCTCGTTGAGCGGAGACGATGAGGGTTGAAAGACCTGATACCAACGCCAACGACAGGGCCATCTTCTGAATGTGAACACCCTTCCAAGAAGTATAGTCTCTGCAAAGGCCGAGTAAGTTCACCAGAAGAAGTCTTTAACTCTACCACTCTTACCAAACCTCTCTTCGAGAATATGCTTCAAGGACCTTGGCAATAGGCCTCTCGTTCCGCCTTTTTTCGTCGCAACCAATGAGCATGATGTTCATTCCTTGACTTTTGTTGCTTCGCCATTTGATTTTTGATGACATTGTACAAGATGATCCAGATATTCTTCCCTGAATCGCTTTCTCAGGTCCTGACATTGTTGCTGAATATGTGCCTCATCCTTTTCGAAAAACACTTCTCATCTATCAAGTTCAAGTCAGGAGTACCCGCATTAGCCATGTCTTGTAGGAACATGCTAGACGTGATTGGACTCAAATATTCAGGATTTTCTGACATATATTTATATTTCGTATGGCATGAGGATACATTGTTACAATTTGGTTATTAACAAATATGTACAATTACACGAAAAACAGTTTCATCTATACACACAGAACAAGTACGTAATAAACAAACTATATTTATACATTTGAGCTCATCAATATCTGCATTGCTGCTAAAGCTGAATGTCCAGTTTTGTTAGCCAACTCACAGCTTCATCACTGGCCTCGTGGATATCCTTTATTGTCCCACTGAATCTTCGGAGTGGGCACTCTGTGACGATATGTTGAACGGTCTGAGGCACGTCAGAGCAGTCGCAATAAGGATCGCTGGTAATCTTCCACTCGTGTTTCCAGAAGTTGGATCTGCCATGTTGAGTTCTGATCCGATTAAGTGATGACCAGATTTTTCTGGGTAAGTTGAAACCAGGAGGTTGCATAACTGGATCCGAAATTAGACCTAATCTGTCAGGGTTTGAAGCTGCCCACCCATAGCGCCAGGCAGTGTTAGTACGAAATTCATCTTGGACTAGCCTCTTTCCTAGTAACCAAGAAGGTTTCCTAGATTTCAGCCTGAGATCTTCACGTAGGCAGTCTTGATGTATTGGTAGAAGAGGATTGTCACAGCATTTAACCCATTCTTTCTTCAGTGCCATTTGTCTTCGGAGATGAGGAGGTGGAATATTTGAAAGATGTGCTGAGAAGTTTATGGATTTATTAAGAACTAATGCCTCAGTTGTGGTTTTCAGAGCTATCCGTGGTGTGTTTATATCTGATGTCCATGTGGTGGTGTTATCTTGTGAATACATTCTGTTACAAGCGATATTAAGTTCATATTTTTACTATATTTATGTGCCCTAAGTGTCAGACATCTTGTTTTCCTACAATCCATCCATAGTAAACACTAGTCAGAGGGGGAATTTATTGTTCTTTCCTTATTTCTTTTTTTGTCTATCACTCTTACTGCCCTAAATGTCGGCCATTTTACACAGCCATGGAAACCACGATGCAGATGGGAACTCTACCCTACACTTTATGCGTTGCCTAGGCCACAGAGCTTAAATTGTTTATTTACACCTTCTGCCCTTACTTAGTCAGCCATCTTTAGAGCGGGGTTTTCGTTGCTACACGTCCGTAGGTTTAACCTCATATTACCCTACACGTGACCCCTGGGTGGTGCTAAGAGAGCAACAACTTTGGCTGCTGGACCCTAAGCTCTTCTTTGTGGATATCCCAGCAATTCAGAGGATTCATCAACTCAATATGAGAAAAATGATTAAAATCGTAAATGGCCCTTTTCAGAGCCCCACTGAAATCATTTTCTGACATGTGAGAGTTCGAGAGTTTATCACAGCTTCGCAGTCACATAGCCTACTCAGAGGTTCTTCATAGTTTACAGATGCTCTTTCCAGTACACGACGAAGGGCTGTTTTGATCGTTTGGACGATCCGTTCCCACCAAGTTCGCCACCAGGCAGCAGTTGGAGCGTTGAACTTCCACTAAATTCGTAGCAACGAGGCATCTTCTTCCATCTTGCTCCAGTCAATGGATCTGAGCAGGTTATTACTCCCAACAAAATTGCCTCCTACTTTTCAAGAGTCACTTCAATGGATTCCAGTGCTTTTAAGTAACACTCAAGTTTATCGTACAATAGTAAAGTATGTCCCCTACCTTTCACATTGGCGACATTTTAAATTACCAAACCTAAGAATCTCTCTGATGTAGAACTCTGTCAGCAACCCCTTCTTACCAAGCCTTTGAGTCTTTTCATCCACTGACTTCTGATAGTTTTGTGCAGTCGGTGGATAGCCGACAACGATTTCTCGTGCTCTTGTTCATGGAACTGCCACCTGGATGCGGTACTGGAATTTGTCTTCTGCTGTTATGTCTTCATCTACCTAGATTCTGCAAAAGTGACTCCAAAAAGGAAACCCAGTCCTTTATGTCACCACTAAATTTAGCCAATTCTATTTTTGTCGATTTCACCTTCTCTTTATGTAACTCAACAGAACATGTAATTTGGAACTTGTCATTTCCTTGGTTTACACCTTAACCTCCGAGTGTATGCTTCCAGATCATTTAATTATTGATTAAAATTTAGTAAGTGCTACTGAAAGAAAATATTTTTGTTGTTTATTGTACTCCAGTGTTTACTAGCTTATTTACGAACATCTGAAAGAGTGTATTTTTATTTATAAAGTAACATTTTTGCTCTCCGGAGCAACATACTTGATAATAATTGTGCGAAAATAGCCGCGACACATGCAACTGTTAACAGCATAACCTAAAAGTGAAGTGATTCATTAGACAAGACGTGTTCTAAATATTGACTAGGCGTTTTACAGCAGGGAGATACGCCTGGCATCATTGAATAATTCTTCAAAAACATATGAAACATATGAAGTACAGAAGGACTTGGATTCGGCTGGGATTTCAGACATTGATATAGAAGATCATTCCAAATTTTGTGCTATGGTACAGTCTTAGAGCCCACCACCTAGAGTCCCTAGAAGTCGGAAGCCCCTTTCACAGGAGAGAAAGGAGAAATTATCAGCAGGGCTCAAGAGATATTGGGAACGTTGAAGAGCATCGAGGAAGAACTAGTTGTCACCGCTCCTTAGTCGGCTTAAATCAATAATAATAATAATTGTTACCGTGGTTTGGTGGATCAGCAGAGCTGAAAGAAGGTGCCGGGGTGAATGGGTCTAACTACTTGTCAAGAAAGAATTTAGACTGAAATGGAAGGTTATATTTTCGAAAAGCAACAAGTTAACAAATTCTCACTTGGTGAGATAAAAATTACAAGCAAATTAAAAACAAGACTTTAGAAAAATCAAAGACTTCAAATCCTCAACACACTTGGGCTACCAGCCCCTAGTTTTACAATCTTTGAGCTTCCAGATCAAACTTTACAGAGGAGCATAAATTTACAAAAGGGCAGAAATCCCCTAATACCTGGAGCACTTGCTCCCTAATTTAGAATATCAAGCCTCCAAGAGGCACTTTTACAATACTAGAAAAGAGCAGACACGCTCTCAGCTTTTCCAGCCTAGTCAAGGCAACACCAAAAATGTTTTACTCTTTCTGGCCTTCCATGGCCTAGCTTACAAATTGATCATGGGTATCTCGTACCCAACCTACAGGGCCTTCGAGTAAAGAAATAACCGTTAAATAAATGGCCCAAACAAAAAGGAAGGAGGCGGATATTTGCACTCCTCTATGTAGTTTCCTAAAACCTAACGGGCACAAGGCCGATGAAACAGGGACTATTCCCAAACTATGGAGGTGACTCGTATAAGAAAGAAATTTTAAAACATTAAGGAAGAGAAGAAAATCAGTTACCAAAACGTAGTCACCTCAAACCAAAATAAAGGGGAGATCGAGAGGGTAAATCACTCTATATCCCCGAATTACAGTTACAGATTTAATTAAGCTTTTACATAAGCCAGCAGAAAATTACATGTTTAGAAAGATAGGTTACATGATAAAGGTTTCGGACCTTTCCCGCGGCTTAAACTGCTGAGCTATCAAGAAATAAACATGTTAAATGGCCATTACCTTGCTGAAGACCTGCTGCCTGATGAAAGAGGCACCTCCCGCCTCCTGCTTCACATCCACACACTTAGATAGACGTTGATCAAATGGCCAAGAGAAGTGAAAATCCGCAGTTTATAAACCCTCGGAGAAAGTTCGAGACCTTTCATGAATAAACAAGCCACACCCTCTCACTTTTATTGGTAGATGGAAAGTTACACACAAAATCGAAGAAGAAACCTGTGATAGGCTGAAAATTAATTACAGAAATTAGAGATTGGCTGAATTCAAAACTGGCGGAAAGAAAAGGTCAATATTGCCAACCCAAAAATGTATGAACATAATTTAGTAAAGGACAAACTTACGAATACAAAATTTCTTAAAAAAGTTCCTTAACTTCGCACCAGGGTGCATGATCATAATTTTTTTGCAGAGACATCTATGAGAGAATGTCCACACTTCTTGAAGAACGGAAAACAAAGCACGTTGAAATTCACACAATACTGGCAACTTCATAATCACAAAATTAAGGTAGTGACATCTTCTGAGCAAAAGATTAAGGAGGTTTAGTTTTAAGTTCAGTGTTTCTCCTGTAGAGGAGGTTTTCTTGGCGCAAGATTTAAAAGTACGGCGTATGGGTGTACCGCCCGGTATAATAATAATAATAATAATAATAATAATAATAATAATAATAATAATAATAATAATAATAATAATAATAATAATAATAATAATAATAAAACATCCATATCATTCCCGTAATAATACAGGAATTTAAATTCATGCAGATCATACCTTTCTTGAGTAAATGAAGTATTACGAGGTTTGAATGCATCACTTAAATGTTGACTTTTCTTTAATGAAATTTAATTTTCCTTGTCAAGAAAACAACTGTGTGATTCTCACCGTTTTTAGCTGATTTATAACGCGACTTGTGTAATGATGGGGAGCAAACAGGTGTCGAATTGGGAGGAGATTCTTTCATTAACCAGTGTAGCGCCTGATATTTTTCATATGAAGACCTTTCCACCGGAGTTTTCCGTGATATATACTTTTGAATATTGGCACTCCTGAGGACCCCAATTTCCACCTCTGTTTTGGCACCGTTAATAGTGAAGCAAGCACGTTTCTGAAAAAGTTCATTTGCAAAATGCAGGTCACATGTAAAACTTGCTTAAAGGAAAATCTTGGCATGGGATAGCTTTCGACCAATTCGTGAATAATACCACGTCTTTTGCTGGCGAGAAGAAATGTCTTTTTTCGTTAGAATTACGGTCGTAATTTGAATTGCAGTCCGTAAAATAGCAGTGTGAAGGCATTTTTACACGCTTATTCTACGGTAACCGCGTATTCAACACCACAATTCCCTATACGTTCAATAGTATACGTATAAAATAAGAAACCCGGATTAAGAAAACATGACGAAATGTTACGCATGCATTACGTAATTAAAAGCCGACTGACGTATTAAGTACCATGAATAACACACCAAAATTTCGACTGGTAGCGACTGCAGCGCTCGAGGTGACAGAGAACATCCAAGTTTTGGACTTCAACACGTGATCGAGATGGAGTCGGCACACTTGTTATTCTATTCGTTATGATGAACATACTGGAAAAGTTAAGGAAGGCAATGAGATCGAGACCACCAACAATGACAGTAATAAAACATGATGTGCATAGAGTGGTACACGGGCTTTGGTTTATTGTCCTTGTACAGATAAATGGCTGTGATCTATGGAGTGGTGGTTATTATAACCTAACCCCATGGCACTACAGCCCTGAAGGGCCTTGGCCTACCAAGCGACCACTGCTCAGCCCGAAAGCCTGAAGATTGCGAGGTGTCGTGTACCCAGCACGACGTCCGACTGTTATTTTTGACTTGGTTATTATTATAATTAATCATATACAGTCGTATAAGCACACTAAATTTTGTTTCGAAACGGTTTCCGGACTGTAAGGTGCATCACCAGTGTTCAAATTATTTTAAAACATTTGATTTCACATGAGTGTGTTGTCACTATGAGTTAAAAATTTTAAACAGTTAAAATTGAGCCGTGCTGAGATCAACTGTAAAATAATAAAAAGAAAAAGAAGTGTGAAAGTATGCACACAGTACATATAAACAACTTAATAATGATGTTGTAAAATATATATATTACATACCATGGGAAGGGATGGATTATCCCTGTGCTCAGAATGTTGATCTAATATTAGACAAACGTTCAGCTTTAAATACGGGGCACTCTGGAAGCACATGATAACACGTCACCTCAACGTTGTGAACAACATGTTGCATGCAAGTGTTTCATTTAAAATGTTACCAGGTTCCGTTATCTGCGCCAGGAATATCTCAATTTTTTCGCGGGTATTTAGTTCAAATCCATAATTATCTTTAACAATTCATTTCGTGTCCTTTTCGATCCCTAAAACGTTGCTACAAATGTGTTCCGCAAAAGCTGAATATTTGTTGTACTTTATTGCCTTGAAATGTTCTTGATATCTTTGATTTTTAAGGCTCGGCCAGTCCTTCCTACATACAACATTTTGCAGTCGACATAAATGAGTGTATATACTGCTGAATTGGTGTAGTCATAATTTTTGTTGATACTGTTTGCATTATTTGTATGTTCTGATATTTTATTTCTGGTTCTAAATGCTACTTTGAGTTGAAATTTCTTAAATATATTAGCGATTTTAAAAGCTTGATTTCAAAAAATGCGTGAATGTTACAAATTGACTACGTTCGGAGATTTATTTTCTTCTGTCATGGTTTCTCTTCTTTCTCCATTTTCTTTTTTGTGTATGATTTTGTCTATCATTTCTGCGTTTTAGCCATTTGCTTTAGCAATTTGTTTTATTATTCTAATTTCTGTGACTGAAGACTTTCACTCTATAACACACATAAAAGCTCGAATTGCCTTAGCCAAAGCAAGCTTCAACAAGAAGAAAAAAACTGTTTTGTGGCCAGCTAGAGAAAGATCCGAGGTGTTACGTATGGAGTATAGCTCTATATGGCACTGAAACATGGACATTAAGGAAGGAAGAACAAAGAAGAATAGAGGCATCTGCGATGTGGATTAGGAGAAGAATTGAAGGAGTAACTGGGAATATAAAATATCAAGTGAGCAAGTTCTGAAGACAGTAGGAGAAGTGAGAAGCATGCTGTACGGAGTAGCAGGACACCATTAGAAAAAGAAAGGAAGATTATGCAGAAGTGAAGAAAAGGGCACGAGATCGAGAGATATGGAGGTCACAGGCACGACTGGACCTGCCGTATAGTATGGCAGCCTATGAGATGATTCTAATTTCTTTGAGTTTGTTTTTATTACTCATGGGAATTCTTAATAATCTGTTGATTTAGCTGCTGTAAGCTGCTTGTTTGTGGGTTTTTGGGTGGTTGGAGTTTTTGTTGATGGACTGAGTGGGTTTTCTAAATATATCGAAATCTATCCTAATGTGAGGTCTAAGAAATTAAACATTTTATCGTTTTCTTTTTCCATTGTGAATTTGAAGTTGCTGTCAAGCAAACTGAAACAACGTAGAAGTGTTTTGGGAGTAATGAGGCCTCCATTTAAAAATACTATCATGTCGTCAACATAACGGATCCATAATTTTATTTCCTTCTGATGTATGTCCAAGATGGTTTTCTCAAGGTTATTTAAATAAATGTTGGCTAAAAAACTTGATAGCGTACCCCCCGCCCCCATTGGTAAACCTGTGTTTATGGGAAAAGGAAACGATAAAAAGTTAAATTCCTTGAACTTTATATTAGGATAGATTTCGATATTTTTAGGAAACCCATACAGTACATCACCACCATCAACAAAAAATGTAACCACCCAGGAACTCACAAACAAGCAGCTTGCAACATCTCTATTAACAGATTATTAATAATTCCCGTCCGCCTCTGTGGTGTTGTGGTTAGTGTGATTAGCTGCCACCCCCAGAGGGTGGAACGGGGTCCACTCAGCCTCGGGAGGTCAACTGAGTAGAGGGGGTTCGATTCTCTCCTCAGCTATCCTGGAAGTGGTTTTCCGTGGTTTCCCACTTCTCCTCCAGGAAAATGCCGGGATGGTACCTCATTTAAGGCCACGGCCTCTTCCTTCCCTCTTCCTTGTCTACCCCTTCCAAACTTCCCATCCCCCACACGGCCCCTGTTCAGCATAGCAGGTGAGGCCGCCTGGGCGAGGTACTGGTCATCCTCCCCAGTTGTATCCCAAGGCCCAGAGTCTGCAGCTCCAGGACACTGCCCTTTAGGCGGTAGACGTGGGATCTCTCGTTGAGTCCGAGAGAAAAACCGAGCCTGGAGGGAAAACAGATTACGAACGAATTAATAATTCCCATGAGTAAGGAAAACAAACTAAAATAAATTAGAATAATGAAATAAACTGCTAAAGTTACAACCTAGAAATGATAAACAAAATCATACGTAAAAAAATAAAATTGGGAAAAAAGAAAAACTATAAGTGAAGAAAATAAATCTCTGAACGTAGTCAATTTGTAACATTTACGCATTTTGGAAATCAAGTTTTAAAAATCGCTAATTGATTTAAGAAATTTCAACTCAAAACAGCATTTAGAACGAGATATAAAATATCAGCAAGTATACAGTGTGATTCAGCAGCCTCTTCCAATATCGTTTGCTGCAGCCCAACTAACGTGCACATGGTTACATGGCTGATATTCCCCTGCAGGCGTACTGTATGGCACTAATGTTCAGTAAGCATATTTTGCACACGATTCCGAACCCTGGCGAAATGCTGTATCATCCGTTCGCAAAACATGACGCCTTGAAATTATGTAGCAACGTCCTTTTATCATGTAACTACGTTAATGTGTCATGCCTCGTAACCGGGTGTAACGAAGAGGGGAATCAATGCATAAAACTTGGTAAAAGTCCAGTAATTAATGTCTTAAACACCGAACCGGATGACGTATATACTCTGCTCTCGTTTTACTACCAGCATGTTTCCAGCAGTGTAGCGTAGCGGACGTGGTTAGGCGTTCGCGTAGCAGTCGACGGAGTGTGCCAGCGGCGGTTCGAATCCTGCGTCTTTCAAATAGTGTTGGCTACTGAATGCATGATTCGAAGCAGTGTATCGATTCATTCAAGTGTCCGAGTGAATCGATTCACAGGAACGGCGAGCTCACGGCACACGATTCAACTTACTCCCAGCGGACAGTGCTGAGTGGCGCACTCACTGGACGTTGACGGGGAGCCGAGCTTCCGCTGCAGCGAGACAGTGAATCATGGCACATCGAAAGAATCGTGAACGAGCGCGGCTCAGTGAGACACATGATACACACGGCTCCTTATCGGCTCACTGGACACGCGGAGAGCCGAGCTTCCGCTGCAGCGAGACAGTGAATCATGGCACATCGAAAGAATCGTGAACGAGCGCGTCTCAGTGAGACACATGATACACACGGCTCCTTATCGGCTCACTGGACACGCGGAGAGCCGAGCTTCCGCTGCAGCGAGACATACAGTGAGCCATGCTACACTGAAAGAATCGTATGCTATAATGGACTCTCGAGCTCAGCTCATTTGAAAATAATACCCATTTGCATTCACTGTCCTCTTCTTACAGGGAGGTTTAAATAATAGATGGATTTGTTTGCAGTGTTAAAAAGGTAGTCACAACATAATTCTGAAGTAGCTAGTAAGTAGGTAGGCTATTAGGTTATACTATTTATTAGTTTAATTAATCTTAGTATTATAACTTAGTTGACATTTGACAATTAAACTCGACCCTAGCCTGCCCTATGACTATGAGTCATGCTCATGACCACTCTAAAGTACCTGTTTTATATTGGGAAGAACGGCTCAGTATTCTCTCAGTTCATATGTCACATCGTTGCACAAGATTTCAATCATATGTGGACAGACGCAATAACAGTATGTTGAATCAGAAAACCAGCGGGCTACTGTACATCTCGGGTAGCCTATACAAAATGACGATTAAAAAATACTCAGCTGATAGAAAAAATACTTAAAAAAAAGACTGAGCGAGTTGTCGTGCGGTTAATATCGCGTGGCTATGCGCTTGCATTCGGGGGATGGTGGGTTCGAATCCCACCGTCGGCAGCCGTTGAGATGGTTTTTCCGTAGTTTCCCCATTTTCACATCAGGAAATGTGGGACTGTACCTTAATTCAGGCCATGGCTGCTACCTTTCTAATCCTAACCTTTCCCACCCTGCGTCGCCGGAAACCTTCGATGTATTAGAGTAACTAGCATTTTTTCTAAGAAAGGAGTTCGTAGTATGAAGACCAGATGGCAGCTGCGAGCACTGAATGCTGTTGCTGCTGTCTTACCAGCACATACTACACAGATGCAGTAGGAGCGGTGACCAATGAGCCGTGAATCGGATCACTGTATCGATTCAGTAACATGAACGGAATCAAATGAATCGATTCAGTAAAATGAATCGAATGTCCCATCACTACTTTCAAATACTTTTGCATTGGTATGATGTTTGAATACGTGAACACAGGCCCACGTTTGCCACATTCAAACAGTAGAACGACGCTGTTATTCATCTTGTGCCCTGCGCATACTCGGCTGGTTGGAGCCTGAATTTACAGTAATCTCTGCTGTCATTCGGCATGTCTTCCACAGAGGAATATGTTGACATGCTCCTCATTTATAGGAAAGCAGGAAAAAAAAGAAGGCGTGCGACGCACTACGTCTGTGCCAGGAGCGGTATCCCGACAGGCGACACCCGGCTGCTACGGTATTCCACCGTGTTGAAAGACGCCTAAGGACAACAGGCGTGATTTTCAACCAGCCACCAGTCCACATAGGCCTGTTACGTCGGGTGAAACAGAAGAGGTCTTTCTGGAGGCAGCTCGTAATAATCCACGCAGCAGTACAAGGGCGAATGCACGACAAGTGGATCATCAGCCAGCCATCAGTCTGGCGATTACTGCATGAACATACATTTCACCCATACCATCTTGAGCTACACCAAGAGCTCCATGGTCGGGATTTCGAAGCTCGAATGGAGTGTCGGTGGTTATTAGGTAGGCTGGACAATGATGCAGCATTCGTATCGCATATCTTGCTCTCGGATGAATCGCGTTTCTACAATAATGGGAACGTCAACATGCACTATTGGAGACCGGACAATCCTCACAGGTGGCCCATCAAGTACGATGGGGAGTGAATGTTTGGTGTGGAATCTTGGGTGATCGCCTGATTGGACCTTATTTGTTTGAGGACCATTAGACGGGTCCACGCTACCTGCACTTTCTCCGTCAGGAACTCCCACTGCTACTGGAGAATGTGCCCTTGCACGATCGTTTGACGATGTGGTTGCAACAGGATGGAGCTCCACCACATTCGACTTTGCCGGTTCGTAACCATCTGAACGATGAACTGCCGGAGAAATGGGTAGGTCGAGGAGGCCCTGTTTCTTGGCCCACCAGATCACCGGATTTAACGCCATTAGACTTCTTGTGGGTACATTTGAAGAACGTCGTTTACACTCAAGCGCTGGAAA